>NC_057769.1:8125217-8456671 GCF_010389155.1 Erigeron canadensis | reverse complement strand
TCCAAGTGGTTAAAATAATAGTGATATCAGCTTTAGCCAACAGGATAAGCAGAAGAGTAAGTAGCTTCATATAATACGTACACTCGAATAGCTGCTTTTTCATGAGATCTATAAATGCAATCCAACTCGTCATTGGCGTTGTTAGAAGTAATACACATTACAACAAAGCCATTTCAATCGTAGTTTGGTCAAACTTCATACCATTTCCTCCAGCCTGAATGTACACACCTAACAATTGAACAACTGGTCATCTAGCACTGACCAGACAGGAAGTTTCCTATATACGCTTGATAGACTTCTACATATGCTACATAGATACATCTCTTATAATCATCCGATAGAAAGAAACAAAGATGACCTGTTGTGCCCGTGAGACTTCTTGTTGACTATGATGCCATCAAGAAGCATAACCAACTTTTACAGATACATAAATCAAATGAGCAGTCAAATATATGCAAGCGAGTTCCTGTCATGATTAGGCTGGGGTCGGCCTCTGGTAGGAGTTGGTGGTCTTTGATTATTAAGCTCCTACAACAGCGACAACATGGATGTATATCATATTCACAAGTCACAAACAATTGTAGCACATGTAATATACTCATAATTCGGTTTTCCATCTAGAAAGGGAATAATGATTATGTCAATGGGCCTTTGGCCTAGTGGTACCCAAGGTGTCCCACATACTAGAGGTTGTGGGTTTAATACCCCACCGGGGACATACATGAATAGGTTAGGTGTGCAAGAGTTGTCACCTCGGAAAAAAATAGAGTGAGTGATGCTTCTATTTAAGGCAGCCACGTTTCTATTGCTAAAATAAAAGGGTGAGTTGGTACGAATTCTATAAGTTGATTTACCCAAAAAAATGAAGAAATTGTCGAATTTGATGGTAACCATTGGTGGTTTCCATAAATGTACTATTCCCACTCAGGTGCTCTAAAGAAGAGTAAAAAATTGCATAAGTTGCAGTAGCATTTTCACTCACAACAAGAGGCTGGAGGAGTTCTCTGAGGTTCTTACAGAATGACAAGATTATAAAGTAGGTAGTGAACCATGGTTACACATGAAGGGAAATAGAGACTTACCTGCATCCAGGTTTCCTCTTGACCATGTTGTGGAGATGTTTCTGGTGAGTGAATTGGGGGCGGCAATGGATGAATCAGTTTTGGAACGATTACTAATCCTCTGCCAACCACTAGTAAAGCTCCAGCATTGTTTGCTGTCCCTGAATACAGTAAACACAACTAGAGCTTAGAGAGCCATTTGCTTCTTTTGCATTTACTCCAATCAATTGGCCAAAAAAGTTGTTTTCAATGTAATCTGTTATAGTGGAAGATTGTTTCAGCCGAAGGGACTAACATTTAAAGATAAGGCTTACCACAATAATTCGTGGCAGAGAAAAGGGTAATCAACTGCCCCTGGGCAAATCTCTCGAACCCATCCATCACACATTCATGTGCTCTTATGATCAGCTGAAGTTTATTTCTCTTGCAGAAATCTGTAACTCTGTCAGGCTGTAACAGTAGTTACAATACATTACAGTCTGATATTGGTATATAAACTTGTAGAGGTAGCAAATGATCGGGTAGGTGGGTCGGGCTCGGGTCAAAACAAACACAATTTTGGATGATGGCTTGGTTAACTGAAACACTTATAGTCCAAAACTTTGAGCTGTTTTATAAATTATTAGCGGGCTCAAAATAGTTACAAAATCTAAAATTTAAAATAATGCTCTAATTTCAACCCCACCTCCTTTTGTTAAGTTTTATTATATAATCAGCTAACGCGTTAACAATCAATTGTATCCCGAAATGACTATTTGACCCAGTAAACGAGTCAAAATTGCCACCTCTACCAAGAAGAGTAAAATTTTGAAAGTAACAATCTCTTGAGTCTTGATATATAGCTGCATGCATACCCCAAAAGTGACGAGACCAGGACCCCTAGCATTTGGTCTAAGACCTTCCACACTATCATTTTCTGTAGGATCAGACCTGCAGAAAATAAAGAAGAAAATTTTTTCAAGAAAGTATTGGAAGAAACCAAATGGTAGGCTGTGAAAAAGAACTTGCCATAACAAATCCATTAAGACAAGAGATCCAGCATCCATGTTTATTGGTCTCTCTATTTTCTCTATCTGTTCAACTAAATGTATCGACCTCCCAATGCCACCATGCATACATATTATCTTTTTCTCAATCAGTGCTGCAAGTGGAAGATGGTTAAACAGTTGATTGAACCGTGTCCATGCCCAGATCCCATCGTTCTCCCCCTATACATTATACAAGCACATGAACATTCTAAAAAACTTCATCAAGACGACTCCAAATAAGATGTGGCTAACCGGATGGGTCAATTAATGTAACGGGATAACCTCGAGTTGGTTCAACCCGCAACAGTTTTTTCAACTTCTTCACAGAATTATTTAACTATTTACTGTGGCTAACTGATAGGTTTTATGTTTTCAGAACACTCTGGATGACTTACAAGTTCTGACCCATTGTCATTGTAATTGCAGATTTATATTAACCCATTTGTACGGTTGGAAAAGTATAATTCCACCAATGTACCCTTCAATGGGTCGAAATCGTCACCCCTAGATATATTTATCAATTACCATTCTCTCAATGCACTCAAGACGGAAACCAAAGAGTGCATTTATGTCAGCAGCCTCGTGATTCCCACGTATTAAATGAACATTCTCGGGATACTGAATCTGAAAGCAATGTAAAGGAAAAACATGGTGAATAGAGGATGACGATCTTAAATGGGGCAGTAAGTTGCAAGTTACAAATTCCTGGCATACCTTTAAAGCAAGAAGTAAAGTGATTGTTTCCAAGCTATGCTGTCCTCGATCAACATAATCGCCAAGGAATAAATAGTCAATATATCTGAGGAGTAGAAAGAGATGGTCAATTGGATACATTTCAGGACATATCAAATCCATAATAGCAAGGTGCTTAAAAAATTCAAATTCTAAGCATACGTTATGTCTCCAGCGGTAGAAGGAAATCCATATTCATCAAACAATCGCATAAGATCACCAAATTGTCCATGAAGATCACCAAACACTTTAATTGGAGCTTTCAACTGAAGAACTGTAGGCTCATGCAAAAATATTTGCTCAGCAGCATAGCAAAGCTCTCCAACTTCATATGAATCAAGGAAAAACCTCCTGTTAACAGGTGGTTTCCAGTTTCGAGGCCTAAGCAAATTAGAGATGACCTGCAATATCGCCATATAAATATCTCAGTATTTCTCTACTAAAAGATATGGGGTTATAAGTTGTAATTTACCTTTTTATGCAACCCTTGAGGTGACTTTTGCCTTGTGAACTTTTTGGTGGGAGATGACATATCATTTTGTGAAGGAAGCATCCGTCTACTCTCATTTTCAAACTGATCCAAGGATAATTGTCTTACTAACCCACCAAGGTTTCCTACAGTTTCGTTAGCTACCACAACCTGCAATTATATAAACACCATGCTTCTTTATCCTAAAAAAAACGAGGAATCCACTACCCAAATTTAAGGGTGGAACGTAATGGACAAGGTAATGGAATTACATTCCATTATCAAGTTAGTTGACCGATATGAATGGAATGGTTTCAAGTATACTGTTTGGATTTCAGGATTATTCGTATCAGCTGAAACATATTTTGGAAACATGGATATAAGATGTTTTTGATGCAAGTAAATTGTTTTTTTTTACTAATTTGTGATTCTATGTGTACTAAAAGATAATGATTAAGATGACACAAAATGTTTTTTTATTTCCTTGCTATTTTTGAAAAAATCATATAACAAAACTTAACTGAAAAATCTAAGGGTTTGGGAATTACATGGAAAAAGGTTGAGTTGTGAGTTCAAGTTAATTCCATGATATGAAATGGGATAAAATCTGCACTTGCCCATTTATAGAAAACTAACAAAATAAAGGATTTACATCCCTTAAGACATAATTCATTCTATTCCTTCACACAAAACTACAGCTTTGAACAATTTGACTCCTTATTACTTTAAATTAAATACTGCATAGAGGTTGAGATGACATACAGCTCGTGGATGGAGTCTGACGTCTCGCTCGGTATCAGCACCCTCTGAATTGGCCTCTGCAGCTTGTGGGTAAGTTGAAGCGGTTGTTCCTCCAGGATTAGCAGAATGCGCTTGTGCAGCTTGCCACACAGCATTAACAGCCTTAGCTTCAGCAGCAGAAGCTTCAGCTAGCCTTTCCATTGATTCTTTTCTCATACTGAAAAAATTAAAAAAATATTAGAGAGCCAGATAGTCAACTCTAAAAAATGACTCAGATTAGAATGAGAAGCGCATCTTAAATTTCAACATACAGTAGGTCGTAGGACCGAAAGGATTCAGATTAGAATGAGAATCTAATCTTAAATTTCAACATACAGTAAGTTGTAGGACCGAAAGGAAAATGGCATCAACCTTAGGCCACCAGATGGACTCTCTGGTCTACTGCTGGGAGACATAGAATCAAATGGGCTCAAATGGTTTGACCCAGGACTTGCTACATATGAATTGCTTTCAGGTGTTAACAGAGGAGAATCAGAATCAGGCGCATTATCTGCTATGAGAAAATCATCTAACAATACATCTGCATTACATGAAACAAATAATACCATGTTAGACCGTGCAATTTATATTTATGATAAGTAGATGTACCTAAATGTAATATTCTACTCTAAGTTCTGGTGTAATCTTATTAAACTTGATAAATACAAGGTTTAACTTGATATCAGATCTCAGGAACCTCTACCGCCTCTAAGTCTAAATCGGCAATCTATATACCTCCGCCATCTCAATCTCTTTGTCCAGTCAAAACATTGCTACTATTGTTGCCTTTACTGATGCAGAGAAAAAAGCTCATAATACGCACAGGTTCGCCTTCACCCTTTCTCCTAGTAACTACAGTTTCTGGAAGGTGCATGCTTAAACCATTTCTAATCATCAACCTATGTGGATGGTACAATTAACACTTTCGCAGATGTCTTCCCAAAGCCTTTACCCTCTCAAGGATTCCAGTTCTTATGGTCCAAGTTGCAAGTCGTTCCACGCCCTCAACTTGCGGGGGAATGTTAGACTGTATAATTTATATATATAATAAATAAGTAGAGGGTACCTAAATGTAATATTCTACTCTTTATGTGAAGTTCTGAGGTAATCTTATTAACGTTAATAACATACGGGGTTTAACTCCAAAAGCATAAATTTTCAAATCAAATGATAAGAAAAGGGTTTTCCAGGAAATAGAAGATACCTCCTCTGAGACCACCAAAGACGTATATGCGAACACCAACAGATGAAGCAGCATGCCTACAACGACGCATGAGTTCCAAAGACGGATCTTTGGTTTGGCCCTTGTTAATTTGTGAAGTCACCATGCCATATCTATCTAACCAGACTCCAGCAGCCGTGTCCAACACTGTAAAATGTAACCATTGTATTTTCTTTATCAATGTTATGATAACTCGTGTGATAAGTATAAGTTACATAAATCTTAACCTGCAACAGCGGCTTCACTGTCTACCGATCGTCCTCCCCTAAGAACACCTCCTGTAACATGCAATCGAGCACCAACAAATACCTGCTTACCAACAAATGATTAAATGAGCAGGATCTTCTGAATATTAACTATTCTGCAATGTAAAAGACATGATGCAAGCAAATTGCAATAGCTTACACGGTTTATTATTATTATTTTTTTGAAAGGCAAAGACTTACACCTATAAAGCACCACCTAATATTTACACTAACTGTCTCCAATGAGACAATAAAAGGAAAAGTATTTGCACACAAGGACAGGTATTTACATGCACAATCAATTAGAGGTGGGAATTTCAACCCAGTTGAATGGGTTGACTCTTATATTAAAAAAGACCAGATTAGTATGTCTGCTGATATGATTAGGTGATTATATCATTAACTTTACAAATTTTAAGACCAGTGGACACAAAGATGTTAGCAGGCCAACCTGACCAACACGAGCATCATATGAAACCTTGGTGAGTGTGTGAACTGTTACTTTAGCTACATAATCATAGCTTACCGCGGCATGTTGGTACCTTGCTGAAGGTGAAACTCCAGGTGCAAGTGTCCATTCCCATAGACCACTTCTATGCATAAGCAAACCATAAGCATCTGCTAACGGCTGAAAATGGATATATAAACCAATAGCTTTAGGACAATATAGAGTTAAACAACAATACAATGTGTTACATAATGAAAACAATTGATAGTTTGAGCAAACTTTAGTATAATTAACTTCAACTTCTCTTTACTTTAATTATTCTTCAGTTTGCTTATGATAACGAAATCATATCTTACCCAGAAAAAAAAACTAAATCAGATCTGAGATTTACGTACATACACCATGTGTTGATAAATGAATATTTACAGGACATACCGTGCCTAAGATGTCCCTTCCACCACAGAGCAAAAACATACCATCTGAGCGGGCACTAGCAGTCGCATACCTGTAAAGTGTATTAAACATTTAAGACACAAACATTTGAAATACAGTTCGTATTAAATATTTAATCCATCAACAATATGCTTTTGAGAAATGTTACATATTTATTAATCTGTTTTCGGTGCTTAATATATAATTATATAATCATATGTAACCTGGAAAGTCATTTGACTAAATTTTATCTTAGTTGTTAAGTTCTTATATCTAATAGAATATTAACAAATTTAAAACCGGGAATTCAAGTTTTAGAGAGGTCTTATATTGAACGAGTGGCTTGACTTGTTTTCTAGAAGTAATAGCCATCAATCAAGATTTATGAAAATTAAATAAAAAAATATTAGGTTCTATTGATTAATGATCAAAACAAGAATACATATGAACAACAATACTGAACCTCAATACCATATATGTGCTGATCTATCATAAAAGCTTGTCACAAACAAGTTATTTAGTCTTTAACACCGGGGAGCATATAACCTTGCAGTATGTGAGTTTGCCACCAACCAAGAGGTTGAGGATCTAAGTTCCATAATGGAAAAATGTGTGAATTACTGTGTAGTGTTGTTAATCTTTGATTTTCTAATAAAAAAGGAAGTAATTATAAAACAAACCTAATAATTTCCTTTTTTTGGAGGTAACTGGATACCCCAATTAGCTTTAAACTATTCATTTTCTTTGAAATAGGATAATCATAAATTCTAACTAGTCGAAATGTAAACCCCAACAACTTGAAAGAAAAAAACAACAGTTAAATACACTATTGACTTTCAGTTTCTTGAAAAACCAAGTACAGATACCCATATATTTCAATTCAGTTTACACCTGCTACACAAGTATACGGATATCACATTTTCATGGATATGAATCTATCAAATACGTTGATCATATATTCAGAAGGATAATAGTAAGGAACTACTTCCAGAGTCACAACCAGACAAACAACCATAGATGTCATAGATCAACCACAGTTAACCTATGGAAGTCTCAACACTTCATTCACAATTAGATTGTATACTTACATTCTAGCAGAAGGTTTATCACCTTCGGGGTTTAGTTTCTGCCAAACATAGGGTTTTTGAGCAGTATCCAACGCCCAAGCATCTGAAAGTACTTTCTTTCCTACACAGAAAAGATGTCGCTGTTATAAGTTTATGTACTAATAAAACAACATATAACCAGTTAAATTAGAATGTTTGAAAAGGGAAAAGACTTTTGAAAAGTAAATATGCAAGAAATGACAATCAAAAGAGATAAATCTTTATAGATTAACACAGAACTAAACAACAGATAGTGTTTAACGCTACACTACCACAAAGGCTAAACTGTAAAAAATAAAGGGCTTAATATCTCATTATAATCAGTAATAAGAAATCCGTTTCTCAAGCAACTCAGCTATAGTTTCAGAAATAGGACATAGTAGGAAACCAGCTCTAAATTTAAATATCAATGGTATGAAATTAAGGCCTCAAAATTTTTAAGGTATTGAGTATCTTTAGCCAAAAAATAACGATATAAGCACGCAAAAGGCCTAAAATTCAAAATTTATTGCACGGTTGCTATTTCAATAATCATCTTATCGACTTATAAGGGACAAGGATTCAACAAAAACACTGCAACAGCAATAGATTGCTATTTCATTACACATCTTATTGACTCATTAGGGAGGAAGACTGGAAGTGACTAGTTAGTAAACCTGTCCATTTTACCATTTCCTTTCAAGGAATCAAAACTTTCAAATGATTTAGCTGTTCTAGAAAGCGATAAACGCACCATCATTGCCACTAACAAGAACAAGGTAACGTTGGGCAACCAAGTCCATCACATGACCATAACGTGGGCCAGGACCTTGCCCACGAACAACAACCCTGCAAACCACAAAAGGAACCAACCAACATATATAAAAACAAGTGATAGCTCAAAAAACATAATAAATACACAACTATAGTTTACCTGTGCCATTTGTACTTATCATTGGTCAAGTCAAGCACATAAAGATCATCCGTCGAATGCCCAGCAGGACCTATCCCCCCCTAGCCACACAGCACAAATTAATCAAAGCTCAAAACCATAAACATTGTATACATCTCATCACAAACCTACTAATCACCTGATATACAACCATTGTCCCCACAGCAGCAGCCACATGAGCAGCCCTAGGTGAAGGTGGCTCCCCAGCCGGTTGAATTCTACAAACTTTTCACAATCAACACTCCCATTTCACACAATAAAAAAAAAAATCATGAACTAAATGCAATATACATAATATGTAATGGTTCATTTTCTAATAAATAACATCATACACATGAATACATGAACCAACCTGGTCCATTTTCTTGTAATAACATCATACACATGAACTGCGTTCGTCACACCATCTAATCCTAACAAATATCAACATTTCAAATATCACCATACATATAACAAGTAACAACACATAAACTAAGGAGGAATAATAATATGTATATAAGTTATACGTATGCCAGGAACCGCGGAGGAGGGACCGCCACCAATGGCGGTAACGCCACCGAATAGAATCAACCTAGGTCCATGTAATTTGGTCTGAGCAACTGCGGTTAACGTGTGCCCGCAGCGAGGACCCGGTGCATCCTCATCTGTATCCCAAAATGTCTCTATTTGACTGTAACTTGGAGCTGGTGCTAGCCAGGGTTTTGAATTCATTTTTTACACTATTACTAACTAATAAACCTAATTATTACTAACTAAAATTCTTCTTATAATTATTAACTGTATATATAAGTTGTTATTAGTGATAATTAAATACAGAAAGCTGTATATGTTGAATTCATAATTATTGATAGATATATACAAAATAGTGTAAGTATGTATGAAATGAAAACGGTTATAGAAAACGGTTGGGGGAATGCATTATGTGGAATCGCACTCAGAGAGAGAGAGAGAGATGGATAAAGAGAAAGTGGAATGAATATGGACAGGAAGGAAAGAAGGACTTCGGAAGAGTTCTTTTATTAGACGTGTTCGCATATATTAAGTCGCGACATGGACTTTGGGTATCAGCTTGGAGCTGGGGTTGTGGTTAATGGCTTGGGCTGGAGCTTGAGGTTGGGATTAGAGGTTGGGCTTTTTTTTCAACTTTCTTCTTATGAGCTTTTATTTTAAAGATCTTTCGGGGCTTTTAGAAGCTTTTTGGGGCTGGGGCTTTAAATTCGAATGCGTTTCCAAACAGGGTTAATGAACTTATATTTAAAAGCTCCGGGCTTTTAAGCTCCTAAAAGCCCTTAAAATCCCCTTGCCAAACAGACACTTTAACTATCACCTTGACTTAGTTTTATTTTTAAATCTCATATTTAAAGTTTTAAGCTATCACCTTGACTTACTTTTCGTTTAATATATTACGAGAGCAAGTACCCGTGCGTTGCGGCGGTGAGATGGTGGGGTGATACCTAGGTCATAGAGTATGATAGGTTATAGGTCTTGATATATCATAGTGTATGATAGTCAAATGTCTTAACCGTACGGGCTCCGCCCTCGGATTTAAAAATTTGTCGAAACTATATCGAATGCATCTCTAATGAAAGAGCATGAAATTTTAAGAACACCCATACAACTTTTATAAATTATCGATGTACGGTTTTTGAGATAAAAATTTTTGAATGAATTGGAGGAATAAATGATTTATGAAGGAGAGAGAAAAAAAGATGATTGGTTGAGATTTGAGAAGAGAGAAAGGGTATTATAGTTATTTTAGATAAATATAGAATAGATAGGAGGGGCATTTTGGGGAAGTACTTAAAATCAATATTGAAAATTTCAAGTTCAATATTGAAAATTTCAAGTTCAATATTGAAAATCTAGGAAAAATCTGTTTTATAATATAGTATAGATATAGATATATAGACTATTGGGATGTACACGCAATGCGATAACAAAAACGACAGTAGTGTTATAGTGATGTGAATGATGGTGACTACTAGTGTATTGGTGGCGACGATCACAAATGTCGTAGGTAATCGATGTAAAGATGATTACTTTTACAGGTAATGAAAATATTTTTAAAAGATAAAAAATTAGTAGTGTAAAATAAATGCATTGAGGTTAAAATGGTCATTTTATATGTAAAAAATTTAATTTTTCTATATGAGGATTAGAGTTTTTATATCTTATATTTAGATGTTTAGAAAATTATACAAACAGTGCAAAGGAGAGTCCGGACTTTTGACGGACCACCTTTTTTGTGCACCGTTTTCCCAGATAAGCTTTGCTTCTCTAGATGCTAGGCGCTTCGTTCAGGTCAGCAAGGACTCACTCACCTACTCCTTATCTAATACTTTCTTAATCTGAGTTAAAAACGCTCACTCTCTAGATAAATCAAGAAACAAAGCTTTATCTGTTTTAATAGTGACATAGATTTAACAACTCTTTCTCAAATTTATCAAATTTATTAGATGAGATTAAACTTAAAAAGGTCTACAATTTTCTTCGATTCGAAAATTTGGAGTGTTACATGATAATATGTAAGTTATATATGCAATACTATTTTTTATTTTCTTTTAAATGAATGAATTTTCACTTACATAACATTTAAATTATAGAATTGATCTTAGCTTTATATTAAAAAAAAATTGTGTGCCTAAAAAATGCATCTAATTTAGGAAAAGAAATGACATTTTTCAAACAACACAAAAGGTCAAACTTGTTTACAAGTTACATTATACATAAAAATTATGAAAACGAAAAATGCAATAATGAAAAAGTTTATGTTATGATTTAGACAAAGAGTCATACGTGTTTCAAGTACTCACTTAGAAAAAGGATAAATTACACAATCAATTTTAAAATTTGCATTGAATTTGGACATAATAAATGGTTGAAGTTCAAACAATTTATGTTTAAAGTAAGTTGCGTTGGACTAGTGCAGCAAACGAATTTCTTTCGTTAGCAAAACAAAGACTCTTTCAATAATTCAATTCAATGAGCTGATGCTTCCAGACTTACTCAAAGTTACCGAGTCAATAAAGAAAAGATCAATGCACCAAAAGATCCATTGCATTACATAGGGTTTTTTTTCTTTCTAAACGGCCAAATATTTGTGAAACCGGAAACTCCGTTGGGGTTGACTCGTAACAGATACCCCTACCCCGACCCCGACCTTGTCAGAGACCGAGTCACCCACACTCAATGGTTCAATTGTATCATTTTTGAAAAAATCCCATTAGATTTCAACCAAAGTTTGGATCCCTGATCTCATAAATAAACTTGAACATTGTCACATCATCCCATGAGATCCGATACATTGCATTACATTCTATGGTATCAGATGATTTTTTTTTTTTAATAATGTTTGGGCTGTATTTCATGCAAAAAGTACCTTTAGCTATGCGTGGTGCTTAAGAGGCCGGCTTCATACGCGTTTGAGACTTTGAGCTACTGCATGAATTTAAAATATTGGAAATCAAGATGCATGCACACATATGAAAATACGAAAATAAAACTAAAAGTAGGATTATTATCAAAATACATTTGTTGGATTGAAACTACTCATTACAGATTTACAGCTTAAAATTTACAAGATAAGTACGATTAGAATAGATATTTTATCTTATTGCAACTAAATTTTATTTTCACATGCCACCTTTTCAGTGAATGTTTTTTCTGGCTTGATAAGAGATCATTATAAAGTTTATATTTTGCAATTTTTCTTGTTGGATTATAAGCATTTTTTAAATAAATTGTAAGTATATGATACTCTAACCCGGTTGAACTATTATTTGTTAGTGGATTGTATTTATAAGTATTTGGTACTCTAAACGGTCGACCTGTTAAACTAGTTGGGTCAACTGGTTGAGCTAGTTGAACCGGGCCACTAAACCGGGTTAGCACAAAAACTAGTATTTTAAAAGTTAAATCATGTCTGCACCCCCCAAAACCTAAAATATAGATTGGTCCCCTTTGAAATCTGGGGCAATGACCTCCTTCTGCTTCTTCTTTGAAAAAAAACAAACCCCCTCTCTCTCACACACACACCATTCCTCTACTTTCTCTCTCTAAAAAACTCAAAATTTCAATTCATAATTAATTAAATAAAATTAATTATCAACAAAATTTAATTCACAATGTTATTCTTCTTTTGTGTGTTTGAAGCTTTGAATCAACAAAAGAAAAAAAAATTAATTTCACACCTCAAAATTAAGATTAAAAGAATCTTGATTTTAGGGGATCCAAAAAAGGTTTGATTTATCCATCTTTTTCTTATGGGTTTTCTCTCTTATATCTTATATAGTTGCCGTGGCATTGCGTTTTCTTCATATCGGAAGAAATCTTTGACTTTTTTTCTTCTGGGTTTTCTCTCTTATTCTTAAGTGATTTTGTAGAAATCTTTTGGTATTACGTTTTCTGGGTTTTCTCCAACTATCATTTTACTAATTTTGTAGAGGAGCACGGAGTCACATTAGAAAGTCGTTTGTCCTCGTTCACTAATTTAGTCACTATCAAACAAGTCAAAAAGAACCCTTTTAAATTCCCAACCCCCACAATTATCATTGATCCAGCTTTTTTTTTTTTCCAGTGGTCTATAGTCTAAAAATATTGTTAGTGGGAAGGGCGAGGATAATAGGGTCTAACAAAAAACAATGAATTAGTAGGTGGTCCAGTATCTATATCTCATTTGTAAGTGGGGTGCAACTAATAGCCGCCTTTTAAAAACATTTGTCCCTACAATGAGCTTGTGCATTTAATTACAAGTACAAAATTGTCAAAAGCTTGTTGAGGTCAAATTACAAAAATTATCAATGTTCACTCAAGAGCAAGGATTAGGAAACCTTGAATGAATTTCATCTATGTGTGCAATGATTTCTGGAGTAAGTTTTACATCACATGCATTTACAACCTCTTCAAGTTGCCATAACTTTGTAGCTCCGAAAATGGCACTGCTCACAAGAGGGTGTCTCAATACAAAGGCTGCCAACAATTACCCGGAAACAAGTACACATATCAAAAGCATCAAGAAAGGTGCATATGAAATGTTCAAAAAAAAAAAGAAAGTTGCATAT
Organism: Erigeron canadensis; assembly: GCF_010389155.1. NCBI lineage: Eukaryota > Viridiplantae > Streptophyta > Magnoliopsida > Asterales > Asteraceae > Erigeron > Erigeron canadensis. Next base: position 8,443,157 of record NC_057769.1, on the reverse strand, counting down.
TGATATACTAAGAAGTCAGACAAACAGGCAATGAGAGAATGAGACATATGCACTGACATGTGTTTTTCTAAGTTAATTTAGTGAGAAACAAAAAATTAATTTTACTATTTTCTGACCAAAAAAAAGAAATTTTTTTTTTGGGGGGTCAATTACTATTTACTGCTAGTACCAAGTAAAAGCCAATCCATTTTTACTTTTGGAGTGTTTGTAAAAAAGAAAGTTCAAAATTTCATTAAATTAATATCATTATTACGGTTGGAAATTCTCATTTAATTGTTCCCATATGTAGTGACAGCTACATGTCTGCTCAATTTGTATCCCGGAAAATTAAAAATTATATCCAACATTGCTCATGGGGGTTTTGGGATACCATAAAAGCATGCTATACAGAAATTGTAGTGAGAAACAGAGTGTAATGAAATACCGATGGCAAGAGATACCGGATGGATACCATAACGCTCTGCAATAGAAATGTAAGCCTGCAGCATTTTGTTGGATCAGTATATATGATTGCCATCATAAACTTAGGAGTTCCTTGATAAAAGCTAATATCACTTGTAGGATGTTAATCATCTAATAAAGCAGAACTTTAGTGTTAGCAAGAAGATGCTCTTTTAAGGTACTCTTGGGAAATTGAAACACTTAAACAGCATTATTTTAATATATGAAATTCATTTCTAACAGGTTCTTGTAACATATCTATCACATGTGGTGAAATAGCATATCTACATCTTCAAATAAAATTGATTCTAAGTTATGAAAACAAATCTCATTTGTCTCGCCATGGTGATTATATAACTTTAACGATTAGTTCCATAAATTTCATTAATAAAGTTACTAGTTCAGATCTTATTTGGTTAATGAAAAATATGTTATGTGTCTGATACTTCTAGAATAAAGTATCTGGACTATTATAACTTATAATTACAAAACCCATATTCTGGTAGCGGTTTTTTTTTTCTATTTTTAACTATTTAGTTACCGTGATAATATTTAAAAATTTAGCCAATACGTATTGTTACCAAAAATGCTGTACAATAACATAAACTTCACTATTGGTTACATATGGCATTTCACATCAGAGTCTAATAAGCATTATTCTCTAATGAGTACTAAAATGAAAGACAGAAAAAAGAGCATGATGTTAGAAAGTAGTCAAGATTAAATATCACATATGAACAGATTGATGTCCCAGACTTACTTTAGTAGCATCTCTAATGGTGGGATTTGAAAGGTTGTATCTGGATTCCCCTTCTGAATACCTGCCTTTGAAAAGATTCAAACGGGCATCATCTGCTCCACCATGAGATAACAGATACTTTCCAGAAAGAACACCCATTGCCAAAGGGCTATAAGCCAATAATCTTACGCTATATTTGTTGAGAAAAGATAAAAGAAAAGCACCATTAGCAAACAAGTAGGGTTTAAATGCTAACAATATTTAAGTTTACAAGTTAATATTGCATTAAGCAATTTACATTACCCACCACATACCTCTCCAAATGACAGCACTCTGCCAATCCTGAATCAAAATTTCGGCATAGTAAATTGTACGAGTTCTGCGATATTAAATTAAAAGTTACACAAATAGTCTCACTAGAGGTGGCAAGACGAGAGAGTTAGGTCGGTTGGGTAACAAATTAAAATATCCAGGCAAGGTTAAACATCTGAAGTCTTTTTAATCAATGTTTATATTGCATAACTAGTTAAAAAAATATAACTACAAATTCATCCCATATAAAATACAAGATTTTATGCATTTAAATGTACTCGTTTTATGCATTTGAATGTACTTCAAAAGACTTTCAACCCATTTGATCTGTTAGGTTTATAAATTATAAATGTAAGTCAAAGTGACCCAATTATATGCAAATTGGACAAAAAGTACCACCTCTAACTCTCATCAGTTAGGCATTATTGTTTAGTACCAAAATTAATTGAGTAAGCACCTGAATAGACACTATCCTTGGATATGTGGGGTTTTTCTCAGCTGCTTGTAAGAACTTCATGACCCCATATGGTGTTTCATTACTGACTCCAATATATCTGATCTACACAATATTTTGACCATCGTTATGTAATGATAATTCGTTTAACAAACAATTAAAAAGGGCTACTTGCTGATATACAAACCTTTCCAGCATCAACTGCTCTTCCTAGAGCATCCAGCTGCTCATCAAAACTAACAGAATTAAATTGTCTGGCAGGATCGTAATCAATTTCTCCAAACATCGGAACATAGCTGCAAGAAAATCAAGGCAATAAGCTGTAACAAAAATTATACACCACGTGATACCACTGTACATGTATGTATACATCACTTGATAATAATGATATTTAATTAGGAAATATAATACAAACCGATCAGGCCAGTGCACTTGATAAAGATCAATATAATCAGTCTGTGATCGCAGCAAACTGCATCAGCTCTCCAATAAGCAAAAAACACTCATCAAATCGTTACATCATACGTACACATGTCATAGTATTAAAGCACAAAATAAACCACTAGAGTTTAAGGTCCAAACAAAGCATGAATGCAGGATATTCCAGTTTGCAGAGTCTAAAAAAATCTCAGACATGTATACATATTCAGCGATTGCAAATTCTTTCAATTATGCAACCGGAAATCATGAACAAGCGATGTCAGCCAAATGTTTTCCTCGGGATATGAACTATGCGAGTAGTCCAACTTATAAATGGGTTAAACCTGAAAAGTTATTTTTGGAAAGCCAAATTATAAAATCAACTCTTGTCCCTACAACCGAACTATCATAAAAAAAGGTTTAAAGAAAATAGAAGTAAAAAAGAAAAGGAAAGCAAACAAGTCATCAGGAACAACACAGAACCTCATATTTGACATTATAATAGCTATGCCACAAAACATAAATGCACCATTGATGAATGACTCTACCTTTGTTCCCCCTGCCTCCCGACACCTTAATGCAAACACTGAAGACAAGTATTCTAGTGCAGAAAACAAGTTCAGTGCTATATATAGCTGTAACGTGACCTAACCTGTTGTCTATAGCCTCTGTTATATTCCTGCTATCTAACCTCGTTGGACCACCTCGAATCCAAGTCATTTGCCCTGAAGGACCACTAACCTGCATAGAAATTATTAGAACTAACCAAACCTAGTTTCAACATTTCTGAATGGAGCCCTAAAATGCATGTCAAATTGTCAATACTATACATAACTATTTCCTTAACAAATAACACATCACATTTAATGAAAGCTTTATAAGGAGTGAAATGTGTTTTTATGTGGGTTTACGCTATACTATAGCAATGTACTTTTAGTTTTGTCTTAATGTAGACTATAGACCTCGAAAAATTGCAATCAAGTCATTTGTCACCTTTCAAATCTTGTTCCAATATAGTAATTGACTCATTGTTATAACCAGCAACCAGTAAAGCTGATATTAGGATATACTTTTATAACGAAAAGCTGGTTACAAATTGGTCATTTTACGACCTTCAGTTCCAAAATAATTGTTAGACTTTCAAATTTTGTTCCAACATAGTCAACGCAACTGTTGCCATGTCACTGCCATATAAAGGCATGGGTAAAATGTTTGGCTAAGTAGATACTAGCACAGAAACAAGTTCAATGACTACATCATATTTGGGTTTGTGGCCTACATTAAGACAAAACCAAAACTATACATCAAAAAGTGTGTGATGTCTTATAGCTTAAGCCCTTATTTTTGTATCAAACTTTACATGAAACGGTATTGTATGTAACCTATTTCAAAACACTACTGTACGTAACCTACTTGAAAACTTTACAAAGCTTATAGCAGCTTATGAGAGCTTATACATATGGTTTTAAAACTCAAGTTCTATGTATCTGGGTACCTCTTCATAGGACATCGGTAAAGTTTAATTTTGTTGACATAACAGCCATAGAAGTTGCCACATCATCAAAACCAGGGTTATCAAACATTAAGAATTGAAAGTCCATTCTAGATACATACAGTAGCAAGATTTTAAACTAGAACAGATAGAATATCGCTTCGTGTGCATCCAAAAACACTAAAATCACTTTTAAACCTCCTAACAACTATAAACATACATATATACATATTGTATATCATCAAATTATATAACAAAGAAGCACTCAGTAAGTAAAAGTTAAAAAACCTTGGTGGCAAAAACGACATGATCACGAGGTATGTTTCGCTCTCGAAGCCATCGACCGAAGTATTCTTCGCTTTGTCCTTGAGTTTCTGCACGTTGTGGCACCGGATACCTGCAAAAAAAAAAAAAAACATAAGTTCAAAAATGACTCAAATGATCAGTTTATCACACAAAAATCAATCTAAAAAAGGAGAGAAATAGATTAGTATGTTTACATTTCAGCGGAATCGAAGAAATTGATACCGGAATCGAAAGCTTTATCTAAAAGATTGAAGGATTGAGATAATGAATTTTGCTCACCAAATGTCATTGTTCCTGTTAATTTTAGCCCAATATAATTACAAAAAAATTGGATAAATAAATAAAAAAAAGGTTAAATTTAATTAATAATATTTACCAAAACAGAGCTTGGAAACAAGGAGATTGGGGGTAAGGTTTGTTAGAGGAACTCCTGCCATTTTTCCTATTCTAACTGAATTTTGAGTGAAAATTTATTTATTTATTAGTTAAGATAAGGTAAAAAAAAAAAAAAATCCAAATATACGTAAAAATTTTGACAAGTCAAAACTTCACCCAAAAGGCCAAAATTCAGTTTCAGTTTAATAATTGTAAAAAGAAAGCAAAAGGGCATAATCGACAATTTATCACTCCTCCCTTTTCTTAAACCCTGTTCAATTTCAAAAACCCTTCATTTCTCTCCGGCCAACCACCTTCCACCTCCGCCACACCTGAAGACTCTGCCGCCGTAAACTCCGTCTTTGTATCGAACCACCACTCAATGCTTTCCGTTCCAACACCAATCACAATCCCTTCGCCCTTCCCCTGCCCCAAATGCCCCCAAAATCCCGGAACACGTTTCCGCTTTATCCGGAAACCGGATTAACCTACACAACAGAATTTTGAAATTGATCCGTGAAAATGATCTCCAAGAACATTCGGTTTATTCTAACTGTAAGCCAACTATTTTTACTTGTAATGCTGTTATGAATGCTTGTTCAAGAAAGGCGAAATATGTAGGACGGGCTTTTGAATTTACATAGGGTTTATTAGTAGTACTTGCAATGCTGCTAATGTAGTTACTTATAATCTTGTGATTAGTACTTATATGGATTGTAAAAAAACCGATACTGCAATGGAACATTATAAACACAGTTGATTGAAAATGCCCCGTTTGACCCGAATGTTAGTACTTTTAGGATTGTGGTTAAAGGATTGGTTGATAATGGCAAGTTGGATAAAGGGCTTTGGAGATTAAAGATGAGATGTTGGGTAAAGGTTTTGATCCTGACCGGGTTGTGTATGGTTATTTGATGTCGGGGTATGCTAAGAACGGTGACCATGATCGGATTTTTGAGGAATTAATAGGGAAAGTCTGTGGCTTTGTGGAAAACGGGGTTGTTATGAATGGGTATTTATTTAAAGGAATGGAGAAGGAGGCGATTGAGTGTTTTGAAAAAGTGATGGGTGAGGGTTCGAAGGTTAACATGAGTGCCATTGCGTATAATTCAGTTTTGGATGCTTTGTTTAAGAATGGGAAGTTTGATGAGGCGGTTAAATTGTTTGATGCAATGTTGGAAGAGCATAGTCCGCCGAAAGTGTTGACTGTGAATTTAGTGAGTTATAATGTGGTGGTGGATAGGTATTGTGCTGAGAAGAGGTTTGTGTGAGAATGGGATGTTAGGTAAAGCGGAGGAAGTTTATTATGGCATGAGTAAGAAAGGGGTGAGTCCGGATGAGTATACTTTGTTGTGTTAATGGATAGTTGCTTTAAAGAAGATTGCCCCTGATGAAGCAGCTGCATATTTCAAGACTATGGTTGAAGCTAAACTGAGGCCAAATCTTGGAGTTTATAATCGGTTGATTGATGGCTTGGTTAAAGTTGGGAAGATTGATGAGGTAAAATCGTTTTTTTATATGGTGGTGCCGAAGCTGAGGATGGATGATGATAGTTATAAGTTTATAATGAAAGCTTTATTTGATATTAAGAAACATGATGAAGTTCTGATGAGTTGCCGGAGTTTGTAAGGGAGGACCTGAGGAAAGAAGAAAGAGAGGATGATCTAGTGAAGTGATGGCTGATATTGAGCGAGAAAAGGCATAAAGCAGCTGAAGAAGCAGAGAGAGCGAAAGCTAGTGCACGGGCTGCTGTTTCTTCTTTGTTGCCATCTAAGCTGTCTGGTAATAAGGATGATGCAAAGAACGAGAATGATGATGAGAATAGTGATGCGGATGTAGCAGATGGCGAGGTGGTGGAAGAGAATGAGGCATCTTTCAGCGAGCAGGTAAATGCATAAATATTTCGATGTTGCTTCTACTAATTAAGGAGTTAGAAGCTGATATGAACTACTTAAATGCTTCTTTAGTTAGAAGGCAATGTTTGGATATTGCGTGACTTCAATGATATTTGTCAGTAATAAACAGACTATAGGAAATAGTTTTTGGATGTTTTTTCACCTTTTGTTAAAACTGGCTTGGGCTTAAATCTCCTTGTCCAATCCACACTAACGTACAAACAACCAAATAAACATTTCCAATTGTTAGAAAGAAATTATCAAATCTGGCATGCATTTATAGCCAATTGTGAATTTAGTCTAGTGATACAGGTTTAGTACACAACATAAAAGGCTATTTGGTATATCAATTTATCCTATTTCCTAACAGGCCAATATGTACAATTCCCAAAGGCAACACCTACACACCTGCCCAATATGACTATTATTTTTGTTCATTAAAACCTGATGCACAATATCAAGTGTTATGAATATTTTGTACTCTTTCCTATACTGGCATTGCTTAAGATGCTTGATAAATATTTTATATTGCTGCTTGTAGCAGTTGTGAGTCTATTTTACTGAAGACGCTTGTCAAAAATTCACCAGAAGTTCTCATAAACTCCTCTGCCTTCTCTTCACGAGGCAGGTGACCACATTTTTTTATTACTTCAAGGTGAGATCTAGAGATGGCTTGCAATTTAAGCACCGTAGATTACATGCGAATTTAAGCATAGTCCGTTACAAGCATTATTGGCATAGGGAAGCGAAGAAAGCAGATAAAGCTTTCCTGTACAGAGAATCAACTATACTAACCATTCCTTTAAACATACGTATTAATATCCGAGCTATGAATCTGGAAAACTCTGATATGATAATCAACAGATTAAGAAAAAGATTTTTTGGATTACTTGAATTTGAACTGTCTTGTGTGCCATTTGCTTTGACTTTCTTGAATTTTGGGGGATGTCAATGGAGCTACAATTTCAGGGGTGACTAGAATCATCGCAACGACACCTTCAGGCTTCAGGTGTAAGTTTGAGCTGCTACAAGGCAGCAGAATGTCTGGATTTAATTACCTACCTCTATCATAAATATATTAATCGATCTCAGTAGAGGTGGCACTTGTGACCCACGTACACATAAATGGTTCATCTTGGGGTATATTTTATCTGTAACGGGTCAAGCGTGTAAAATGAGAAGAACAGTTTAAAAGGGTACGGGTCATATGTCACCCATAAAACGATCTAAGCAGTTTAAGCAAAAACCAGATTATTATTAGAAATAAAATTGTCATGTTAATATGAGTATATGACACATTAGTTATCCATACATTAACTTAAAATTTTGAATAGGAAGTATTTTGGATAAACCAACTTGTCCCATTCTGTTATGTACCACAAAATACCTTTTGATTCTTTACCCAACCCGCCTGACCCACCCACTTTGCTACCACCACATCTTAAAATGTTTAGCCAATTGGAACATTACTCCACCAAGACCACTTATATAGTTACCCTTACACCACTGCCACCATTTTGCTTCGCCGCCGACCAATAATTCCGGTACTTTCTCTCCAAATCTCTCTCTGCTTTGAGTCTTGATTATTGTTTAAATATTTATCATTACTTGAAATTTGCATACTGCTGCTGTGTGTATACAGGGTTCTAGAATTTTATGTAGTGTGTTTTGTTTTAAGCTATTCAAGTAAATTGAACTTTATAAGTTATAAGGATATTTATATCTCTATATGCAGGTATATAAAATATTTCTGTATATTTTGAATCTATATGGATTGTTAATAGTTTGTGCTGTTTATATATAAGTTCAGAATGTCTGTTATCTGCTAACATATTAATGAATATTATATAAAATGATAAAGAAACCCGAGCAGTCATGGGGTACCCCATTGATTCAAAGACTTGCCCTTCCTAGGTAACAGTAACTTGAACGATATAGTAATTATAAAGAAACCCTGAACGGTTATGGGATACCCCTCTGATTCAAAGACTTGCCCTTGACGTGTAACTTGAACATGGAAAACCACCTCACTTATATATAAAGGCTATAGTAATCCGATTTATTGTTTTGTCCTAAATTCTTGCAGCATGCCAACTGGGGCGAACATTAGAATATAATTGTCAATTTGTGAATTCCCGATATGTTACTTGTATCATACAATGAATCATCTGGAAGAAATTGTTGCAAAATCCAATTGTTTCAGATTTCTGTTAGCTTAACCAGTTCAAAGGTGTATTTTGTTTTTCGAAATTTAAAGCTAGCAGGTTTTGAATTATCTGATTAATTGCGTATTGTGAGCCCTGAGCATTTCAATTTAATGTCTTTTTAATATGCGAAGAATGTTAATTATCAGCCCTGCTGTAATGTGTTAGTAAGAAGAACTTGTAGTAGGCTGATGTTTGGCTATACTTACGGAATATTGCATGTTTTACCCTGCTTGCAGCTACAATGTTGCGTATAAAAACCTCCACATCGATGCGAGCTAAGAGGGCACTCGAGAAACGAGCACCAATACTCATGATTCTCCAAAGTTGTTTCTTTTATGTTGAATAAATAAGAAGATAACATGTTGATGGAATATAAACATGCTTCTTGCCAATGATGTATAATACTTCGCTGTGTATTAAGAAAGATAATGCTTTGAATTTTTGTAAGAGAAACCATAAAGTTAACCTTTTTGAAGCTGGAGGTGAAACTTCACTAGAGTTGTACTCAAAAACTGATTGCAGTCTGTTTGTGGTAAGCCAAATGCTAGATATGGAAAAAACCTTTGTGGCTGGTTGGATTGGTTGCTGGGAACATGGTTGCATTGCTGGTGTTAGTTGAAACCGTTGGGGTTGATCAAAACACCTTTTGTACAGCTCCCTTGATTGGATCAAAACCATTCTTTGCCTTTTTTAGAGAAGGATTTGAGAATGTGGAAGATTTAAAATACCTGAAGGAGGTTTTGATTGATTTGCTTAGAGGACAGGTAACGTATAATTGACCCCTGTTTTTAATCATTATCTTATATTAATATTTCCGATAGTTTTATGATGCATTGAAATTGTAATCTTATCATTGGAGGTGATAGAGAACACACATTTTTCTAGGTTAGACCGGGTGTATGTTTGTACATCTCTGACTGGGAGTCTGGGTACAAAGTGTTGTTCACGCAATGTGCTATGAAGATCTAGAAGTCTGGCACCATAATCCCAAAATTGCAGTTGGTAGAGGTAGGCCCTTCAATGGATATATGGTGGTTAGATTAGTCTATGAAAATCACTAAAGAAAGAGTCTATGAAATGGATACTCCGTATATTGGTAAAGGTAGGCCCTTCCTCATGAAATGCTCATGAAAGAGTATATGAAAACCGCTCTCGAGCTAACTAAGAAGGTTGGATGAGTTTTTTGTATTTTTACATCTCCTAGACAAAAGATAGTACTCTGACACCTCAAATTTGCGATAGTTGTGATTTCCTCAAATCGCTCTCCAGCTAACTAAGAATAAGGTTAGATAAGTTCTTATTATTTCCAAATTTCTTTATTATCGATCATATAGCCATATCTTGATCGAAGGTTCATAGTGATGAGTTGGGGTATTTATGGGTTAAAAGTAAAAGTGTTGTGCTAACCAGTTAATTTGATCACCACTGCAGGCAAGTAAAAGTGTTGTGCTAACCAGTTAATTTGATCACCACTGTTGGCATAAAAACTTCTTATAGCTAAAACTTGTTATGTAAAATGATCTAAAGCATAGTTTTCGACTCATAACTTTTGCCTCGATTTGAAATATGATTTTTTGACTCGTGACTCGGAACGTGACTCAATTCGTAAGAGTCATGACATTTTTAAATACTCCGTCTGTCCCATTTTAGTTGTCCACTGTTGACTTTCAAAGTTTTTTTGTCTCAACTTTGACCGCAAATATTTTTGTTTATATTCTATAACACTTAGACATGAAACATATAGATAAATTTGATTTTAAACGAACTTTTCAAGGATATAACTTTCATCAAGTATTATATAATACAAACAAAAATATTTACGGTCAAAGTTGAAGCAAAAAGACTTTGAAAGTCAACAATGGACAACTAAAATGAGACGGAGGGAGTATTTAATAATATAGTATAATTACTAGCACGGTACCCGCGCAATGCGGCGGTGGTCGTGGCGGCGACGATGTGGTGGTGGGAGCGACTGTTGGCGGTGAAGGCGGCGTCAAGTGGTGTAAATAATTGATGTAAATTTAATTAATTTAAAAGGTTAATGAAGACATTTTAAAAGATAAATAACTGCTAGTGTGATTTAATCATTAATGTTATTTTAGATAATTTCTCCATGTAACATTTAAAAAGAGAGTTGTTTATTTATTAGCTAGTATAAAAATATAGATCAGGTGTATAAGGGAATTAGGATTAAGAAATAGAGGTATATTGGATATAAATTGTGCTGAGTTTCCTAAAATAGGAGAATTCAATATGTTTTATAAGGGTTTATAGATATATGTGACATTTTTAAAAATAAAATATAAAGTTTTAGGTGCTTCTTTTTAGTTGCAATTTTGTATTTGGCCATCAAAACTTAGTATTAAGATTTGCATTCTTTAATTAACCATGTGTTTTTTTTGTATGATGGTAACAATTGACATATTAAAATTGGGGTTGTTTGGTTCTAGCATAAAGAAGAGAAAGAGAGAAAAGAATTGAGTATGTAATTGCATGTCATCATCTAGTTGATCTCCATCACAAATTAAAGGTACTTTTAATTATTTGATTGTTTTAATTAGGGTTCTTAGAATTAAAATTGATTTAGGATTTTTCATCAAAGTAGGTTATTTGGATATATTTAAAATTAGGGTTCTTGATGTTAATGAAATTTGGGGGGTTTTATATAAAATGAGTTATTTTGATTTAATACAAGTTAGGGTTCATGGAAGTTAATCAAATTGGGGATTTTAGTGGTATGATCATATTGTTGTCAAGTTGCTTGAGTATTTTTGAGGGTAAAGTTGTTGGTAACATAGTAAAGATATCAAAGTGATGATTTTGGTTAATAATGTGAAATGACATTGTTAATATGGTCATAAGTAATATATATAACTAGAATGAGAATTTTAAAGTGGATTAACTCAACAAGAAAATAAGATTGGGATGAGAATTAGGATGTTAATGATGTTAGTGACATATGCATGATGGCCTAGTGTTTGGGGTAATGTATGGTTAGTTGACCCTATATGCATATTGTGATTAATGCTAGGTTGAAAGAGATGATATGAGTTCATGTGGTCATCTTCGATTCGGTAGTTCGACATTGAGGTGAGTACTTTTATATATGATTATTCACATGTTGGGTCAACTACATGATGATGGTGGAATCTATATGTGGTATTTAGATGACGTGATAAAGACCATACGGGGTATGGCAATGCAATTTGGATGTTAATGAGATGATTAGTCGATTGTTTGAATGTGTAGAAATATATATATATATTTGCGTAATTGTGTAGAATTCATGATTGAGACCCATGTTAAGGTGACGAAAGTACGATAAAATGATATAAGACCATATGGGATATGGAAATGTGTTTGAATGTTGGATGGTATGTTTTTATGATGATTGACTACTTGGTTTTACATTTTTGTGTTGATATGAAGGTGGTTACGGATGAGATGATTTTTATGGTAATATAGGTTCTATTTCTCATCCTTATGTATTTGATTTCAATATGTGCATATTTGTACTAAGCGTAAAGCTTATTCTTTTAGTTGTTCATTTTTTTATAGGTTCCGGAAGTGGGAACAAGTAATTGGCTAGTAGTGCCTTGAAGTTAGTTTGTGCATTTTGAAGGTAGGTAGCCATTTTGCAGAGAAATGTTGAGTTTTGGTAAAACCTAGTTGGGCTCTCTCAAACCTAATGGCTCTTGGTACATATGAAGTGCTTTTGGTAAAGTTTTGTTATGTGCATGTATGCAAAAGTTGGGTTAGAGTCATAGTCTTTTGTATCTTGATGTATTGTAAAACCTAGTCGATGTCAACTTGGGTAAATGGTCATTTTTGTTGAATGTATACTTAATCAAATAGAAGATGTTGGGATGTTGGAATATTGGTTTATAACTTATCCATGTGTTCCCTATTTTATCCCTGTAAATATTGTGACTGCAGAGGGAAGGAAGGAGACTTGGTCTAGGCCTTTACCAATACTAAAGATGACAATTTTGAGGAATGGTATTCCCATGGTATATATGGTGTTTTTTATCTTGTTAAGGGTGGGCCAAATAATTTATCCAACACAAAAGTGTACCAAAATTTTCATCAAGGGTGGGCCAAATATATATACAGTTTTCATTTCTCTTGGGTTACCGTCACTGGTTACAATATGACTAAAACTCCACAAATCAAGCTGTAGTAGGTACTTGTAGGGAAAGAGTTGTTTCTCTCAAAAATTACAATTCTTTCACATAGATTGAACCTGGACATGATTAGGAAGTTTATAAGGAGCTTGTATCTTGATCCTTATTTGATCAGTGCCACTGCAGCTCGATCAAATGTAGCAAGCCTCTGCTTCCATTATTCCCCTTATTAATTGTTTACGTCCTAGCTAGTATTATCAATCATAGAGCCGTATATCTTGAACATGCATGATGAGTTTTTGTATTTATTAAACTAAGGGGAGTCATTTTTCCTTTGTAATTTTGTTTCATTTTTTGTTAGAGAGTTACAGTTGTCAAGAGTATGCATATTTGGTCGGCGGAGAGTCTTGCTCTAAGACTTTTATAAATTATTAACTATTGAGTTCTCTTATTAATTATCACATATAGTCATTTGCCTTAGTCTGCTATATGCTACAAACAAAATAGGAACTTTGTGGAGAAAAAAAATACCTAAATATATCTGAAACTTGTTTTATGAAGTTTTTAGATTACCTTTTTTTTTCCCACAAACTAATAGTTTTAAGTTACCGTAAAAAATAAGACTTTATTTTAGCATTTGGTGAGGCTCAGGCTTATGGGCTTAAAGTTGAGAGGGTCAAAACACTTTGTGGAGGCTGCTAAGGTTGTGGGGATTGTCTTTGGAGCAGAGATTTGAGGGGATTAGAGTTAATTCAAATACTGTATAATGGCTGATATCCATTTTCATTTTCTGGTGGTTTGTTGGTCTAATAATGGAGTTTCTGTGGTATGTATATGTGTTTTTAATTGGGTTTTCTTGGGCTTTGTGGGTTTGGTTGGTGTTATAAGGGGGACCAGGGTATTAGTGCTTGTGGACACCTATTTCTTTTACATTAGGCAAGTCATTTGGGGTTGTAGATTTCTTGTTGTATATGTGTCTAATCTCTCCTTTTTTGGGGATGTTTGTGTCCTTAGTTTAAAAAGCTTATTTTTGGTCCAAATAAGCTCAGGTTTAGTGGTGTATAAGTCTAGTTTTGTGCATGGAGTATGCTCTTCATTTATATGCTTTGGAGGTACAAGGTGAATAATTCCTAAAAACAAGTCATGCTTTAATCCCTCATGTGCATTTTTTTTTTTCATTTCCACTGTGTTAATCAGTTCTCTGGACTGGTTTCTGGTAGGGCTAGGTTTAAAGTATTCCTTTTTGCTTGGCTATCCTTATTCTGGTGCTGGGGAGAGCAGGATAGTGTGTCTTGGGTCTGGTCTGTCTGTCTGTTTTGTATGGTCATTTCTGTGGATTTTTCCTGGTAAGAAATTGTTAAGATGGACTTGTTATATGTGGCACTTGTAGAGATACTGCTTCCGCCTTTTGTCTGTTCTGGTTTTTACAAAGTTTTGTGAATTTGGTTTTGGTTGGACTTGAATATACCAATGCATAGGAGTTATGATTGAGAGAAAAATTATTGGATGTAGGTGTGCAGATCTTGGACTTGTTAGGACTGGTTTGGCTTTTGATTTACAAGGGCTACTCTTGAATATTGGTTGTTAATATGGGTAGTTTTTTTTTTCTGTCATTTCATCTTTCTTTTTGGAAATGGGCCTTCGTTTAGATAGGTAAGCTTAGGATTTTTTATTGGAGAAGCAGAGATGTTAAAGTATTATTAGTTACTGAATTGACTTTTAAGAGTCAAAGGATAATGGTTTTTTGGTTAAGTTGGGTTATTCTTATTATTAGTTGGATAGCAGAATTGGCGTTATTCTTATTATTAGTTGGATAGCAGAATTGATTTGCCAAGTCAACACTAATTTTAATATAGAAATTAGAGGGAATGTTGGTTGCAGATTTGGATTAGATGGGTGGCTTTTGTATCGAGTTTTCTTTTCTCTGGATAGTATGGGGTTTATAGAATTCATTTGCAAGAATTTCAGGAATGTTTTTATTAATCAAGTTGTATTGCTTATGTCGTATATTACTTGTGACGGTTCAGAAACGTTGTCGAGGATAATGGATTGGGCTAATGAGGTTTTATTGGCTACTGGGTTGTTTGTATAATATCAAGTCTTCTGAATATCTTGCACTCTTTCCTATACCGGCGCTGCTTAAGATGCTTATTGCTGCTTGTAGCGGTTTTGATTCTGTTTTACCAAAGAGACTTGTCAAAAAATCATCAGCATTCCTCAGAAACTCCTATGGATTCTCTTCATGAGACACGTGACCACATTTCTCCGTTACTTTAAAGCGAGATCCAGGGATGGCTTGCAGAAGCCTCACCGAGTTCCAAGATGGTACAAGGCAATTACTATCACCCGTGACAGTCAGAACTGTTTCAGTTGGTCAGTTGCAGACTTTTTAAAATAAGAGGTCTATTCATGTTTTTCATCTTATGGGGGTCAAATGGGTAAAAGTAATAAATCAGCTCAAGAAAATTGGCTCAAACCGTCGAAGTGATTCAAAGTGTAAACTTTATGCACAGAACCATCTATTTGGTTTTAGAACCTTTGTGAATCAGACACTAATTTTTTAACGCAACTCGTATCAGCCCATACCAAGATATTACCTCTTTTGACCCATTACCCGTCCCACCCGTTTTACCGCCATAACTTCTTTATACTATTTTCCTCTGTTCATCATTAATTCATTATACATTTTCTTCCTTTTATTATCTTTATTTATTTATGTCTTACCATGTAAATATGACCCTCAAAATGAAATTTATATGGCTAAATAGGAATATACGGTATATAACTCAACATCTTGATATGTATAGTGATATTTTTATTTAGCAGTAACAGCTTGAATCCTTTTAAGGGAGGTTTTAAGTTTCCCATCTACTCATATTTATTAATGAAATGGAGCACTAAAAAGACAGGGTATCAATCTGGACATGAAATTTTTTTCAATGGAGAGCTTCTGCGCCTCTCTCCAAGAGATACGATTCGGAATCTGAATCGGCTGATGGAGAGTGAGTTCTGGCAATGGCAGATTTAAGTCCGGAACCGAACCAGCAAGCATCTCTGCTGTGAATTCAACCAAAGATCTATCCCAACCCTTCGTTCGTAATGGCTGTAAATTAGGACAAAGTTAGCAGTATTTTAAAATTAGGACAAAGTTATCATTATATATTCATTTCAATAAGTTCATGTTTTGATTTTATGTGTCAACTAAGTTACTTCTCGAAATCCAAAATTTATGGAAACTACATTTAACAAAGATTTTAGTAACAGAAACACTTGGACATAAAAAAAGAGAAATTTGGGCGAGAGACTTTTTGGACCACTATGTTTAGCTTTTTGCAGGCAATTAAACACTCTTTGTCATGAAAATGCAAACAAAAAGAAGATTAAAAAATTAGCATATTTGATGAAAGAGTTTCCATGTACAATGGTTAATTGTACCTTCGCGTTCCACAATTTGTTCAAAGTTATTATTCATGCCAAGTATAGCGTGTTGATTACACTAAAAAAGCATACATAAAAGTTCAGAAGGTATGAGGTTTCAATTTCAAAAAGGGGTGGGGTGGAGAGACTGAGAGAGTAAAAATAACATGGTTGGTATAAGGATCAAGAATGCTGTTGGTAACTTGGCTTGCATCAAACCAGGCATTTTTTATGCCAATTACCCCAAATTTATCTGTAAACAGACCTCATAATCGAACATTGAACAGCAATGTTAATTAAAAGATGATCAAAGACCACTAGCGGTAGCCAGATGAGCCGGTCAAAATGAACCAGTTCAGTTTGTGCCGACCCAATATATTTTCTATTACAATTTTTATGTTCTTTCTAAATACGAGTAATTGTTGTTACAAACATGAATACCAAATTTACTACCACTTTGCTAATTTTTAAATTTTAACAATATAAGAGGTTTCTATGTATTTAAAATACTACTGTTTTCTTTTCAACTACCATACTGTACCCATCAGAGATAAAATACAACTGAAATGGATGTGCCCATTAATAAATGGGTCAAAAATGCTACCGTTGTAGATTAGATGTGAATTTAAGCATAATCCATTACCAATATTACTACAATAGGCGAGCAAAGAAAAGCAGAAAGCTTTCTTGTATAGAGAATCAACCATACTAGCCATTCCTTTAACAATTTATGGCCATTTGAGCTATGAATATAGAAAACATTGATATTATAGTCAACAGACTTAATAAAAAGATTTTTTGGATCATCTGACTTTGAACTGTCTTGTATGTCCACTTTGACTTTCTTAGGGGATGTCGATGGAGCTACAATTGCAGGAATGATAAGACTCATAGCAGCAACACGTTCAAGTGCTTGAAAATAAGTTTGAGCTGCTGTCATAAATATATTGCAGGGCGACAAGACTCATAACCTGCTGAATGCCTGCATTTGATTACTTACTATCATAAATATATCAATCCATCCTAGTAGAGGTGGCACTTCTGACCCATGTACACTATGTACATATAAATGATTCACCTTGGGGTACGGGTCATATGTCACCCATAAAACAATTTAAACAGTTTATGCAAAAATAAGATTATTATTATTAATAGAATATAGGTATAAAAGTCATGATTATATGACACATAAGTTATTCATATATAAACTAAAAAACCAAGTATTTTGGGTAAACGAACCTGTCCGGTTTTGATATACAGCAACAAATACCATTTGATTCATTACCCAACCCGCCCGACCCATCCACTTTGCTACTTTTACATCTCATAATGTTTAGCCAATTGGAAAATTTAAATACAGAAATTTCATAGATAGGCCAAGATGGAAACGTACATGAAACTAAGAAAACTGAGCTTACCGGACCAGATTAAGTGGCTTTGTATCCTCCTTATCGCCGGTTGAAATATATTGTGAAGGTTATCAACCATGTCAGCCCAAAGGCCGGTCTATCAAATGACAAAATTCTTGAGCAGCAACCTCTACCAAATGCTTAATAAAGAGTCTCCAAAGTGATGTAATAAGATCATTAGGAATTTGAGCTTTTCAAGTTGTTGAGATGAATCTCAAGCGGTTTCATCATGCAACAAGTCTTGAGGTTCAGATTCTGAACCACATATCTTGTGGTGGAGTTGCAACCTTTGAAACTTACAAAAGCAATTGTGTGGGTCGGCTAAAAGTTTTGGATCCACTCTTTGATCCTGGTCTACGCCAGCAATATTCTCTCCCGTTTCTTTTTCACGACCGTGGATAATGGTTCTGAAAAGAGTACTAATACATCCTATCAATCATCCATCTAATTGATGTTTTACAAGCAATCAAGAACTCGAACCAAGTTGACATCATCATTCCTGATGACCTACTGTAAATAGCAATTATGCAAAAAACAATCAGCACTTGAGAGTTATCTCGATGCTTTTGTTGTCAAGAAGATCAAAGATCTTATTCCGTATCCTTTTCAACAGATATATCGAATCGTTTTTGCTACTCAAATGTCATACTTTTTTTTATATGTTTTGCAATCCATATTAAAGATCAAGAATATGATTTCATATCAAATGCCAATTATGTGACGAATTCATTATAGGTTTAACATTTAAACATGATTGGAGTGTAATATACGAGTAACTCATAATAGTTTAGATTACTAGATTGGCTTATTAAGGATTTAGATGTAAGGGTGTAGGACTCTTGAAACCACCACCAAATGCAGATTAGAATCATATGGTTGCCGAAGGTCCTATTAATTACGGCACTTATTTTTGAATGTATCACATATAGTAAGATCTTAAGGTCAGTATCGAGGTTTTGGACTCAACAAGCATAGCAGAAACATTAACAACGTACATGTTAACTTAACAACTAACCATCTGCTAGAAATATTCTCATTAAAATAAATGCTTAGGCAAAGTAAATTCTAACAATATGTGACACCAATTGGCTGATAATATAATTCATCTTCTTACCAAAACCTCCTACTTGAATTCAAGCTAACTAAAGGGTAAAGGAGCAGCTTGTTACCCCGAACCTGAGCTCATTGGATCCCCATCATGACCTCCCTGTAAGGTTTTTGATGCCGGTAAATTACCTTTATTTAATACCCACATGATTTGGCATCCCTACGGATCGAACCCACGTCTCTCAATTTTACATGCGGGCCAAGCTGCATTGTTTATGGGTATTACTCCCTCTACTGATGGATATTTTACACTTGAATCAAATATGACTATAATCTAACTATAGCCCAAGATTTCGTTACAAGCTTACTTTGTACAAAACACATATAAAATATATTTTCGAATATGGGATTCTAGCTCAGACTACGATAGTCTGTTGACAACTTGGTAAATTGTACAAATTATGAAACATGATATACGTGGCAACTCATACGAGTTGTCACATGTAAGTTTTTGATTAGCCAATTACATGTAGGTTTCAACATGGATATATCATCTTCATCATCATCCGTCATGGAAGCTTGTTGGAGCACAAAAGAACATCATCATTCATCATCTCGTAATGACCATCCATCTGCTTATCATTAGCACCTGTAGGAACATGATCATCATCATCTAATTTGTTGATGATGTCACCATCATTGGGACCACGATTATCCTCAAATGAACAAAACTCTTCCCAGGTCAGGGGGGACAAGGGAACACCATCATCATCGTATTCCTTGCTTTCAAGGTCGATATATTTCCACGGATCGGGGGCGACCTGGATGCAAGGAAGCGGAAAATCATACTCTTCCCGAACAGGAATAAAATCATCTACTGAATTACCAAAGTCACCACGGTCACCAGCTTTCAGGTCTTCCACGGTAATCCCCGTTCTAAGCATATCTCTCTCGAACTGGGCTTTTGCTGAAGTATCACCCATATCCCTCCCATACAACCTTGTCGGATCCGGATCCAATTCGTCCAGATTCAACCCCAAATCCACCGCCATCCCCCACATCTCTATCTTGATTCCGAACCATCCATTCTTCTTCCTTCGATACGATCGATATTTATTTATCTATATCTATCTAGGGTTTCTTTTTCTCAGTCGGATCAATTGGTGATAGATACGAGTAGATATACGTACATAGAGATTCTGATTATACGTGATTAATTACACAAATGGTCGCCCTTTATTTCTCCAACTTCATCTCTGGTCCTCCTAAATTTATTTAAAGGTCAAGGGCTTTTGGACGTATATGTAATTATATCTATAAAATGGGACATATCTGAAAATCTCCCTATAAATAAATAGCAAAAACTTAAATATTTATTATTAAAAGGGAAAATTACCTATATGAACAAATTAAAAGGGGTATTTTATAAAATGGACATGGTTTTAAAAACTATTCAATTTGAACAAAATTTCCGAGGTATAGTACATAAAAACACACGGATAGATCAAGCCAATAAAAAAGTGGCAAGTGGGTGGTGTTCACGTGCTCCTACCATCCCTCTTCTTTTCTTTCTTCTTCAACCTTTTTTTTCTTCAAAACTTAATACCAGGGTTCTTTGTTCTTCTCACCCTTTAAACAATAACATAACCCTTAATCAATTAAATCCTACACTTACATATGGGGAAAAAAATGATTGATATGCTGATAAGGTTTATGACCCTCTCACGGATAAGGAATTCACATTTCTTAGGGTCTTATTCTTATTCATGTGCCCATCAATGTCATGCCTATAATGACACCAACATGAACAATGGAAACACCATCTAGAAAACTAAAATATTTTCACAGATGAAATTTAGAGATGGTCTTAAATTGCTAACTTGGAAAATATAATAAAGCTAGTGAATTGAATTACTGTAATCAAAAACATTCATTATGTATTTAGGCTAAGAGCATCTGAACTTTACCTATTAAATGTCTACTAATTAATTACATTTAGCCATTACTCATCATTATGAACAGAGCATACTGAAAGATAAATAGAGAGTTGGAAAGATTAGCCTTCTGATTACAAAAGAATAAAAAATATACATAGTTAGGATAATGTATAATTCTTGATAAATTCGTACATGCCAATCCAAATTAGCTTTATAATACTCGTAACAAAACTTCATCAAATGTATTAAAAGGAACATAAAGTCGTGTGCATTGACAAATGAACACGAATGAACGAATATGCCACTCAATAAGTCAACATTAATGATAGCATATTCACCTTGCATCATCTTCAGACTCTTCTTATCTGCATATCAATCTTTCTTTTCTATATCTAGGTTTAAGATTTAATTGATTGAGAGTGGTGTTATTGTTTTAAGGGGGAGAAACACAAAGAAAACTGGTAGTATTAGTTTAGAAGAAAAAGAAGAATGGAAAAGAAAGAGAAGGGGAAGATAGAGCACGTGACCACCAGCCATGTATAGTACGTTTAGAGTCGTGTCATGTATAATTTACACGATTAGTGAATTAGAGTACCGTCGAGAACCAATAGGATCGTTTGGACCTAGCTTTTTTCCGATGAACTTGTATATTGCAAAATGCAAAATATATCCCTATAGTCATAATAATAAAAATCATCCCGATGACACAAAAAACTCAACATTAAAAAACGCTTTCCACAATATTCCTCCCTCCACGGTCCCCTGAAATTCAAATGACATCCTACCCGAAAGACGTAAGTGGGATGAACATGCTCTGACCATTCATAAGTTTAAAAAAAAAAAAAAGAAAAGAAAAAAAAACGCTTTCCACAATTAAACTAATAATCACTAGCATCAATTGTAGTAGGAACATCTTTCTTAATTTCATCATTATTATCATCCATCTCCTTATCAACACCTGTAGTAGCCAAAACATCATCATCATTATCATCTAATCTCTTAATCGTAACCATCATCCTCTTCTTCTTCTTTTTCTTCTTCTGTATCAGAATCGTAATCATGGTCACGTGAATAATATGGGTCTGGAAAAGAATAGTTAGGATCAGTCCCGAAATCATCAAACGGCAACTCCTCAATCTGATCTTCCTCTTGATCATCATCAATTAGGTAATAATCATCTTCTGCATCACCAAACCAACCCCGCCCAACATCTATCAGATCTTGGCTTGTGACCCTCAAAATAAACATCATTTGCTCCAAGCTGCCTTTCTTTGTATTATCTCCCTTCTTCCGCGGTCTCGGAATACATTCCTCCACATTCAACCCCGCATGCCTTGCCTCCAACCACATATCCACCTTCAATCCGTACGGTCCATTCATCTTCTTCTTCTTTCTTATTCTCTTCTTCGATCGATTTCTATCAATTTATCTATCTTAAGGTTTTTTACTTTTTTAATTATAGGGATCTCGATCGGTAAAATTTTGGGGATTTAGATAATAGATATACCCATATTACATGGGTGGCCCCTTGTTTCTCCCATTATATCCCTACAGGTCCTTCTAATTAATTAAATTCAAATGATATAAATTAAACTAGATAGCGATATAATTTTTTTATAACTTGTTTAACTTTGATAGTTGTTTCAACATGTAAAGTGATAATGTTTGACGACCATCGAGTAGAGTTGTAATACAATTATACTTTTCCTTTTATTTAGAACGACGTGTTAGTTGGTTAATGACATTAAATCAGACAGTATGCTGGAAGTTGGAACATAAAAAACACCCTTGGAAACCAAGGGTGCGATAGCACGGTCCGCACGCATTTGAAGAAGTAAATGTCGAAAACCATGAGGAATTGAAATTTTATTCTTGATCTCCAAGCCAATATTCCCTTCTCAAAACCCTCAAAGAGGCCCCAGGTGACCACTTAGATATTGATCTAAGTGGTTTAATTATACTTTAGCTTGTCTCGATGTTTGTTAATCTAGTTATGGTTTTATTTAAAGTTAAGTAAAACTATATATACAAGATTAGGCTAGATTATTTTTCATGTAATACACGAACATATTAAAATTTTAAAATGCAAAAGTTATAAATATTAATAAATTGCATTCGAGCACTCACATGAAAAATTTTGAAAATTTTCCATCTAAACATGCTTTATTTTAAAAATATTTGTTAACTTTCAATCAATAAATGCATTCAAGCACTCATCTATACTATATTATAAAAAGAATAGCCTTTTTTATTTTTGGTAATGTTGAAAATATGTAATATTTTCGCTTGGCACCCCTTAAAATACTTTCACATACCCTACCTCCTTAACATTAATGATTAAATTACACTATCAATCCTTTATGTTTTAAAATATGTCCATTAACCATTACATCAATTATATACCCAACTCAACGTCGCTCCATCACCAACCGTCGCCCAACTATCACACCGTCGCCCCCACGACAACTACCGCATTGCGCGGGTACCGTGCTAGTGTTTTAAACCACAATATAATAACATCTTTTTTAGAAAGGAACATTTTAGAAAATACGTAAGGATAACATAAACAAATATATTCAAAGACAAAGATTGTTTAAGTAAAGGAAAAAAAAAAAAAACTAACATAGACACATTGTGGTTAAAAAAAAAAAATCTCTCTCAATTTTCTTTTTTCTATTTTTTTTTTAAAGTGAGTTTCGATTCAGACGTGTTGGGGGTAATTTTAAACAGAGATTTTCTGTTCCTCCAACCCCCTCCTCATGAAAAATACCATTGAGATGAGAACCCCAGGACTCGAACCTGAGACCTTTGATAAACTCACCTCCAGAACCTACATAGTGGATTTAAAAATACCCCTAACCAGTGAGGTTTAAGCCAGTGGTTTCTCTTTTCGATTTATGTACAAATATTTCTATTACTAAAATCTTTGTATATATGTTCAGCATGTAGTTTTCTTTAACTTTGGTTTTCAAGAAGTAACTATGTTGACGCGTTAAAGCAAAACATGGACTCCTTGAAAATGATGTATAGTGATAACTTATCTTACGTTTAAGATAATTATATTTGTTTGATTTTTCAATGATTTCATTACAAATGAAGGGTTAATTAAGATATGCATAACTAAACATTCCAGACATCATTATACAAATGATCAAGAAGTTGAGGCAACCATTTACATTTTATTTTTTTGGGTCATGTTTACGTGATAAAACATAACTAAAGATAATAATAAAAAGCACAAAATGTATAACAATTAACGATAAAGATGAACAAAGGAATATGTTATAAAGAAGTTATAGTGGTAAAATGGGTTGGACGGGTAATGCGTCAAAAGAGATGATATCACGTTGATACGAGTTGAGTTACAATAAGTTTTCCAAAATCATTTTCAAGTGCTCCCATGGATTGTGCATCTATAAATACGTAGTTCATGGTTTCATTGTCGAATATCCCCTCTTGTTTTGCGGGTTTGATTGTTTGATTTTAAGTCCTTGGCTCTCATTGATGCTGTTGTTTGGTACGATAGCTTTAAGCGTTTTAATATATAATGTATTAATTTTTATGTCATCAGAATAATTTTTATTATAATTATTTATATTTACATTTACTTATGGAGGTACAAAAGTAATATATGTAAATATATTTAAGAAAAGGAATTGAAGGAAAAGGTAAATAGTTGAAAGACCCATGGCCTATAATAAAATTAAGAGGACCAGGGATGTAATGAGAGAAAAAAAAGGGGTCATCGATGTAATTAACGAAAAGGCTATATCTAAATAAAGGCCCCCAATCCGATTGAGATCTCTAAAATTATTTTATTATCAAAGGAAAAAAAATAGAAGATATCGATCGAAGTTGTATGAAAGGTATGAACCGTACGGAATTGAGGTGACATTATGGTTGGAGATGAGGAAAGAGGGGTTAAGTTTGGACGATTTGGATCCGAGCAAGAACGACCCGATGCAGGAAAAAAGCGAGAAAAAGGGATATCCAGTGGAAGATGCGCTCATCAGGGATTACAGTCGAAGATATGAAAGAATTTGCAACTTATATTAATCCAAATCCTCTTGCTCCTCCTCCTCCTCCTCTTCCTCCTCTGGTTGCTGCTGCTCGTGATGATAATAACGAGATCAAGAAAGATGAGGATTGATTAATATTGCAATAATGATCATCATTTTTTCAATATTTAAATAAATTGTTGCTGCATATATATGCCTAATGTTACAACTATACGGTTGTTAAATAATCATGTCGTAACAAACACAAACAACGAGTGCAATGTGCATCGCCTTTGATTCAAGAAACAACCGTCTATATATTACAGTACGTACGGTTGGTACGACGTTGCATAAATTAGAATTTTTTGGATTCTTTCATAATGCGTTAATTAATCTGTTAAGCATTTTTTTCTATCACATAAAAGCTATGATCAATGTATCTCAAGATGTTGGGGTTAAATGAACAGATTTAAACCTTTACAAATTATTGTAGCAATTTTATTAGATTTGTAGCATTACAAAAAGTATTTGTACAAAATTTGTTAATATTCGGCTACTAAATTACAGCCCACTAACCAATTTCCTAAACTACCTAAACCTTGCCAATGCAATATAGTCGGGGCAGAGAAACTGGATTGGGACGATTTACATCTTTTCCAGTATTTGGATTTAGAATGTATCTTTTTTAAAAGTTAAAGAAAGCCAAAAGAACAAAACAGGTTTCTATTTTGTCAAAGTTGGTAAAACATAGAGGGAGCACCACAGCTAGCTGCACGATCAAATGGAACTTCCATTCCCATTCTCGTTTGTTTTATTATCGTATGCCTGGCGTATCTTGATCGTGGATGTTTTGATCGGCGAGAAAGTATTGATCATGCATGTCATCAAGTGGCGGACTTATGTGATGGTTGAAGGTGATCATGTCAACCTAATATTTTTAAAAATCTATATTTTTCAGTAATTATTTTTGTGTATTCATTTAGTTAAAAAGTAACTATCAACCCCAAACTAATGCAATTTCATTTTTTTTATTATACTTCTAGTACTATTTAACCATTTACGTTTCATTTTCTGGGACATTTTTACATTGCAAGACATAACAAAAAAATAATAATAAAAGCACAAAATGTTTAACGAATTAACATGTTTACATGGTAAGACATAACTAAAAATAATAATGAAAAGCACTAAATGATTAATGAATTAACGATGAACAGAGGAAAATACTATAAAGAAATTATTATGGTGGTAAAATTAATGGGTTGGATGGGTAATGGATCAAAAGAAATAATATCACGTTGCGAATTCGGTTGGATTAAAATTTCCAAAATTCATTTTCAAATGCTCCCATTGATTATGTATCTTTAAATCAGTAGTTCACGGTTTTTGTTGTTGCTCTCTTATTATTCGGGTTTAATTGTTTGATTTTAAGTTCTTGGCTATCACGGAGAATAGTAGAAGCTTTAATGGGTGTTTAGTACAATGGAATGGATAAAGATGAAAAAGAATGGAAAATACTTCTCTTGTTTGGTTACAATGGAGAACGGGAAAAGGAATGAAAAAGTGAGAATTAATTTCATTCATTCCATTCTCTATAAATCGTAGAGAATGGATGGTAATTATTATGTAGAAAGTTTGTATTATTTATATTCATTTTCTGCCTGTATTAAACGACGGGTTTATTCTCTTTCTAATACCCATTTTCTTTTCTATTATTTTCATTTTTCATTACATTTTAATTCTCTTTGATTCCATCGTACCAAATACCTCCTAAAGGTTTTAATATATGATGTTTTTTGTGTCACTAAGATGATTTTTATTTTAACTATACATAATTATTTACAGGTATACAAAAGTTAGGATAATGGTAATAATAATCCTAGCTAAGGGTTGTCATAACACGCATAAAAACTAGATCAAAGATAACAAAGTACAAATTCTAATGCATGTAAATAATTTATAATGATAGTCATAAAGGTTGTTATTAACAAAACCCTAAAAGTATAGCTAAAAGAATAAAAGGTAAATAGGTCAAAAACCTATGACCATAGTTAGTAACTCGTAACTTTTGATTCGATTCAAAAACATGATTTTTGTCTCGTGACTCGACTAATATGAGTCAAAACATTTTCATATTCTACATACATCATATTATATGTGTGTGTGACGTATTTAAAAACAAAATATAAATTGATTATTTTAATGTATTTACCAAAATATTATATATTTTATAATTTTGAGTCATAAACCTATTGTTTATCTCCAAATTCGTACTAAGAGGATTTAAAATACATATATAAAACACAAATTAATGTAACAATAAATATGATATACAATCTATAAATAACGAAATAACGAAAGTATCAAACTAAACATTAACTTTACGACTTGTATGAACTCGGTTTAAATTTACACACGACTCATTTTTGACATAAATCAATTTGATTCGTAAGAGTCCACTCATGACTCGTAAGAAGCTTACAAGTATAAATTAAGAGGAACAGGGATGTAATGAGAAAAACAAGAGGGGCCATCGGTGTAATTAGTGAATAGGACTATATCTAAATCCCCATAAATTAATCCCCAATACGAGATGGAAAAAAAGAATACCCTAGATAGATAGATATCGATCAAAGAAGATGAAGAAGAAGAAGGGCTTGTATGGAAGGTATGCACCGTACGGAATTGAGGTGTCAATATGGTTGGAGATGAAGACTGAGGGGTTAAGTTTGGACGATTTGGATCCGAGCAAGAACGACCCGGCGGAGGACGACATAAAAAAATCGAAAAAAAGGGATATCCAGTGGTCGATGCACTCATCTGGGATTACAGTCGAAGATATGAAAGAATTTGCAACTTATGTTAATCCAAATCCTGTATCTCGTCCTCCTTCTCTTCCTCCTCTCGCTGCTCGCGATGATGACGCTAAGCAGCAGATGGACGATGTCCCTGTTCCTCTGGCTCCTACAGGTGATAAGGAGCAGATGGATGACGGTGTTCCCAACAAGCCCGATGGCCTCCCTTAGGAAGGATGATAAATGTTTAATGTTGCTTATTGTTAGCTAATGCGTGTGTGTTATCTAATAATTATTGTTGGAACCATATGCTTAACGCGTTTGACCTATCTGCCCGCGGTTCTTGTCTTATGGATGGAACCTAAATAGTTTATAGGGAGATATATAGTATCTTGATTCTTTCTTTCTGCTGCTCGATCGATCAGATGGAGCTTCCACTCCCATTCTAGTTTGGTTTTTACCTGCTAGATACTACTATTTTTATGCCCGTAACATGCATGATGCTGAGTTTTTGTATTGTATTATAGGTTTAAATTAAATCGTTGTGTTGACTTCTTAAATTGATTACCACTGCATGCAGGGCAAGTAAAATTCTGTGATTATGTATATATACACACAGTTTCCATTGCCAAGTCTAATGGTTTCCTTGCAGTCGCTTACATGTGTTGATCGGCATTTACAAGAAAGTATATGTTGATCATGCCATCTGCCTGACTATTCCTTGTTTCAGGGGAAGACGCCTCATGTGTCTAATCCTCTAGATATAATGCTTACTTGAAACTAAGTTTTTTGAGGTAACTCTGAGCAAAACATCATATGGGACACCATAATTGAAGAAGCTCCAACTGTAATTCATATTCATATTCAGGTTATTGTTTTTATTCTTCAGCCAGATATTGTTAGTGACTTCAGATCTCGCTTGGGTCAAGCTCCAACTGTAATCTTTGTAAATAAGGCTGTGTAATTTGTGGAAAACTCATGGGCTGTGTGGACTTATCTCCCATTTGTTATCCAATACAGGGCATAAACCTTTTTGTAAATGTCATTTCATGTCTTCTCGAAGTCTGGATCATAAATGCTTTTATTTTTATCTTAAAGGACAGTAAGATGTGAACTATGATTTGACTAACTTGGCAGCTTGTGTTTGGTTACTTAAGGCGGTTGGCTATCACAATGCTGTCACAGTTGAGTTCATCGTCGATACTCTGTCCATGAAATTTATTTTTTGGAGATGCACATCTTTAGGTACATTCTGACCATCACTTTGTATTCACGAGTGAAGGATGTATGGTAACTAATCAGGTGTTTTCTCCATTCATTTACAGGTTGAACATCCTGTAACTGAGGTGATTGTTGGTCAAGTGCAGATTCCTCTATCAGGTCAATTGGTGCTTGTGGTATATTATTTCAAGTCCAGGTTTTCATACAACTAGGGGTGGCAGTTTGCCAGTTTGCAAAAGAATTAGTTGATTTTGGTTGTTTTTGTATCAAATAGATCAGGGGAAAAAAAAACAACAGCTATTAGGCGAAAGGATCAAACAGGTAGAAAGCCACCCACAACCTCATAAGTTCAGATTATTCTTGTACTTCATAATAATTTTGCTTTTATAATCATAATTGTGCATTGCTTATATACAGATAGTCAAAATAGTGAATGCTAGTCAATTCAACAATGTTATGCCCATTTAAGCGGTGCTAAATATGGCCCGTTTCAACCTAAAGACGTGTTTTTGACATATCACAATGCCTTTCAGTATACATAGTTTCTTTGCTTTATTTCATATTTCAGGCCATTCTTTCAAAGCCCGTATATATATCGAACATGTGCCAAGAGGATTTTTGCCAACAACAATATATCTCCAATATTACTGTGCTTAAAACACATTAAACACGTGAATGAAGTAAAGAAGGAAAAGAATGATACTTGTGGGTATTTGTGTGAAGTTCCTATATAGTTAATATGATAGTTTAATGGTTCTGCCGATTTTTAATGTAGACAAATCAATGGCCAATCTGTCCAACAAAGTTTACTTCATTAATGTTCATAAACTTGCAAACTAAGAACATGGTGTTAATATACATTTAATTTACGACATGTCAGTTCGAGTTGAAACTGAAGCTGAACAAGGGGACACTGTAAGCATGCATCATGACCCTATGATTGCTAAGCTTGTACTGTCGGGAGAAAATTCATAAATTCTTTATCCAAGTTTCAGGTATGCTGTATTACTGATATTTTACCACAATAAATCAATTCAAACAATGTTCACTTATCCTGACTCTCCAACATACGCACTTTGGTGGAAGATGAACTTGTGTTTCTGTAAGGTGTTAGTTACAGGTAGCAAAATATGCGTGTAGGGTAACTTGACAACATGGCTATGTTAGGTTCGGGTCAATATAATTTCAAATTGAACTGAATTTGGTTGTGCACCGATTTTGACCCACAAGACCTTCTGTTAGCATTTGGAATTTATGATATCTCTTAACATGTTCAAAACCTGTATTACTACATTAGTACTGTAGTTGGCAGTTTTTTTCTAGAAGACCATTATTTCCAGCTTGACCCATTTCTATTTTTTAGTTGTTGAATTAGCTTAACCCATTTGGACCTGCTAAAGATTAACATAATCTAATGTAAATGGGTCAAAATGTCACCTCTCAGTGTAACATTCGTGATTATTGACTTATTTGACGTGTAAGTTAAACGTAATTAAATGAGAATGATTTCATGGATTAATATGAATTAATGGACGTTTTGACGTGTTTTGACATAGCGTTAAGTTAATTGTGGCTACGGCTCTTGTTTTAGCGTTTAATTGGATAACATTTAGCTGTTTGTCAAAATTAGCGGAGCGGGGCCTCAAAAATGAGACCCCTTGGCCAGCCACCCTCTCACACACACACACACCACCAATCACTAATTCCCTTTTTCCCTTACCTTATCCTATCTCTTCTCCCTCTCATTCAATTCCTTTTTCTTCTACTTCACCCACCACCTAGAAATCTCCATGAATCCATCATAAATACATCAAATTTTGTGGTTTTAATATCAAACTAACTAAATTTAATAACCCTAATAATAAAAATTCATTATTCTTCCAAGGAACTTAGAGATTGAAGGTGTTTATCCAAATTGTGCCCTAAAATACGAATTTACAAGTCTTGGAGTGTTTTGGTAAGTTAAAGCTATCCCAAATTCATCATTCTATGCTTAGAATCATGTTTCTAGTTCAACTTATAGAGATTCTTGGTCAAATTCGGGTCAAGACCCATATGGGTCAAAAATTAGGGTTTTGGCTATGTAATTTAGGTCAGGAACAATTTTGGGGCTTTCTTTGATGATATGAACGGATTCTTAAGTTGGGTTATGTTTAATTATGCCCAAATTTAGTTATTTACACTTGAAAACGTGTCTTGAAGCTCATCGGGTCGGTTTTGGGTCAATTAGGGTTTCATTAGGGTTTGAAATGGGTCTTGATCGATTTTGGACAAGAAATGATGTTAGGGATCGAAATTATTTAGTGGGTTATTGTTGTTTATGATCAGTTTCGTCTAATCAAGCTTGAAAATGAGTTGGGGTCGAATTTAATGTCAAAACCCGTTTTCAGAAAATCTGGGCTAGTGAGGCCCACTCACTTCTGGTGCTACCCACTGCTTCAGTTTTTGTGATCAGTGGAATTCCAGTGCGTCCCACCAAATTCATGGTGAGGCCCACTACCTACTAATTCTGATCAAAAATCATTTTGGTGCGCCCCACCAAGTTTTTGGTGAGGCTCACTATCTGAAGTCTACCTTTTTGCTTCGTTTACCTTCCGTACTTGATTTGTTGGTAGCCTATGGGTTACGGGAACTTACTCAAACTTTCTTAGGGGTTATGGCATGACGTAAACTAGCTAGGCCTTATTGTTTAGGGTACTTGTGTTGACTTGATGCTTGTGAAATAGGTCGTGATCGTTGTGCTCCCCGCTTACCCGCTTAGTCACCTACTACAAACGCTTAAGGCAAAGGTGACGTTTACATTATTTGGGGTGGAAAGTGTACTGGTTTGTTAAATGCTTGTCAGTTGATACGATTGATTTTGATGTTGAACGAGATGATGATTACTTACTTGTTTTGCTTGTTCACGTGATTGCATGTGTTATGATTACGCATTGTTCATCATGTAAGTCGTGCCGGTTTATTACGCATTATTTATTATGTAAGTCATGCCAGGAACGTATTTTACGCATTGTTTATCATGTAAGTCGTGCCGGTTTACTACGCATTATTCATTATGTAAGTCGTGTCAGGAAACGTATTTTATGCATTGTTCATCATGTAAGTCGTGTCGGTTACCACTATAGTTAAACGTTGACTTGTGTTGATTTGTGTGGACATGATTAGGTATCCTAATCCTCATGTAACATTAACGGTTGTCATCCCGACACATTTGATCTCTTTATCTAAACCTACGAACTCACCAACTTTATGTTGACACGTTTTAGTACACTTTTCAGGTGAACAGGTTAACCAAAGACGTATTGGATGATGATTGATTTACTTGCATGCTAGGATTGGACTTGGACCTTATCGTGGATCCGTGATTCATAGTTCCCGCTCATGGGTTATGCTTAGGATCATTTACCATCTTTTGAACTATTATTTTGTAAACGTTTGATGGGTGTGCTCCTTATGCATTTTTGTATGATCCGGTATTTGAAATTGACTGATTGTATGGATTTCCAATCCTTTTAAATGCATTTAGACTTGTCTCTACTTAATTTCCATGTCGTGCTGTGCTTTAGTATGTAACCCTCATGATTTCGCCTTATTGGTGTGTTACACTCAGCTATAAAGAGATTTACCAGTAACCAGTGTTATATGTCATTTTTTAAAGTTAATTAAGTTATTTAATGTTATCACCCCTGCTTCCAGTATTTGCATAAAGATGTAAACTTATTCAGATATCGGTTTCATTTGATTTGCATCGTCAGATTCTTTGAACTGTAATTTTCTTTGAACTGTATTTAGATACCAGTAACTCATTTTGTCGATGAATTCAAAGATGACTTATTCGTGACACCAAAAGTTTCAGCAGAGGCAGCATATGGTGCTGCTAAATACACTGTAGCTTTAATAGCTGCTTGTATCTGTGAAAAGGAGCATTCACTAGTGAAAAAAAGCCCTCCTGCTAAAACTGATGTCTGCTAGACCTTGGTTTTTCAGAATGTGCATGTTGCTAGAAGAATTTGAACCCACAACCGGCCTCTTGGTTGGTCGGCAACCTTGATACCACTAAGTTAAAGGCCTGCCGGTGTTTTTATACTCTTGATTACACTTCGGGTGGCTTCCAGCCCCCGTTTGACCCATTTCCATTTGATCCATATTCTTTCAAACTAAATCCTTTAACTTGATCCAATAGTGATAAGTTATAATCACCCAAAAACCTACAGTCTTAACTCTTGCAAAGCTTCTTTTCCCTTTTGTGTTTGCACAGCGCATACTCTAATTGCTACCTTTGTTTGTAACATCGTAACTTTATGTACATCTAAGTTCTACCCAAGACTGCTATACACGTATTTACAGATGGGTGAAAACAGCTTTCCCGCTCTTGAAGTCACAGTAACACACGTGGGTAACCATGAATTCTATATTCTTTTTATAAACACAAGTTTCTATGCTGGATTTCATTCTTATCTTTTGCATCGTCTAGTAAAAATGTGTTTATTGAAAGAGCAATTATGTAGCGCTTGAGTGCTGAGCATCAATGGATGTTTGGACGAGCTTTAAGAAACTGATATCTAGTTCCTAGTCGATAGACCAGTTTTCATGTTTGGATCAAGTTTTCCTTATTTTGATTGTAGTATTTAACTTGATCAAGACTTCTCTTCCACATTTTCTTTGTTATTAACATTGTTTAAATAAAGATAACTGTTGAATTAGAGTGAATTTTTTGGTAATTATTAACATTTTACTACTTCAACGGTAGATACAAAAATTACATCTCGGGCATTTTATCTACCAGTTTCTTGAATAATCAGGATTTTTCAAACAAAAATGTGATTGTTACACTACTTCAAACAGTAGATGCACATCCAAATACTATGTTTCAAGCATGTTTTATTGCAGCTGATTTTGTTGCTTCCTGTTTGAGATATATGAACATACCCTCTTATAACGACTGATTTGCACATGTAGATCGGACGTGTCAAGTCTATAATTATCTCCGAACCATTGTCATCACTAAGTATATATATGACATCTCAATGGCATAGATCTAATGACCGTGACTTTTTATAAATTAATCGTTCTAAAACTTTTGCTCAAAAGATATATAAAAATATAATTAAAATGGGGACTAAAACAACAGTAGATCCTCCCATAAAAATATATATATATAAATGTGTGGTAAAAAGGAAAATTAATTGGGTTTTTGATGATATATTTTCAAAGAAATGGATAAATATGATAGTTTTAGTGCTATTATTTTGTTTTAGGGTGGGGTAAATATGTTATTTTGAAGTTTAAGAAGGGGGAATATGAGATTAATTATAGCTTCCGTAAAAATATATATATATATATACAAGGATTTTTACCCCGCATGATGCGCGGCTCTTGGATTATATTTTCAAAACTTTTAGTATTGAATCAATAAAATCTCTAATAAGCAACGTTTCAATAAAAAATTATATAAAATAATTGAAAATATTTAAAAATCAAATATTCAAAATTTTCTTAATAGTCAAATCCACTACATAAATGAGTGGACAAACAAAATATTAGAATACATACAAACAATTAGCAACAACAATTTTGTGAAATAAACATGTTATATTGATTTAGTATAAAACACATATTGATATAGACGTTTCTATATGTTAGTAATTAACAAACTTATATATTGAAAAAAAGGTGCTAGCAATTATTTATTTGGAAACAAATTAAAAGTTGATTATGTGGCCAAATATATTTATTTCTATGTTTCTTTTGCATCTATCTTTTACAGATCTTTAGTAGATTGCATGAAATTAACCAAACCAAATAATGATATTCAGGTTCTTAAGTATTTAGTATTACTTAGAGCCGAGGTATAATGCTGAAGGATGAGTACTCCCCTAATTGTTTGCAAATTGAATGTTACATAATTGAACAACAACCTGATTTATACTCATATAATCATGACAGCTTTTTATTCTAATTCTAATAATCTGATCTTTGGAAGCTGCTTAGATGGTTCCATTAAACTGTTCTCTTCGTTTTACACGTTTAACCTGTTACAGATAATATATACCCCGATATGAATTATTTATATGTACATGGGTCAGAAGGGCCACCTCTACCGACATGGGTTAATATATATGATGGTAGGTAATTAAATGCAGGCATTTTGTCTAAATTAACATGTAGCAGCTCAAACTTATTTTCAAGCACTTGAACGTGTCGCTGCTATGATTCTTGACGCCCCCACAGTTGTAGCTCCATTGACATCCCCCAATGAAGTCAAAGCAAATGACAAACAAGACAGTTCACGTAATCACATTCAGATAATTCTAAAAATCCTTATTTTTAATCTATTGATTACTGTATCAAAGTTTTCCAGATTCATAGCTCAAATGGTAATACATTTGTTTATAGAAATGGCTAGTATGGTTGATTCAATGTACAAGAAAGCTTTATCTGTTTTGCTCCCCTGTTGGAGTAATGCTGGTAACGGATTATGCTTAAATTCACATGTAATATATCTATGGTGGTAGCAATTTTGACCCATTTATAAGTGAACGCATCGATTTTGGTTATGTTTTATCTCTAACGGGTA
Organism: Erigeron canadensis; assembly: GCF_010389155.1. Lineage (NCBI taxonomy): Eukaryota > Viridiplantae > Streptophyta > Magnoliopsida > Asterales > Asteraceae > Erigeron > Erigeron canadensis. The sequence goes on along the minus strand of NC_057769.1, from coordinate 8,407,991 downwards.
AAAAAAGGTAACAACCATTTTTCGGGTCAGATTCCTGTAGAATTAGGTGGTCTGAATCGTACTAAAGAGTCTAGTGTTGTAAACAATCAGTTAGCAGGACAAGTTCCTTCTTTCCATAATGGTAGTATTTGAGCTGCAAGTTATGTCGGCAACATCCTGGGTTATGTGGTGGACCTTTGACCCCTTGTGAGTGGCAAGTCAAGAAAACTTTATGGGTGTCATTGTTGGGGCAGCTATTGGTGGGGCTGTGCTTGCTGTTTTAATTATAGGACTGTAGAAGTAGGAATAACGGTGTTCATGCGCGCGTAAGGTTGTTAGAAAAAGGAAACAAGATGATCCCGAAGAAAATTAAAGGGCCAAAAGTTTTAAAGGAACTAAAACCATCAAGGTTAGACACTTTAATCTTCTTCTCTTTCTATTTTGTCTTCAAATATACGTGTTTTTGATTAATTGTGGCTACATCGATCCATTTACCTAAAAAATTGGCTTGTGTTTTTGTTTCAAATGGTTGAATTAGGGAACACAATCCAGCTATTTGAGGAATGGGTGAAATGGGCTAAAATCTGTCCATAGTATAATTTCCAGGCGTTCCAATTTCTAAATCATTTTTATTAAAAGATTATATTGTTGCTGCACTAAACTATTTGTTAGTAATTATTGCTCTTACCGCATTAATAACTGACTTAATAATTTAAGAAATGGAATAAAATGTCTACTGGTCAATTCCACTTGACCCGTCTCAACCCACACTATCATAATCACCCATTTTAACCTCAGTACCTCACCCCTTTGTACGTGTTACTGACCTGCCTGACCGTCTTGCACCTCTACTTTTGATGTATGGTGCATAAATTTGACAAATACTGATATTCTTGCAGCTTTCCATGTTTGAAGATCCTGTATCAAGTTTCAACAATGTGATTATGCGATCTTATGAAAGCTGCCAACCGTTATAGCAAAAAGAACATCATCTGGTCAGGAAGAACCGGGTGTTTAGATAAAGCTCTGCTAGAAGATGGCAGCTCACTTATGATAGAAAGATTTCAAGAGTCCCAACATTCTGAGAAAGAGTTTGCATCTGAAATGACTACTCTCAGAGAAAGTCAAACACCGGAACTTGGTTCCACTTTCAAGGTTTTGTGTGGCCAAACAGGAACGAATTTTAGTGTACAAGTACTTGTCAAATGGTACTCTTTATGACAAATTACACCCAATCGCTGAAGACCGGAACCACCTAGATTGGCCATCACGGCTAAATTAGGATCAATGCTCCTAAAAATAACTGCAACTTAAGAATCCTTCATAGAAACATAAGCTCAAAGTGCATATTATTGGATTCAAATCTTGAGCCCAAAATATCTGATTGTGGCCGGGCTTCCAAGGCTCATGAACCCAGTTGATACCCCTTTGAGTACTTATGTAAACGGTGAGTTTGGTGATTTGGTATACGTGGCCCCGGAATATGCAAGCACCCTTGTGGCTACACCTAAAGGGGACGTTTATGGTTTTTATGTTAAAGAGGGAAGTATCACTCGCCTGTTGTGTGGCCATCACGTTTATAGTTTTTATGTCAAGTTGGACTATGAATCGCTATCCTTAATACAGGTGTGTGGCCAGGCATACGTAAGGGTGCTTCGAACATTAGTTTCGACAGGGCGTATCACTCGCCTGTTGGTTCAGACAATAAATCAAGACCGTGGTGGTTTCAAATCATAAATATCAAATGGTTTAGAGTGACACCAAAAATATGTCGTTATGGATGGATCTATAATTGCATTCATATTTTAATGCAAGAAACACATTAAGAAAACTATAGGTTATTCATGTCTTTTTCTACTGTTGTTTGGTTACATTTTCACCTAACTCAAAAGATTATCTATTTTTGTTGTTGTTTTGTAACTCTGTTATATATCTCTTATTAAGCCGTGGAAGTTGAGTTCACAAGGTCTCAAGTTGTGGCTGTTGGTCCTGGTACCTTTTTTGGTGCTTGGTTTGTTTCTCATAAGCGTTGGCCGGCCAATAATATATTGGGGCTTGCATTCTGCATTGAGGTCTTATGTCTATAAATATCTTGAAAAAGACGAGATGATTGAGAAAGAGACAAATATCTAAGCGTCGCATTGGGCAAAAAACTTAGAAATGAGATAATTGGCAAAGAATTTGGTTGCCTGAACTTTGGATGGGGGCTATGGACAGTTTGTTTACTTGGAAGTATATTCTGTATAAGAATGAGCAGCCTACGATGTAAAAATGGTAATATAGTAATTCATTTGTACTTAATGTTTCAAGTTTTAAGATACAAACGGTATAGGTATAGCAGTGTAAGCATTTGGATACACCTTAGGCTACCTTGATTCATTTGACCCATATAGCCCGTTCCATTTTTAGTTACATTTTTACATCTGACCTGTATGATCTATTAAGCATAAAAGTCAACCTAAAATGACCGATTTTTATACGTAAGGGTTTCCATGACCCATGTAATGCATAGTTTTTTTCTTCTTAGCATTGGAAAGCTTAAACAGTTTGTAACTGGTACTTTTAGTACACTACAGGTGACTTTTAGTGCTGCATAGTTTTTTTTTTATACGATTGTTAGCAGTTCCATAAGAAAACGTAAGGAAGTTGATTCACATAGAAGGGACAAGTTGATTAATGTTCTGATAGGGCATGGCAGTGATGGTGCAAGTTTTTGAATAATGTTAACAGAAAGTTGGTGTTTTGAGTGATCTGGGTGATTTTGAAGATAGGTTGACGACCTTAGGGTCAGGGTTCACTTACACTAAAGTTTGGAGATGCTAGCCGAGGTGGACATACCAACAACACCTACCATAGAAGCACTACCCAGCTAGATCATTCACACCCTGGCTGCCAATTTCCTTAATTCGCCAACACACTTATTCTCAGAAGACTTCTTCCAAACACTGTTAAAAAGGTAAAGCTTAAGTCTAAGGAGGAAATGGGCTAGTCATGGTTTTGAGAAATTCTATCAGCAATGCTTAAGTCGTGTCATATGTCGTTATGCCCCGTTTTAACTTTAAAGTGTATATGTGTTGCCATTTGATCACAAATGGTTAGAATGCGTTTTATGTCTTTCACTTAGGTCACTTTGCCCGTTTGGCCGTTTTAGTGTCAAATTTGGAAAGTGTTGGCTTGGAAGTATCCCATATATTAATTTTTGCTTCTGAAAGTTTTGGTGCAAAATCACATCCGTTTGAAGGCCATTTGGGTAGGAAACACTTTGGTAGTTTAATTTGGGTTATTTGGCCTGTTAACTGTTTTGCCAATTTTGGTAGTCTAATTTGGAATATTTAGCTTTGCGGAAGTGATTAAATTGTTATTTGAAAGTAATTTGTAGATTTAGGGTGTTTTCAAGTGATATTAGCTTATGGAAATTAGTCGATTTATAAAATTTACAGAAACGGGTCAGCTGACAAATTGGGTAAAAAACCAAAAATGGCCTCACGACAGTTTTTGAAGGGCTATAAGTCTATAACCTGAAGTTTTTGACCCATTTATAAGTGAACACATTGATTTCGGTTATGTTTTATCTCTGACGGGTAAAGTAAGGTAGTTGAAAAGGAAACGGGTCATTGTATTTTAACTACATAGAAATCTCTTATATGACTAAATTAAAAAAGTAGTGAAGTTATAATAAATTTGGTATTCATGTTTGGAACGATTATCTAGAAGTATTTTGGGTAGGCACAAACTCACCTGGCCCATTTCCACCTATTGCTCGGCCTGCCTATTTGGCCACATTTAGTGATCTTGATGACATTTTAGTTTATATATTGTTATTCAATATTGGATTTTGAAGTTTGTTTGGTAGAACCTCTAACTGCAATTTGTGTTCTTGCAAGATAAGAATGGTCATAGATAAATTTGGGAATATTGGCATAAAAAATGTTCCTGAATATTGTACCAGAGTAAGCATGTTAATTCTACTCCCTCCCTCCCCAACCCAATTTTTGAAATTCGAACCTAGTACCTTTTGAACTTTTGTGTATGCTTTTTTTAGTGGATCGAATTGACTCGCTATACTCGGCATATTAAACTGACACATATAATGTAAAAGTTATATATACGAAAAGAAAAAAAAACAAATGAAAAGACTTAGAAAAGGTTAATTAATCGAAAACTTTGGTCAATATTTTTCAAGTGGTCAAAAACCAAGGATGAAGTATGAAATCGGGGGAAAATATGAGGGGGCATCCGTGTAATTATTCCAAAAGGCAGCATAGGCGTAATGTATAAAAATCCCGAATTCGATGGAGATCACAAATCGGAATTATAATCAAAGGAAGGAAGGAAACAGAAACCCTAGAAGATCAAGATAGAGACAATGAAAGGCGATATGGGAATGGACGGTCCGTTTGGAAAGAAGATAGTGCTAAAGAACATGGCGATAGATAAGGGGTATAGTCTGGACGAATTGGATAAGATTGAATTGAAGGGATTGATGCGTCTATGGGGGATTACGGTCCAAGACCTCGAAGATTATCACCCTCCAGACGATCAAGACTGGTCCGGGCCTACTGTTGAAGACAGTGAGAATGCTCCCTATGGTCATACTATTGATCCTGAAGAGTGGTTAAGGTGTCATCCTATTAAAGACGACACACCAGCTGCGCCCAAGGAAGATTTTTGGAGCAAGTATCGACTAGACCCTTCTAACCCCAACAGCCCCATTATCTGCCCCCCCCCCCCCCCCCCCCCCCCCCCCCCCATTATTTGAGAATTGATATGAATCAACAAATCTCACTTTAAATGTATAAACTTTGTTTACGAGAATTGCAACATAATAGTGCTATATTAAACATATTCATGATTGGGTTGAACTTCAAACTTTCACTCAAGGCATAGAAGATTAAATTTTGTATGTTATTATTAACTGAAGAACAGCTTTGAAAGTGGACTCATTTGATATGTGGCTCTATTTTCTTTATTTATGTCTAAATACATGAATTCATGCTACACCAACCCATCTGTAATTTTTCATTGAGATATTTTGAACTTCGCAAAAATATATCATCATTTAACTTTGCAAATCACAAGTAGCCCTTAGTGATCAAGCTTTCAGACAGACTCCATTAAAACATCTTATATGACTAAATGAACACATCGATTTTGGTTATGTTTTATCTCTTAGGGTAAAATAAGGTATAGGTCAAATGTGCCACAGTACTAAGCCATCGGTTTGGACCCAAAGTTATAGACCCCATATGTTCTATAATGGGCTTAAGGTTTGGAAATTTAGGCTATTGATTTGTGTATGCATTTTTAGTGTAATTGACACACTATACTCTACATGAATGAATAACTTTGAGCAAAATCGTGGGAACGCAAGTTGCTTATTTTCTATCCTCTTTTTGTTTGCATATTCATGACAAAGATTGTTTAATTGCTGCAAAAAGCTAAACATAGACATATAGTGGTTCAAAAAGACGTACTATAGCTCAATTTTCTCATTCTTTTTTGTCCAAATTTTAGTGATTTATTTACGGCCATTACAAATGAAGGGTTGGGAACTTGGGATACACATAAGTCACATAACGACTAAAGATTACAAACATTCCAAACATCACTTTACAAATCAATTAGCCCTATTTTACTTTCTATAACTTTTTTTGTAAATTGACTAAATAAAGAATTTATTCCTTACTACTTTTGACAATTATATCATCACATACATGTTGAAGCATGTGAAAAAGCTACCCGTCTATGTAATTTTATGAAGTGTTAATATACCATCATAAATTCATAATCAATATACTTACAAATACATATTCAAGTGACATATATAATGTAAAGAGAATACGAATATATATTTGTCAGGTTTTATATCTTTCACATTTTAATCCATAAAAGACATGAAAGATCTAATCTACTTTTTATTATACAAAAAAGATATTTAAAAATTTATATGCAAGTGATTTTTTATGTACATGAAAACCACATATTTAGTTTTTATCTAATATAAAAGTTATGTATACTAAAAGAAATAAAAAAGAACTTAGAAAAGGTAAATTAATCAAAAAAATTTGGTTGATATTTTTAAGTAGGATGGAAGAAACAAGGGGAACCACCCGTGACATCTATAGGCATAATAATGAAATAATCTATAAAAATCCCAATTCGATGGAGATCGCAAATTAAATGGAAAAGAAACCCTAGAAGATCAAGATAGATCCAATTAAAGGCGATATGGGAATGGACGGTCCGTGAGGAATGAAGATGGTGGTAAGTTAAGGAACATGGCGATGGCTAAGGGGTATAGTCTGGACGATGTGGATCCGAGTGAATGGGAGTGAAGGAAATTGATGTTTCTAACGGGGATTAAGGCCCAAGATGTCAAAGATTTTCGATGAAGATTGGTCCGGGCAAGACGGAGAGAATGCTCCCTATGGTCATACTGTTGCTCCTGAAGAGTGGTTAAGGTCTCACCACCGTCTGACCCCAACAGCCCCATTATTCCACCCGATTACTACTTTTCTGGCTACTACAGGTGCTGCTGCTACCGCTGGTGATGATAAGCAGATGGATGATATTATCTATGCCTTCAACGAGCGCATCTGTCCCCTCCCGGAGTCGCTTTCATTTTTCAATAATTGTTTATGCAAAAAGTAACTAGTTTTATAGGTTGATCACAACTCCAAAATAATCGTTTGTGCGAAAAAAATAAAATACCAAACAGACTCCAATAAGTTGGGCCTCCAAACAATTAAACTGATACTGCAAGATTTTTCGTAACCAATATGACTTTGCGGTTTGCAATATACAAGTTCATTGGAAAAAAAAAAGGTCCAAACGGTCCTATTGATTATGGACGATAATCTATTTCACTAACCATGTAAAATTATACGTGACATAACTCTAAACTATACATGGATCATACATTTGTGTAAAATCTATGCTCTTTGTGTCTTGTGACGAATAGGAGTTGCAACAGGAGAGTACTTCTTAACCGAATCAAACTCAAAAGGAACCACAAAAGACTTCATATTTGCTTTTGCACCATGACCTATTAGTACCATCGCGACCTGTGCATTCCCTGCATCTACTGCACGATGCAGAGCCGTGTAGCCACTACCATCCACCAGATCAACCCGCGCACCATGATTTAGCAAAAGCTTGACACAATCAATATGACCCTTAAACGCAGCTCTATGCAGAGGTGTCCAACCATTTTGATCCTTTCCATTCACTTTCGCACCTTCTGCTAAACACTTTTTCATTTCTTCCACGTCCCCTTTTCTTGCAAATGTATGCAGAACATCACTCAAATATAACATATCGTATAAACCTGTATGCCCGTTCTCAACTGCTAGAGAATAGGCAGATTTTCCTTCCTTATTTACTGCATATTTTGCATACTTGCACGAATTTAGCAGGCACTCAACGGCTTCTATATGCCCTTTGGCAGAAGCACAATGGATTGCAGTCCAGCCATTTTGATCGGCTAAATCAGGGTCACATCCTAATGTAATCAAGAACTCGAGTACTTCAACATAACCATGAGTTGCAGCCACATGAAGAGGTGTTTGACCTTTAGAGTCAACTGAATTCATATCTAGATCTAAATAGCCCATGCACAAAACTTCCATTATATCCACCCGGTTCATAGAAGCTGCAGCGTGCAACAACAGGTCATTTTCATGATCAACCACATAACTTGATTCAACCAAAATCCGAACAGTATCAATATCTCCAGATTTAATAGCCAAAGAGAGTACAGATTCACTATCAGGATCAATTTTATTTACAGTAGCACCAGAATCAAGCAAAGACGAAACAACATAACTGTTTCCACTCATAGCTGCAGGCCTCAACAAACTAGACAGCTGAGATTCATCACACCATGAAATCGCATTTGACAAAATAAACGCGATTTCAAGGGTCTTGGAAAGTGAAGAAGAAGTCAAGAATTCAATTACATGAGGCCCAACAAAAGATATAGGGACGGTTACATCTTTAAAAATATGTGGCCCGGGTCTAGAAAATATACGTTTTAGATCATCCTGATTCGCTTTTCCAGTGGGCAGCATGGATGAACGAACCAGAACGTTGTCTGGTGGGGTAGATATTGGAGGATGATCAGACGGTTTAGATAATATCAACGTAAAAGACGCAGTAGCAAGAGGAGGGATTATTGAGAAAGATTGGGTAAATGAGAGGACCGTTGGGTTTGTAGTGTTTAGAGAAACCGCAACTGGCATAGTATGCATCAAATTCGTTAACACGAAAGTTGTACAACATTTCTGGCCTCTGGTAAAGACTAGGTTCACCTCTTTCACATCTGCCTTAACCAATCTGTCCATTAAGTTAGGCAAAATTATTTGAAAATTTGTGATATAAGAATAAGAAAGATGAAGATGGGGATAGGTTAGATCTAATATAATTGTTACATCAAGATTGTTATTTTATGGGCATTAGTTTAAGTTTTGAATAAAAAATAAATCATGGTTTTATTATAAACTACGTACTACTTGACATTTAGGAAAATGGTTGGAAGAAGGAAAGTGATGGCATTGAGAAATTTAAAAATTTAGGATATGACTAATAAGTGGTATGAGATGTAGAAGAAAGACTTCATGAACTTCTTTGACCTGACTAACACAAGCTAATAATACTGTTTACAAGAATATGGTTCAATTTTCGTGAATGATCAAAGAATCAGTTAGTTGAAATATTTTCAATGAAATGGGTCGGCTATGTAGTAATTGGTCTGAAAAGAGAAAATGTTGTATCAGGTGATCAAACATGACGAGAGTGAGGCGTCAAAAATCATCACCAAGGTGGCTTAGTGATCAGACGTTTTGTTTTCATACATGAGATCACAGGTTAAAAACCTCCTTAGGTAAACACCCCCGCGTATCCAAACAGGGAAAACCTCCTGCGTTAATTTACCCGGTTGTATGAAAGTGATATGCAGATGGTGTGAACCAACTAGACTGAAAGACATTGGACTATTGGAGCCAACAACACTTAAAACTACACAACAGCTAGAACATGAAAGATTGCAACAATCCGCCTCTATGGGTAGAGTTTATTTATTTATTTATTTTAGGGATAACTGCAGAAAATAGAAAGCACCTTTAGTGACCTTTAAAAGTTTTGTTATTTAGAAATGAACTTTCATTTATTACCGGAAATAGCAACATTTAACACGTGGACATGGTGATACGGACATTTTTGATTACGTGGCATTTTTTAATGACGTGACATTATATTTTATTTATTTACTATTTAATTTTTATCAGTCATATCATTTCCCCCCAAAATGGCTTCGTTTCAGTTTCGGTTCCGACAAGGTATTTTTTTTCTCGTCATTATATTCTGAAGCTAATTTCACCTTCTTTTCATTTATTTTTGTTGTGTCTCTTCCATTTTCAAACATTGAGAAGTTGTGTATGAAGTTCATAAAGGAGACATAGATCTATATCTTCTTCGTCTATCTCGAATTTTAAAATCTCTAAAACTAGATGTCAAAACGTCTTTGTTTTCGTCAGAGAGAGATCCTGCGGATATTCAGGTGAGACGAGAGTTTCATAAGCCAGATTTGGTTTGTTTAAGAAGAGTTTGTCCGCACATGAGATAGATCCAGATGGCGAAGGTCCAGAGGTTTTCAAGAACTCGAACAAACTGTCGACGGTTTCTAAGTTAGTTGAAGAAATCGAAGAAAAAACTATCTCCACATCCAACACTGACGAGGTGTTCTAGTAATCCGACTATAAACTAAAGTTCATTGCTAAAAAGTAAACTTTTAAAGGTCATTGCTATTTTCGTATTGTTTGAAAGGTCCTTTCTATTTTCTGTGTTGTAAAGAATGAAACGTCATTAAAAATGCCACATAAACAAAAAATGTCCACGTCACATTGTCCACGTGTCAAATGTTGCTATTTCCGGTAATAAATGAAAGTTCATTTCTAAAAAACAAAACTTTTAAAGGTCACTGCTATTTTTGTGAATTGGTTGAAAGGTGCTTTGTATTTTCTGCAGTTATTCCTTTATTTTAACAGTAAATGTTAGTTGTTGGTTTTCACCAAGTTACTAGTTAAACGTCAACATCTGGATTTAAACTCTAACCTCGAGACCCACCCACCTCCCTCTTGAACCACTAAATCTCATAACCTACCCATTTTATCATTTCCATTAAACGGTAGATTGATAAGAACCATTTGATCTCATTTATGGAATTGGTACCCACATAACCCCCAACAGAGATAGTGTCAAGGTAATTCAACCACTTAAATTCAATTCTGCCTTTGGCAAGATTCGAACCCATGTTGTTCCTAGAAAGTGACAACTGGTGGCCAACTCTTCTACGAAGAGTTCGTTTTTATCATTTTCATTATATATAGTCATATAGTATTATAAGGGTTCTAATCATTTGAAAACTAGAAAAATGGTGAAAACTAGAAAACAAATCTCTACCATCCATTTCTAAGGTCAAGATGACGAGAGTGTGGCGTCAAAAATCATCAACAAGTTGACTGAGAAAAATGAATAGTTGAGATTTCTTCTAATGAATAAATAACAAGGGTATTTTGGGGTTCAACTAATTAAAATTTAAAAAATTAAGGGAGTAATTGTTTTATTGGTTTTACTACCCATAAAATATTATTTGGTAATTGGGATTAAGGGTCCATTACATTAAAAAAAAAAAAAAAAAATTGGTTTCAAAAGTGACAAATGTTAACAAGGGACCACTAGAAAAGAAATTTAGCCCACTAGGCCACCATGTAGATGAAGGTGGAAAAGATTGAAGTTGAGACAAATTGTTAATTTGTTATTATATTTGGGCATCAAGAATATAATAGTGATTATTAGTATTTTACTATAACTCTAGCCAATGAACAAATTGATTTTTATCAAAACTCAATTATTCCAAGTCAATCGTCATCAAGCGTCCTGATTATAGAACGAAAAGTCTAATGTCAACGAAAGAAAACAAAGATAGTTGAAAATGCCCGTACCCAATGACGATCTAGTACAGGGTTTGAAACGTATATACACTATAAATGCATTTTAACTTGTCTGTTAACTACTAGAAAATAAAATCTGATGAAGTTAAAAATCTTGGAATATAGTGAGAAAAAGCTAGAGAAGAATGTTCGCCTAATATATATACAATGTTATTATTATACTCAATGTTTTAAATACCGGTATATACCGGCCGGTATTACCGGTATTTGAGCATCCTCCGGTATTTTAATCCCGGTGTTTTTCTGGTATTTTCACTATTTCATATCGGTCGGTATTTCCGTATTCCCGATATTTTCGGTAATACCATTCCGGTATTTTAATTTTTTTTAAAAAGAATTTTTAAATATTCTTTTATGATACTTTAGTGTTAGTTTTGTTATGAAATATCTATTTGGTATTATTTTGAGTGAATTATAATTAGTTTTTGTCTATTTTCATTAAATTGTAACAAATTTTGTAGAACAGTAACAAAATAAACTAAAATAGTCGTACCGGCCAGTATATCCGGTGATTCTGATAATACCGGAAATTATTTCCACACCGGTATGATTAAAATACCGGTTTTAAAACATTGATTATACTGACATGATACTAGTTGAAGAAGTATTTTTTTTTTATTCATTTGGACCTTGATAAAAATAAATATAAATAAATAAAAAGGAAATAAAAGGGACTTTGGTCCGATCAGTGCTAAAATTTGGCTTGTTCTGATATGTTAAATGACCAGCACATTTTGCCATGTATAAAACTATGGACTATTAGAAAGATGAAATTAAATAAAAACAAATTATAAAAAAAATATACTTGTTTGACCTATCGAACAAGAAGTTATGAATTGTTTGACCTGTCGAACAAGAAGTTATGAATTCAAGTTCTCGCAAAAATTCAATTGTATGAATTATTGTTATTATTATTAAGCCATAAGTGGTTATATTTATCTTTCTAAGAGAGTATGCTAGCCCTCTAGCTGTAAGTTGTCCCTAATAGGCCAACAATACATAGTAAAGTGGTAATTTTAAAAAAAAGAAACGATAAATCTTTTTAAATAATATATATTTTTAAAAATCTTCCTAGTTATACGGGTTGGGTATTTTTAAAAAAGTATTAAATTAAAACAAATATGACAAGATTTTGACCCTTTGATCATGGTTAAATTGATGCAGGATTGTTTTTGTGTGCAAAGTGATTTTCAGTTAATAAAAGTCTATTATTTTATTTGTTTTTACTTTAATACTTGTTATATTTTACTTAAAACCTATATAATTATGATACTTGTATAATCAAAATGTCAGATTAGAATTAAGAGTCGAGGATTATATACTTGATTTTATAAAGATACTTCATAGTTCATACTAGATTTTAAACCCGTGTCCAACATTAGACACAGAAATTACGACATATCAATATTAGATTTTCATATATTTAAGTCATAAAAGGTTATATTTTCAAAGTTGAAGTAATACATAAAAGCTAATTGTTAAATTCAAATGCTAAGAATGTTATGAAATAAAAAGTAAAATAATGTAATAAATGAATATTAATTAAAATCATATATTCTCTTTCATCTTTTGCAAGACTTTATTTATATATGACATTTGTTGTAGTGTTGTATGTTTTCCCATCTTTGTCGCAGATCAACATGTTAAGGCCCCTTTTCGACTTAACTTGAGATACTGCAACATATAATTGTTCGTGTGAGAAAAACCGGACGTTGTAAATACAAACCAACAGTCGATAATAACAATTCTTGACTTTTGTTAATTGTCATTGCAAAAGAAAGCACCAGTGGGAATTGTCATTTATGAAACCTTAACGGATTCTTTAATATGACGGTATTAGCTTCATTATAAGGAGTTAAAGTTTTGTATTCAATGTTGTTGTCAGATATCACTTCTACCTCGATCACTTATTTTCCTAGTCTTGTTATCTTCAATCTCGTTCCATTGCAAAACCCGTTTTGCTGGTCTATATTGCGACCGTTCATAAATACAGTATATTATTTAGTGGGATTTATATTATTTAATTAATGGGATTTATTTATTTATACTATTAAATTAAATGTATGGAGTGTACAAAATTTACTCTCGGAGTTATTAAGCAAATTGGTTCAAGTGTTGTTTCCTTCGTTAGGTTACCGAAATCAATATAATAGTTATCTTTAGTTGGATTTAACATAATTTATAATTAATAATGCAATAGTTATCTTTAGTTAGGGACTTAGAGTCGACATTATTGACATATATAATTATATGTTTAAATATTTATTAATTTATATAATAAAAAGTCAACAAAATTCAAAAATAAAAATTTAAAGAAATTGAAAAATATGATTGGTTAATAAGTTATTAGAGCAACCGTGTTTTAGTATAATAAAAGATTAGTAACCAATCATATACATTGTTTACCGGGACTACTAGCTGGACTAGTACGAACTTTTAGATTATAGGCCCAGTCGTAACTTATGTTAAATCCAAACTTTATAAAGCCCATTAACATGCAATACATGCATGATGCATTATGTAATTATCGAAGCTTTAACTATTTTAAGTGTTTAATAGTTGATGAAGCTATATATTATTCTTAATCCTAATTCTAAATTTATTTTTAATTTTTCAATAAAAGGGAATTGGCTTACATTTGATCAACCGATTAAGTGTTATTCTAACTTTTACAGTTGTACACATAGGCGGATGTGCAAGAAGAAACAAAAATTCTAAAAATAAATATAATAGTTAGATAGGCATTAAGGATGTCTAAATTTTATATGCACATATTTTAATTTTAGGAAACCCGACATCATATGATGCATATAAGCATATGCCTAGTTCGCACTATCAACAGCTTTCATATTCAGTATTTGGTTTTTTTATGAGGTCTCAGGTTTGAATCTTGTCACATAATGTGGTGAAGGGATTTAACAATGTTATATCCATTTAACACATGGAGATTAGAGCAAACCTTTTAGGGCATTGCCATAAGCCAAACTAGCATGAGCGCATTCGCGTGAAAGTGTTAACCATTTATCCATTATTGTTTTTAATAAAAAAAAAAAACTTTAATTTCGTCCTATTTCAGTATATGAAATCATGAATACCTAGAAAGGATCTTAATATATATGATGGAAAATTACAAGCCATCTTTCTATTAACATAATTAGAAACGTATGCACCACGATACTTTTGATAGATAAGACTCTTGTATTCAAACCTTGTCGTGTTGGGTTAGTACTGAAAGAGATTTTTATAAAAATTCTGGTATTTTAGTTTGTTTAAAAGATACATAAAGTATATCAATATCAAAAATATCAAAACCTTAAAATGGTAATGGGCAGCCCAATCTAAATGGAGAAGTACTCATTTGAAATTGATCCATTTTTAATGCCAATTTTGGAATTGACCTCAAACAATTGTTGTCTAAGTTGGTTAGACATGTTTAATATTGAATGCAATGTTGTTGAGAGGGGAACCATTTGCGTATATTGCACAGATTATATCTCACTATGTTATGTTTCATAATTGTTAAAAAGTCTGGTTGATTTATGTCATTGTGAAAAGTCTTTGGAATTGACATTTCCCTAATGGGCTTGTTTTCCATCTAAAGTATTCTTTAAGATAAGATATTAAGATGAGAGTCATATTCCATATTGTTGGGCAAGTTAGGTACGTTACTACCAAAAAGGCTAAAATCCTACGAGTTTGAGACTCTTGTTGTTGGTGACACGTACGTAAAAAACATACTGACCAAACTCAGTTTGTTGACTTCACCTTATCATACCATCCACTTAGAATGTTAAAGAAGTTCGACAACCCTGGACGGTATCATTCGAGCTAACAAGCCAAAGATAAATGCTTCTACCTATATAAAGTTATTGAATCATCTATGACCATATTCATCCCCGTTGGTTGAATGGCTCAAAACTTGAACCAACCATGAGACGCGACATCATTGCTATGTTGGAGTATTCGACAATGGTTACGTGTCGAATACTCCTACATAGCACATTATAAGCACCAACATTATAATGTCGATTGAAAACGCACGTGTCTTAAAGACGATCATCGGACCACCTTAACCTTTAAAATAAGATGGTCCAAAGCAAGGATGAGGAATTAATTGAAAACACCGACAACGATGACAAATGTATCATAATTTATTTATGTTGAATTTCATCTTTGCCTACGAAATCACGCATTTATTTAATATCACCTAAAACGAAAAATCAGAGGCAAAAATATTAAATAAGAATATAATCATATGGTGTGAAAGGCGAACAACCGACCAAATCAACTACAAAACAAAAAAATTTCCATGGCTTGAATCAACCTAAATCATTGAATATATATAATTTACCATTTCATAGTATAATAAATAGAATAGATATCCATCTTTTTTAAACTAATTATACTTTAGAATATTGATAGACATTACAGCTATAATTGATCATTAGATTTCACGAATAATTGTACGAATTGTCTAATATAGTAAATTCTAAAATTCTCTTTGTCTGTCGTGATAAAATATATTTCAATAAAGATATGAAAAGACGTTAAACAAAAGGTTGTAGATTTAAGATCTCAGTAAAGTATGTAACTCTTTGTTATTTTTAAAAAACGTATTAATAAAAAGGGAGATAAAATATACGGAGTAACTTAGAACATATTATTGGGGGAAATTCGATTTTGAGAAAGTTAAAAAGAAAAGATATAATGTATCGACATAATTAGAAAAGTACAAATAAAAAGGAAAAGGTTAACTTAAAAATAATGAAAGTTGGAGAAAAAAACAAAATTGAATGGGGAATAATGTTTCATTAATTTGACAAAGACTTTTACTATATTGTCGTTTGTGGAAATCATATTCAAAGCCCATGGAAACAAAGTATACAGCTAATTGAAAAATTCTTTTTCAATTATTTAGTGTATCCAATACAACGTGTCTTGTAAGCCATAAAGTCAATAGAAAAAAACATTCAAAATCACCCAACTTATCAAAAAGTCTACAATGGAAGACAATAATAGAATTTATTACACGTATCTCTAATTAGATATATTGTATCATTTAAGCCTAGATGTCAAATGTTTGTTACCTATCAAATTTTGAGTTAAAAGCCAAAAAAAATTATTACTATGATATGAATACAATGGTATTTTTTTATTTTCATTATTTTAAGTTTTTAACTTTCCATTCAATTAACTTTTTCAATAAACGGACAAGAATTTTGCTTTCGGCTAAGTTGGAGAAGAAGTAAAATATATACGTAGTAGCCAAAGTGAAGCTAAACAAAGAAAAACATGCACATATGCATCAGTCTACAAAAATTCTACGGAAGTTTAAATCCACGCCGTCGAACCCGAATACTTCACGTTGCTCCTACTCGAAGCGGAGTCTTTGTGTCGACGAAAAAAGTCATCCTGACCGATCTTCTCTTTTGCTGCATCTAAGGAGTGAAACTTTTGTTTCTAAATGCAATCGGAACCAAAATAGTATCAATACGTATTCTGGTGGTGTTTATTTTAATATAATTCTGTCGTAAAAACAATAAAGAAGAAAAAGAAGTATCTTATCAATTTTATTTAGAACAAGTGAATCAATTAGATGTAAAAATGGAGTAGGGGGAATGTATATTGCGCCCGGGGTTCATATTAGTTGCATCTAGTTACTCGACAAGATGTAGTTTATGCAATAATAACCAACACACTTGGAATAAATTTTATTCTTTTTACATCTATTTTGGAGTAAGATATCAAAAAGAAGGTAATGATTGAACTTTCTAATTGTTTAGCCTAAAAATCATTCAGATTGTGACATGTGAAAAATCAAAGGGTGAGATTAGGAAAGAAAATTAGTAGATTACATATGTTAACAAATGGATATATCATGAAAGTTTTTATGAGGATTGATTAAAAGGATTTTTCATTTTCCAACGACCGGCCATCTAAAATTGTTTAATTTTTCTGATCAATATGACCACAATATACGTGTAACATCAGTTTGGATGGAATTATTTAGAGAACTTATTTTTCATTGGATAATATTTTGTGTTCCCTAATTTATTTATTTATTTTTTATAACAAAAATGGATAACTTATTAATTCTGGTTTTTCTAATATTTTTCACTATACTCCCTTAAGTTTTGCAATACTACCAACAAAAACCCTTGAAAAACAGTACAATGCTAAACCAAGTAAAATCAAGATAGAGACAGAGACATCATATTCCCAACCTCAAACTTGTCCCCAATTCCCCAATCATTTCCTCTCCTTTCTTGTTGATTCTCCATGCTCCACCAACCACATTGCATCCCCCTCAAACATCACCTGCATAACCATCCTTCCAAAATTACTACAAACTCCCATATTCAATCCATCCATCCATCTATTCTCACTTTTGAAATGGACCCTTGTTTTTATCAAATAAAAGTTGTTCATTGTTACAACATTTCTAAATATACATCAATTCACAAGCCAATTCCACTTAGTTATGTGTAAGTTTGAGTTCAAACCTCATGGTTTGTATATAATGAATTTCTTATTTAAGAACCAACTATTAACATTTGCATTATTAAAAATAAAAGGAAAAAAATATTCACAAGCCAAAAGAAATGTTTATATACCAAGAGTAAATCATTATAACATGAAATAATACTCGGTAATATTACATGGGCTTGACAAAGTTAGCTTCCATTAACAATCATCAAAAAACAACCTATTAGGATTTCTTACCATGAAATCCTTCATATTTAGCAAGGGATTTCTTACCATGAAATCCCAATTTTAAACCCAACAATACAATTAAGACCATCTATCGCGTCTCGGCTCATGATCTTACAAGAAACTTGCAAAATAATACTACTACTAGTAGTAAAAATGTCAAAAGATTTTGTTATGTATATCCTCCTCCTCCCAACTCAACCCGAATTTGAGCTTTTCGCGCTTTTCCCAAGTGGAATCTATGAAGTCACAAAGTTCTTCATTTCCTCCATCAATGTATAGAAATGCTCATTGTTTGGCAAGAAATAGAATCCAATTGTAGCCTTTTGCAAGAACAAGAGTTTCACATCTTGCCCATATTTTTGCAACCCTTCAACATAAGCTAATTGCCAATCTTGAACCAAATCGAGCCCGGCTACAACTACAAGACTCTTAGGAAACTTAACCCCGGATAGATCCGACCCACGAGGCCCAAATATATTACAAGCCGGATGATCCCTATCTTCACCTTCGGGTAAAAATGCCCTCCAATACCAATCTCTATCAACCAATCTAACAAAATATTTGCCATCCAAATTCTTTTCGGATTCTGTCCTCTCTTCCCCACCAAACAACGGGTGTAGAAGTATATTCCCGAGTACTTCTACACCCGAAACTGCGGCCCTGTGGGCCACATGATGGGCAATGTTCCCGCCGGAGCTGTCTCCGGCGAGATAAACATGAACTTTTTTCTCTTTACCACTTAATAACCATGATCTAGAGTGAACCCATTTTAAAGCTTCCCACCCATCTTCATAAGCACATGGATACCGGTGCTCCGGTGACCGCCGGTAGTTGACCGAAACCACAACCCCTTTGACTAGTCCGGCGAGTCTCCGGCAAAATGTGTCATAAATTGCACTATTTGCTGATGAATGTGTGAAGCTGCCGCCGTGGAAAAATATTATAACCGGGACTATTTCTGTTGTGCTTAAGGGTTTTTCAAGTTCTATGATTCCGGTACCGGAGGTTTCATTTTCCGGCGATGTACACCTGTAAATACGGTTTAAAAGACTTGTTGACCGGTCAACGACGTCAAACGAGTAAACCCCATCAATCGGAACTGTGTTTGCGACAACTTTCCGGTCAAGAAACTCGGCGAGTTCACGGTTGAATGTGCCGTCTGGTCGCCGGAGCATATTGTATGCTAACTTGAAGTTTGATATCAAGATCCATGTATGTAGTGGAACCACTTTCTACAAAATAATAATAAATATATTTAAAATTTTTGACAACTATATGATTTATATCTTTACATAATTTTGATCATATGACAAAACTGTAAAATGGATATGTAAAATTTAAGGAAAAAAATGGTAAAAAAAAAAAGGAAACTATTTATGATAAAAAAAAAAAAAAAAAAAATCATATAAGAAAAAGGGAAATTTTGAGGGAAAATGTGTAGAAACAAGATTGGTCAAATGACAAAAATGTAAACAAGGTTAGTAATAAAATACGAGTATATATATATATAAAAGTAGAAGGTTTTGAAAGCTTTAAGAAATGAAGATTAACATGAAAACTTGAAATTATGAGTCAAGTAAAGGGTAAAAATGGGTCCAAAAAAATGAAAAAATAAAAAGGGAAACTATAATGATGAAAAGAAAGAAAGAAAGATTAGAAGAAAAAAAAAATTATATCTTGCAAAATTGAAATCATGGAGAACAAAAGATTGAATTTTTAGCACCAAATTAGTCAACAAAGGATGAAATAAAAATTACCCAAAAAGTCTATCAAAAAACATAAATAATCAAGAGAAAAAAATTAACTATTTTGGGAGGAACATGACAAACAAAAGAAAAAAAGGGGCAGAAATACACGTATGAGAAAATTTTGGTTATCATAGACAAAAAGAAAAGAAAAAGAAGAAGAAAGATTACCTTGGCTTCATTTGCATTGATTTCATTACTTCCAGCCATCAATTAAAATTACAAACACTGCAAATTTTTCTTCAAATATTTCTTCTTGATGATGATGATGATGATGATGGGAAATAGAAATTAAATCTTCAGCTATTTTTGTTGTGGTTAATTTTCTTCTTTTGATCACACTTTGACCAGTGTTTGACCACTGCAGATAATTCTTGAGAAACAACCCCAAAAGGCCAAAACTTTAGTTCCTAGTATTTTCAGAGTGTTTTCTGCAACAAGATGAGACACATGAATATGATATGTGTATTTATATAAAATGAAAAATGGAAAGTAACCAAGAAGAAATAGAGAGAGTAAAATAGAGAGAGAAAGAGAAAGAGAGACATATGGTATATGGATTGGAGGTTGTGAGAGAGACGACAAAGCAGGCGGCCGAAATCAACTTTATAAAATGGGACCCATTTTATATACTTGTATTTACTAACATAATTTTTCTTGTTAATAATTTATAGTCCTCCATATATTTTTTTTGTTAGTGGTGGGTAACGCTTCCTGTTTTATTTAAAGTTTTAAGTTCGATCTTTATGACGAGATTTGGGATTTTTCCTTCCTGATACTTTGTCTGATATGACAAAATCTGAATAATGATATGAGAGGTAGATGAACCATGAGAAAAATATCACATGACGGTAACACTATTCATGTTTAATGATATTACAATAAGAGTAAATAAAACTACCAGAGAAATTACAAAAGCCAACCATTGTATGCTATTGTAATATTCTTTTCACATAATTCAAATTCATATTCGATTATCTTATACTGAACCGATTATTATCAAAAATGATTTCGTCTCAAAATGAAAACTTATACTGAAACTGAATTCATATCGGTACCAATTTTTGGTACCAATACTGATACAGTACTAGTTCAGTTTTGGTTTTTTAGCACTTTTGCTCATTCCTATTTACAGTAAATTATCTCGTCCTATTTCTTGTTTTCTTTTTCTTTTCTTTTGATTGTTGGGAATCCTCCAATCACAATTCCACTTTTAAACAAAAATATATTACATTACCATAGAATGAAATACTCATTCTAAACTATAAGTTGTAATAAATTTTATTTTATATGATAATTTTTTTATTTTTTGAAACCAAAAGAGTACAAAATATTGTCATAACCTATTATTTTGCTTGTAATAACTTTATTTTTTTTAACAATTTGAACTCTAATACTAATATCTAAAGTGGGCAGTATGTTGGAACTTGCGCACTCCTGCACAACATGAGTGATAACATTATGCACACACGTTCAAGAGGTAAATGCCTTAAAACACAAGGAATCAAGATTCGATCATGGGCCTACAAGTCAACATCGCTCTGCTAATTCTCCAAAGAAACTACCCAGCAGGTCACTTAACCTAAGACCAAACGGATTAATAATAACTTTATCTATACTATCTTATAAAACATTTATGTAATGTCTTAAATTTAAAAAATTTAAACATTATCATTTTTAACTTATTACCTAATGTTTATATTATATGGGAAATGATTAATCCTCTTAATAGAATGACATAAAAATGTTTCTAACTATTAGATAAAGACATGTGGCAAAATCAATGGGCAAAATTAGAAAAAAGAATTAGTGGATACCACATGTCACCTTTTTATAGTTTTAGAATAGTTTTTAGGCTAATCTTTAGAACGATTTATCAATTTTCTTTATAATATATATATATATATATATATATATATATATATTATATAAAAAGGTTGGTTATTGTAAAACAAGTATTAAAGTAAAACAAATAAGACAAGATCTTGACTCTGAGATCATGGTAAATTTGATGCACGAAGATTCATGAAACACAAATGTGTATTGATGAGCGATAATTTTTATGATGCATAGTAAAGAGAAACTTAATGTTTTCTTTGTTTTATTTTAAAAGTTATTTTATTTTACCTAGAACCTATATATATATATATATATATATATATATATATATATATATATATATATATATTTGGACATATCAGATCAAGCCTTCTTCTTCTTTCTCCAGCCAACAGCATGCTTTTTCTCCGGCGAGACTGCCGCCGCCAGCCACCACTTCCTTCTCCGGTGAGACAACCACCACCAGCCACCATCATCTCCGACCACCCCAACCATGGCGCCAGCGCCGACAACAAGGACTTTGTCCGTACCGTAGCAAACCGTCACCTTTTCTTGGATCGTTGTCCATCAAATCCATACGATTCCCATATGCGTCCCTTGACAACCAGTTTAGAACGGATGAGGACCACTAGCCTGTACTGTATCCACCTGAAAACGACCCTGATTTTCGCCGGAAAGTCGTCGGAGATGTCACCGGAGGTGGCGGCGATGGTTGTTCGTCGGAGAAGAAGGAAGAAGGACGAGGTGTGGCGGTCGCCGGAAAAGAAGGTTGTACTTTTTGTAATTTTTTTCCCTTGTATTCAAAATAACTCACCCCTATATATATATATATATAAGGGAACAATCAAATAAGAACAGTCTTAAAATAAGAACGGTGAGAACACTTAAAAACATCATTTTGATGTATTAAAAGTCCATAAAATTAACATATTGCATAACTAATTATCATTATTTAAGTGTTTAACACATTGATACGTCAAAATCAAAAAAATCACGATTTTTTGTGGATGCATCGTTTTGAAGAATATGCATCCAAGATAAATGCACAAAACAAAAGACATGATTTTCTTGATTTTGACAGGGCAATGTGTTCTTAAACACCTAAATAATGATGATTAGTTATGCATTATGTTAGTTTTATGGACTTTTAATGCATCAAAATGATGTTTTTTAAGTATTCTCACCGGAGTGTTACTCTCTCTCTCTCTCTCTATATATATATATATATATATATAGGGAAAAGTGAATATAAGGTTGTCCGGCACCTAAGCTTAGATGTGGAACCCCTCACATACAAATTTTTTAATATTTTTTTCTTAATGATTAAATGCTTTGGCCTCCATGATATTTATGGATTAAAAAAATAATATGTGAGTATTCCACACCTAAGCTTAGGTACCTAACAACCTTATATTCGCATCCCCAATATATCTATCTACATTATAAAACAGTAGTTAACCGAGACTTCTGAAGCACTCCTCAAACTAAAGCTATGTTTAAACATTGCCACGTAGGATTTATCCTATGTGGCAACTCCATATTTTTTTTAACAATATTGTATAAATTTAATACAAAATATTAAATAAAAACAATATAATAACAAATCAAATCTCATACTCCTATATTTTAAAAGAAAATCCCGTACATGAAAAATACAAAATATTCATAATATCAAATCAAATCTTATACTTTTATATTAAGTATAAAAATAAAAAAGAATCACATACATGAAAAAAAAGAATATTTATATCTAAATCTACTTTTACTCCAAAGTTTTCCAAACGAAAAAAAAAAAAATCTATTTTTGGAATAATTTTGTGCTTGAAATTGCATGGACTTTCAACTATTTGAAATTATAGCTAGATTATATAAAACTTTTGTAAAAGATATATAAACTATATCAAAATTTAGAAATCATATGAAAATATTATTATTATTAGATTATATATAACAAAACAATTTTGTTGTTCATGTCTTTCCTTCTCTTGGCCGAACATATAAAATAAAGTAACCGAAGTTGGTTTGTATTCTAGCACAAACAAAGTCTATTATATAATGATAATAATTGTTACTTCTATCTACATTATAAAACAGTAGTTAATCGATACTTCTGAAGCACTCCTCAAACTAAAGCTATGTTTAAACATTGCCACGTAGGATTTATCCTATGTGGCAGCTCCATATTTTTTTTAACAATATTGTATAAATTTAATACAAAATATTAAATAAAAACAATATAATAACAAATCAAATCTCATACTCCTATATTTTAAAAGAAAATCCCGTACATGAAAAATATAAAATATTCATAATATCAAATCAAATCTTATACCTCTATATTAATTATAAAAATGAAAAAGAATCACATACATGAAAAAAAGAATATTTATATCTAAATCTACTTTTACTCCAAAGTTTTCCAAACAAACAAAAAAAAAACTATTTTTGGAATAATTTTGTGCTTGAAATTGCATGGACTTTCAACTATTTGAAATTATAGCTAGATTATATAAAACTTTTGTAAAAAATATATAAACTATATCAAAATTTAGAAATCATATGAAAATATTATTATTATTAGATTATATATAACAAAACAATTTTGTTGTTCGTGTCCTTCCTTCTCTTGACCGAACATATAAAATAAAGTAACCGAAATTGGTTTGTATTCTAGCACAAACAAAGTCTATTATATAATGATAATAATTGTTACTTGAGTTTTATAAATGAGTTTCTTGGTTGACGGAGATAAAATACTTTATAACTTGATTGTGTTTGAGATTATATTTTTTCCATCACTACATAAGGTATTTCCTTCATCTCTTCAGCATAACTAAAAACAAAAACTATAATGAATTTCTCTTATTTATCTTATTGGTTTTTTACTTATACGTATTATATTTATGTGAATGTTATATGAATAAATTGTTGTCATGTTTAGTATTTTATTTTGTACATATAATTACATTTGATGAATAGATAGGCATGCTACATATTTTTCACTTTCATTGTTGCTATGTATTATTATTGAATACAGTAATATATGTTATAATCTTTTTTTAATAACCTATGTAGTAAAGTCCAGATTCAGCGCATGTTGTTTAATCTTTTTGTTGACCGATTTTGTTGTTAACCATAATATGAAAATACAAGGGCCAACAAATGATATAATTGTATAGATTAACACAAAATACTTTTAATAATTATCAATATCCACATCTAGATTGTGGTTAAAAAAAATATCCACATCTTGATTATTTTTCTTACATTCCGTTCATTAATGATATTTTAATTAGCCGTAGATTTTTTTTCTTACATTCCGTTCATTAATAATATTTTATATATAAACGGTTGATTAAATTGACTGTCAAACACCATCACATTTTGATTTTAACCATCAACCATGACAAAATTTTCACTGATATATCCTTGTTTGTATCTTTTTGTTCATAGTACGTGCTTCTAATAAGCACATAAATATTTATTTTTTGGTTGTATATGAAATAAAAATACATGTAAAGATATTTGTAAGATTGAATGTAAAATTAAAAGACTGTAAATATTTGTAAAATTTTTGAAAGTTTAGTTAAAAGCCTTAAAAGATACGATCATACTAGTATTGAAAATATCATTAATATTGAAAATAGTCTCATGCAATATCTGTGTGAAATGTGATGGATGAGGGCGTTTGATTTCCATCCTTTGGTTTTAGCCTAAATTGTATTTTTGGACATTTGTTTGCTTTAATAAAAAACAAAGGTAATTATAACAACTCCACCTAAGTCCTCTTTCTTTTGTCTTGTACTACTTAATTCATTGCATCTTTCACAATTATTTTCTTTTCATGGTATTAAATACTTCTCCCGCGTTTGTCTTTTCTATTTTTGGGTATGATGTACTCCGTATAAAATACTTGGTGTATTTTCATTCCATATTTACTATATGAAAGAAAAAATTTCAGTAAATAACTGTTCAATTATCATTTTCTAATTTGATGGTTTCACACAAGAAATTAGAATGCATAACATCATAATTACAAAATTTGAGACTAGGGTCTTTTCATTTTTACTTATTAAACTCAATAGTTCATAACTTAATCATTCAGGCAAATTTCATGCTTTTTTTTATTTAATAAACAAAAATAACCATCAACTACTTATATTTACTTAATACATACAGACATTCTTAATGCATTTAACCACTTAATACATTCAGTACTTAATAACTAAAAAGAAACGGGCCCTAAAATTTATATATGAAACTTTTGATTTTATAATGCATAACTGATAACTCTGCCAAAACAATATTACCACGGACCAATAATTAAACTTCTAATATAGCCTAACTTTGTCCACTTCAAAGTAACTTCTCAAAATTGAAGACTTTTTTAAACGATTCTTATGCTTTAAGTATAATAAAGTCGAGATATTATAGTCAGATTTAATTAGAAATACAACATATTTTAAATGAATAAAAAGATATCTTGGCTATGTAAAAGACCGGCCTCTCAAGAATATATAGTGTTTATTCAGTGGATAAAAGCTCTTGCAAACTACTCAGATTTCAAATAATACACAGTCAAGATATCGTATCTAAATGAATCGTTATCGAGTTTTACCCGTGTGGCTCAACTCTCCATGAGTCCATGTCTTATTATTATTATTAGTTTTACCCATTATCTGATATAATGTGATACGTGAATGACATATTTAAATTTATCCCCATATAATTATTACTCTCGATCATACACGTGAGGAATGAAATGATCGGATACGCACATAGACGTACTACATATTCAATTATCATATTCATCAATTGCTCCTTTAGAACTACTCACAAAGTCACAATCACACCTCGACCCAATCCCATCCCATATATGTATAGAATCCAAAACACATGTTCCGCATGCAATTACAATTCCTCAAATACGCACATAATCATATGACGAGTTTCGACAAGCATTCCTTTGTATATACTTACTGATAATATATATATATATATATATATATATATATTATATATATATATATATATATATAATTGGGTTTTAAACTAAAATTATTAAAGATGCACGGTTAGTTGAAGGTAAAATATTCCGTATCAAAGGTTATTGTAAAAATTATCATGAAAGTTTTGAAACCGATCGAGAATGGTATTAACGACTAAAGTTGACCTAAGACATTTTGATAATGTACGTACGTACCACAAAAAAAGTTTACAGTCTCATAAGAATATTTTTGATCGAGTTCTCACAACCTAAGAAAAAAAAAACGGTAGATTGATAGGAACCGTTTGATCCCATATACCGAATTGATACCCACATAATCCCCAACAGGGATAGTGTCAAGGTAATTCAACCACTTAAATTCAATTCTGCCTCTGGCAAGATTCGAACCCAGGTTGCTCTTAGAAAGTGACAACTGGTGGCCAACTATTTTTCTAAACGCAATAGAATACCAGCTTA
Organism: Erigeron canadensis; assembly: GCF_010389155.1. Taxonomy (NCBI): domain Eukaryota; kingdom Viridiplantae; phylum Streptophyta; class Magnoliopsida; order Asterales; family Asteraceae; genus Erigeron; species Erigeron canadensis. The sequence goes on along the minus strand of NC_057769.1, from coordinate 8,381,241 downwards.
AAGCTAGAAGCTCACTTCGGACTCATGATTAGTAATGTACCCTCTAAAAGACTAAAACCATCACGATATACATATACATAACTGTTGGAATAAACATGATTCGATTCGAGTGATGAAACATCCCCAATCGTCCCGTGGAACCTGTAAGAGCATAAAGCATAATTGCTATTGATTTCGGGTTCCCATAACAAGGTGATTGAGTAATAATGGGATGATAAATTCGGCTGAAACATGATGCACGAATTTAGGGTTTTATTATGTGTGTGTGATTAACCTTAACTTAGGGTTAATTACCCTCTATTTATAATGAGAGTAATTACACATTTAACCCTTTAGTATTTACACATTCAACCCTTCTGGTGTTTAATGTGTGTACCATTAGTCCTCTTAGTTACAATCACTTAATGGGAAACCCTATACTACGTCTCTAAGAGTAAATACGTCCATCATATATTTACCTAGACATAGGGATTTCAGTTATTGTCAATTATCATATCAAGAATGATACATGATCAGTGACGGTCATACTAACGTGGTTCCAACATTCTCCCACTTGACCAAGTGATCATTTATCTATGAGTATTCAAATAAGTTCCGGAATAATACTCATTTTGTTTTAAACCGAAATCATAGCCAATAAGTACAGTCGTAGAGAAGAACATCAACTCAGGACCCCCACTAGTCAAACTATGACTCAAATTTAAAACTAATAAGCAATGATCAATTGACTAAGACAAATTTTGTTACATAATGTCTTTACACTATTATGAGCTCGAAGTGTAACTAATAGACAAACAAAATCTGAATAAGGAGGAAAATTTTAATTAACATAATAATAATGACCAATAAGTACAACATGCTATCATAATATGTCTTTAAGTAAGCCTCATCTTCGATACGTATCCTACGAAGATTTTAGGAGGAAGACCTTCGGTCATTGGATCCAGTAGCATATTATGTGTACTTATGTACTCAATACAAAGAACATTTTCCTCAATCCGTTTACAAACAGATACTTTGTATCAAGATACATCTCAGCGCCAGTTGAACTGTTACTGTTCAAAAATTACGGTAGCTGAGTTATCACAGTAAAACTTCAATGGTCTGGTAATAAAGTTGACGACTTTCGAGTCCACTGACCAGGTTCTTTAATAACATCTCATGACATGAAATTATGAACGTTCAGACATCATGGTAGACGTTGCAGTCAGTTTCTACTTATGACTCCGTCAAAAGATAGGTTTGCCAGCTAATCATAAATATACATTCAGAAGTAGATTTCTTATTGGAATTAAAACATCTCACTACTTCTAAGTTGTCACCTCTCCTATAAGTTAATATGTAGTCTTTGGTCCTTTGTAGATATCGTAGAACCTTTTTTTTTAGCCATTTTCCAATATGCTAATCCGGAATTATATACTTAACTCCCAAGCATACCGGCAATATGAGCAATATCTAGACGTGTACAGACCTGAGCGTACATAATGCTCTCAACTACTTATGAGTAAGGTATCATCCTGATTTGCCCTTTATTTAATCTCAATGTTCGGACTTTGGAAACAATCACATACATTTCCTTTTACTAATAGATCTATAGTGGGTGTGTAGTGTTGCAAGTTATTGCGTTCTAAGATGTGTTCAATATAAGTCTTTTGAGAAAGAACTAGAACATCATTACGCCTATCCTGATGTATTTCGATACCTGTGACATTAAAGGCATCACCGAGATCTTTTATGTCGACATTCTGCGAAAAGTAAACGCTTCGACTCATGCAACATATCCAAGTTGTTATTTGCAAGTATATCATCCACGTGCAAAACAAGGATTGTAAATTTACTCCCGCTGATCTTGAGATAGGTGCATTAATCCACTTGATTTTCTTAGGAAGTCTTGTCCTCTTATGACTTCATTAAGCTTTACGTACCATTTTAGTGATGCTTGCTTCAACTCGTATATGGACTTATTCAACTTGCAGATCATGTGCTATTTACTTTATGGAACTTTAGGTTCACATGTATCCTTCTTAGTGCAAGTTTGCATTTAGGAAAGTGGTCTTGACATCCATCTAATATAACTCTAAATCATAATGAGATACGAATGCCATGATGATCCTTAAGGAATCTTTATGAGACAGGAGATAAGGTCTCTTGATAATTGATTCCTTCCTTTTGAGTAAAGCCCTTCGCAAATGGTTATGGCCTTATAGCGTTTGACGTTTCCATTCGGGTCTAATTTGGTTTTGAAGATCCACTCACAACTTATAGATTTGGATTCTTCAAGAAATTCAACCAAGTCCCAAACATCATTATGCTATATGGAATTAAGCTCTCAAATTATGGCTTCATTCCACTAAGCGGCATGATCGCTATTAATAGCTTCTTAATAAGAGGTAGGATCAGTAAGCTTTCCAATGTCCTCAACTTCAGTTAAATAATGAAACATCAAAGTTATTGTCTTGCGTGACCTAGATGATCTCCTGAGTTGATTTTTTGGTTTAGTACAGAAGATGCTTTGCTTTAGCATTATTAATAAGATGTTTTAACATTAGTATTAGGAGGTTTAGAATTCTGATAGAGAAGGTGGATCAGTGATATTAGGAGCAGCGTTGGGTACAAGTGGAGTTATCGGAGGAGTAATAATAACCGACGAGTGGTTTCCCCCCCCCCCCCCCGCTTCTTGTACTTCCTGCAAATCTTAAGTTATGATTTGTCGTGCTCCCATTGATCTCTTAGTTCTCGAAAAAAAAATATGACATGCTACGTGTCAATAATGCTAGTAGTGTAGGAAAGACAGTAAAACTAATAACCGATAAAGAAACGGGTAAAAGATTTAGGATTCAGTTTCTTTAAGTTAGGGTTATAGAGTTATGCTTTGGCAGAACAACCTCATAAGTTCATATATTTTAGACTCAGTTTCCCTTCTGTTCAGGAATCTTAACGACAGATTCTAATGAAACTCTTATTGAGTATATGAACACCTGTGCGTAAGGCCTCAGTCCAAAGGAAAGTAGGTAAGTTAGTGTTGACAAACATACTTTTCACCATGTCTATTAAGGTTCTATTTCTCCTTTTAGCAACAGACTTTCGTTGAGGAGAACCAAACATGGTATATTGGTTACTTATGTCTTGTTCCTTTCAAAAGTTATGGAAAGGATTAAGAGCTTAACCAATATCAATATGTCAACCATAATACTCACCTCCTCTATCTGATCTCACAACTTTTATTTTATGATCAATTTGGTTTAAAACCAAAGTTATAAGATCAATAAAAGTCTCTAAGGGTTCAGATCAAATATAGGTGCATATAATGTGAATAATCGTTAATGATTCTAATAAATGATGCATGGATGCGGGATAGGGGCCACTAACATCAGAGTGAATTATTTCCAGCAAGTTGGAACTTCTAGTGGCTCCTTTCTTGATCCCTTATGCCATTGAATACATGTTTCAAAATCACAAATGTAATATTCCATCCTTTATGAGTCGTATCATGCAAACTCGTGAGATGTGGCTAAGGTATTTATGCCACTACATGGAGTAATTCTCTTAATTAGTTAGGCGATTTTGTCTTTGTTTTAGTTATGTCATCAATATTAGGAGACAACAAAGACTGTGAGAAATTATGATCTAGTTCTAACTTATACAACAATCCATTCAAGAAACTAGGACCAAGGAATTCATTATTATGAGTAATGGCAATCTCGTCGTAACCATGAATTATTACATAACTTTCAAGGTCTTAAACTAGAGAAATAGATACAAAGTTTCCGAGAAATTCTCGGTACACATAAGGTATCCACTAGTCTAATACACTTTCAAGTGTTTATATGTAAATCATAAGTCTCCATGGTTTCGACATATAAGAGATCAACCCTTCCAACTCTAAGCTTTCTTTGGTCATTTGATAGCTTCTGAATTGTTTGGAATCCTTATGTTGAGTTAATCACATGAACCATATAATTAGAATCACTCACACATGTATTAGAAGATACATTAAACTTAGAAGAATCAAATATTACATGAAATAAGTTACCTTTCTTAGCTAGCAATTCCTTGAAATTAAGACAATCTGAGCACAATGAGAATTTGCAGTTAGGATTGCTCATCAAGGACTTAAAACTAGAGGTAAAAGCACCATGATTAGCCTTTTGAACTTTAATTTGCAGTCTTATTACTGTTATATCTTTCCTCTTAATGGAATTAGCAGTGGTAGTAAGGTGAACACTTTAGGTTGGCCCAACTTAAGACGAACATTTTCTTGCACACACATTGCATTTAGTTCACTCATCGACCATTTATCCTTCATAGCGCTAAAGTTAATTTTGAAGGTGTCAAAATGAGCATGCAATGAGGTCATTAAAAAATGCACAAGAAAATTATCAAAGACTTTTAATTTTAAGACTCTTAAACTTATGAGTCATGTTAGTCATATTCATTATGTGTTCACAAATACTGCTATTTCCTTTGTATTTAAGCTACTTGCATACGCCTTATACATTCCCTCAGATACTATGATTGATGAAGTTCCTGACCATCATTAGTGGCAAGTGATTTGCCTTTCCCACTTTCTTAAAAAATTCGCTTTCTGAGCTGCGAAAAAGTTAGCAGTAATAGCAAATGGGTTCATTATGGCGAATGGCATAGTCAAGGTCTAGCATCTCCAGAGTTAGAGGTAATTAATCCTTTCATAAAGCAAAGTTTGCATCAATAGGCGACTTAATGCCTAAGTTAGGTACTAGAGTGGAAATAAGGAGGATATCAATTTATGATACAAGTAATAGAAGATTATTGAAGTAATGCCTAAAATTAAAGGGCAATAAGATTATAGTGACACAATTAGCTATCTAAGGCAGACTAAGCAATATCTATAAAACTAATGGAACTAAAGTAATGCCTAAACTTAACTAAGGGCTAATAATAATGTTCCTTATAATTAGATATCTAAGGCTTATTAAGTAATGTCTTTAAAAGTAATGGAACTAACGTAATGCCTAAATACGTAAGAGGCTAAAGTAATGTTCCTTAAAGTAATGAGACTAAGACCATTATACTAATGAAGATAGTGATAGATAACCTATTGTAAACACCAAAACAATAAGTTGACATAAGGCTCTACTTAGATTTACATCACCTTTGGGCAGAAGTAACTAATATCTAAGTACACATGAGCATTAGGGTCATGCGACACAACGCTTATCTTTTGACCTTTGGGCACAAAATTAAGAATAGTGTATCTTATGCATGAAAAAATATTCCTTTTAGCACACAAAGTGTATTAAATCACCTTTAGGCAGAATTAATATACTTAGTGTTCATTATCCAAAAGGAAAAGAGCGCACCATGAGAATCATATTTGACCTTTGGGCACAAATGATGAAACCATGTACATTAGTGCGAAGCCCCCACACATTACGGGGGTCCGGGGGCAGCGCCCCTAGGAGCGGGGTCCAAGGGGCAGAATCAATATACTTAGTGTTCATTATCCAAAAAATTTTTACCTTTAAAGTGCTATGGTAAAAATGTCTCAGAAAAAAATTATTTTTGAAAAATTAGAGACAAATTCAGCCACAAAATTATAGGGTAAAATAGTAAGCACGAACACATTCATCAGCTAAGATCGTCTTCAGTATAATACGAACTTAAGTAATAACTTATGATAAAGTAAGTACGAAGTTAAGTAATAGTTCGTGCTAATGTAAGCACGAAGACATCAGTAAGTCGTGATGACATAGGCACGAAAACATTATCTAAGTCGTGAATAGTAAGCACGAAGATGTCATAAATCCGTGATGATGTAAGCACGATGAAGTCATAAATTCGTGATGACGTAAGCACGGGTTTTCAGTAAGTCGTGTATGAAATTAAGCTGAAGTTCGTGAAATGACATAAGCGCGAAGAGGACATAAGCGCAAAGATGACGTAAGCGTGAACATAAGTAGAAGGCATGATGACGTCAGCACGAAGATGACGTTAGCGCGAGGATGACATCAGCGCGAAGTAAACATTAGTCCGTGATGACGTCAGCATGAAGATGACGTCAGCGCGAGGATGACATCAGCGTGAAGTAGGCTTTAGTCCGTGATGACGTCAGCACGAAGTTCGTGTGACGTCAGCACGAAGTTCGTCTTCTTCAATTTTTTAAGATCTTGAAATTCATCAAATTCGAACCAAATCATGACTTATAGCTCGTAACGAGGCTTTGATACCACATGTTGGAATAAACATGATTCGATTCGAGTGATGAAACATCCTCAATCGTCCCGTGGAACCTGTAAGAGCATACAGCATAATTGCTATTGATTTCGGGTTCCCATAACAAAGTGATTGAGTAATAATGGGATGATAAATTCGGCTGAAACATGATGCACGAATTTAGAGAGGAGAGACACACGAATTTAGGGTTTTATTATGTGTGTGTGATTAACCTTAACTTAGGGTTAATTACCCTCTATTTATAATGAGAGTAATTACACATTTAACCCTTTAGTATTTACACATTCAACCCTTCTGGTGTTTAATGTGTGTACCATTAGTCCTTTTAGTTACAATCACCTAATGGGAAACCCTATACTACGTCTCTAAGAGTAAATACGCCCATCATATATTTACCTAGACATAGGGATTTCAGTTATTGTCAATTATCATATCAGGAATGATACATGATCAGTGACGGTCATACTAACGTGGTTCCAACAATAACATCGCACAACACATTGTAAATTTGACTCATAGATATATAGTTGTAGTACTTGTGGAGTTAAACACACACTCGTACAAGTTGTTGGAATGTGATCATTTTATTATAAATCGCATGTCCGGGAATAGTTTAAGCCTACGGGGTCACACGAAATGACACGGTAACTCGATAATATTCATTGATATATTAAAGTAATATATTAATTAGTTTGATCACGAAATGATTAATTAAACATAATTAAAGGGTTAATTGTATTTAATTATTTAAAGATGAGGATTAAAATGTGAAAATTGAAAAATAGATTTGGGCCCTAAAGATTAAGGGGGGCCGACCATAACAAGGCTTTGTAAGCCTTTGTCTAGCTTATTTTCCAAGTAATGTTTAACCCAATTATCCCCTATAAATAGAGAGCTTAATTCTAGGTTTTTCATTCTTTTCTTTTCACATAGTTTTCTCTCCTCTTCTCTCTTTTTCTTGAAGTGGCCGAAATTCTCTTTCTCTTAAGGGTTTTCGACTTCAAGTTAAGGGTTTGTAACAAAGGGTTGTTCGGTTAGTGATCGGGGTACTAGCATACGTTATTCGGGGTGTCTAGTGTGCAATCGTAGAGGGGTTTTGCTTTAAACCCTAAGCATTAATAATAATCTTATTATTATTATCTTTATTGGATCTTTGCATAAGGTACACAACTCAATTCAATTCTTTGTTAATTAATTTGATTGCATATTTGTTTCGATTTCTTCCGTTGTGCTTACTCGTGATTATGTATGATTATATGCTTATATTCTAACAGTGGTATCACGAGCCACATATGTGATCTATTAATTACAAAGATCAAAACTTGAAGGGGGGTTTAAGAGTTGGTTGATTTTAATTAATTGTTAAATAATTAAAAGGTTGTTTTTCTTATTTTTAATTAATTAAATCGGATCTTGATTAAATAAAAATTAAGGTTTTTGTTTAATTAAAATTTCAACCTCATTCAATGGAGATTGAAACCCTCAAGCAAGTTTTGAATTGTGAATTGACATGATTTATGTGATGAATTGCATGATTATGTGTATCTTGATTATTTAAAGATGTTAAATAATAGTAAAATCACAAGAAATTCATGCAAAATTCATTGTGATTTTACTGGATATATAGAGATATATTTTTTCAAAGCATGATGATCCAATAATTAGGGTTGATTATTAGAAAATTATGTGACAATGTGAATTTTTCGTGTAAATTTTCTGGTTTGCGACAGTTTACTAAAAAATTCATATCTTTTAATCGGTAATGAGTTAGAAGCCTAAATTCGGACTGTAGATTTTCGACTCATAGGGCTACAACTTTATAGTTCTGGTCGAAAGCTGAATCGGAGCAGAAACAGGCTTAAACTGGTCGTGAAGCTACTGGAAATTTCCAGTCAGCATGTTTTATGTGTTTATGTGCTAATTGTTAGTTATTTTGTTTAAAGGCTTACGCAATCAAGGTAACTTGATGCATGTGGTCCTCTTTTTCGGAAGGGGGAGCCGGGTTTAAACATATGCATGAACTATAGTGACCATGTTTAGGTGACCTACCTTAACTTGTTACTTGATTAAGTAGTTCGGAAATTAGTAAGTTTATTAATTTTTGTATAGTTTATAAGTTGTATAAAGGTGATGCAAAAATTGTTTTTGAAATAAACTTGACTAAGAACTATCGAAATAGAGATTTCATTAATAAAATTGGAGTCTTGCAACCTTGAGATACACCGGCTCACCCATTTGAACAAACTCTAAGAGAAGTATAAGTCGGAGTGCGCTAGCCTTCTAAAAGGGCGGGTTTTTAATCGCGTCCATCGCAAACCTTTGCTCTTGCGCTTCTTTGTGCGTTAAAATGGAGCTACCGAGCTCTCTTGTGTTGTTAAGACTAAACAAATGATTTTATTAAATATTATGTTTCGAAGATTATGCATGAGTCTTCAAACATAAACTTTTGATTCACATCAAATGCAATACCCATTTAAAGTTAAGTCAATGCCACCCACTTAGCTAAGAACACTTGCCAGTGCTTTTTGCTCTACGTGAGACGTAGGTGAATTGTATCTCTTCAAGGTAGATTACCACTCGTTGTGAGATAGCGGTGGACTATTTACATGTTCTTAATTGGGCGACTTAAAACGAGTTAAGAGGTGAGACCTTAACCCGTGGCATAAGATGGGACGAAACATGTTTACAAAACACTTAATACCCCTTTACAGTGTTGTTGTAAGTCCCATAATTCTAGGAGTTGCATGAATGCAATTATCGATTCTCGATTACCTTTTGAATATCGTCATTTCTAGTAGATCAACTGATGAAATGATTGTATGTCAAGTTTAACTTGGACTCTAATTATCTTTGACATGGTCATCTTGTTTAATTTTGTCAAGAAAGACATTTACAGACTTCAAAGGGACAGTGTCTTACAATCAAATGATGAACCATTTGATAAATGCATGGATTTGACATTATCATTAGCAAGAAATGCATTGGAAATTTTCATTATGAAGAGATCTTGCAATCAAATGATGAATCATTTGATAAATTGCGTGTTTTTGGGATTGTCGTTAGCAAGAAACACATTGGAAATCTTCATAATGAAGGGATCTTTAAATCAAATGATGAATCATTTGATAAATGTGTTGTCGTTTTCAAGAAGTGCATACTTCAAATTGAAGGGATTTTAAAATCAAATGATGAATCATTTGACAAGAGATCGTTAAATCAAATGATGAATCATTTGACAAATGCATGCCTTGTGGTTTCGGCAAGATGACAAGAATAGCTTTTCTCCATAAAACCGGAGAGGGCTAAGGAATTACTTGGACTAATACATTCAGGTGTATGTAGCCCATTTAGGCATGTGTCATGGAAAGGCTAGCTACTTCACCATTTTTATGAATGATTTTAGTCATTATGGTTATGTTTAATTGCTTAAACATAAACATGAAGTCTTCGAAATATTCAATGAATTTAAAAGTGAAGTAGAGAATCAACTCAATAGTTACATCAAGATTCTTTATTCGGATCGAGATGAAGAATACTTAAGCCAAAAGTTTAAGGATTATCTAAAAGCTTGTGGATTTATCCAAGAGCTTACTCCTATATAAGGGTATATGTGAAAGGAGAAATCGAACCTTGTTGAACATGGTAAGATAAACGATGATCCTTAAGACTCTCCCATTTCATTTTGGGATTATGCTCTAAAGATTGTTGCATGTATTCTCAATATGGTTCCAACCAAGAAGGTTGACAAGACACCGCATGAATTGTGGCATGGAAAGTGTTCCTAAGTTGTCTTACTTAAAGGTTTGGGGATGTGAGGCACTCGTGAAACGAGACACGCCTGACAAACTTGAATCCAGATCTGTCAAGTGCATCTTTGTAGGTACCCAAAGGAAACGATGGGTTACTACTTCTACTTTCCTACCTGAAACATTGTCAAAGATTTTTTGATTTGCTGAGTTCCTTGAAAGGAGACTCATATCTCAAGAGGACAGTGGGACGATTGTTGAACTTGATGAAACTCAAGAAGATGAGTCAACTTCTATAAGTACTGGCAAATCTTCAACTTGGGGGGGAAATGTTCAAAGAGATGAATCTCTAGGTGAACTACAAGTCGAAGATAAAGCGATTCCAGTTCGTAGGTCCTCAAGGACAATACGTGCTTATGAAAGGTTAAATCTTATGATTGAGTCTGGAGAACACGTAGTAGGAGATTTGAATAACCTCCTAATTTCAATGTTGCATTATCAGATCCGGAATCTGACAAATGGCTTGAAGCTGCGAATGTGGAAATGAAATCCATGAAAGACAATCAAGTTTGGAGCTTGGTTGACCTTCCACCAAATGGTAGAACCGTTGGGTGCAAGTGGATCTTCAAGAAGAAGACCGACATGGATGGAAATATACACACCTATAAAGCTCATCTTGTGGCGAAAGGTTATACTCAACTCTTTGGAGTTGATTATGAGGAAACCTTTTCGCCGGTTGCGGACATTAGAGCTATTAGGATTATCTTAGCCATAGCAGTGTACTATGACTTTGAAATATGGCAAATGGATGTCAAAACCGCTTTCTTGAATGGTTTTCTATACGATGAAGTCTATATGGTACAACCAGAAGGTTTTGTTGAACCTAAATATCCCAACAAAGTATGCAAACTTCAAAGGTCCATTTATGGACTAAAGCAAGCATCAACGAGTTGGAATAAAAGGTTTGATGAAGAGATCAAAAAGTTTGATTTTGTTCAGAATTCTGATGAGCCATGTGTATATCGCAAAGCTAGTGGGAGTAATGTTACTTTCCTTGTCTTGTATGTCGATGACATATTGATAATAGGAAATCACATTCCAATGTTGAAAGACGTTAAATCTTATCTTGGAAAGTGTTTCGCTATGAAAGACTTGGGTGAAGCAGCATTCATACTTGGAATCAAAATCTATAGAGATAGAAGTAAACGGTTGATCGGATTAAGTCAAAGTGCGTATATAGATAAGATCTTAAAGAGATTCAAGATGGAAAATTCTAAGCGCCAGAATTTGCCTATGCAAGAAGGACTTAATTTATCTAGCAAGAATGGTGCTTATACACCTGAAAAGGTGGAGCGTGTGCAAAGAGTTACTTATGCTTCGGCTGTGGGATCTATCATGTATGCGGTAAGATGCACTAGACCTGAAGTTGTGTTTCGCTCAAATATTGTTAGCCGATATCAGCAAAATCCCGGAGTGGATAAGTGAATTGCTGTGAAAAGTATTCTTAAGTACATGCGGGCTACTAAAGAATTATTCTTGGTGTATGGTTGAAATCCTGATCAAAATTCAAATGGTAATAGAATTTGTGATGTTGGATTTCATGACTGATGAAGATGTTTCAAGAATATCAGTCGAGATACGTCTTCATTTTAAATAAAGACACGATGGAATGTTTTAAGCTAAAAAGCAAACCACAGTTGCTATGTATGTGACAGAGTCTGAGTATATTGTCGTCTCAGAGAAGACGACATGAAGGTTGTCTGGATTAGAAAGTTTATTTTTGGATTTATATGATAATCCTCAAATAGCACACCTATGGAACTGTACTGTGATAATTCGGGAGCAATTATCATTGCCAATGAACCTGGGGTTCAGAAAGGTGCCAGACATTACCTGAGAAGATATTACTACATTCGTGAGCAAAGCGAATTGCGTGAAATCAAATTACTCAAAGTTCACACAGATTATAACTTAGCGGATCCTTTTACAAAGGCATTGTTAAAAGGAAAGGTCAATAAGTATGCCGTGGGCATAGGTTATTGCTAAGTTATATCATGTAAATCTGTGATTGCTATTTGAATAATGGGATGTTAAACAATTATTATTTACAATAAATGAATTTTTATACGTGGTATAAGTGGTTTCATTTTTATAATAATTGTGTCGTATATTTGCATGTTTAAATCCATTAATATTAGTTGAATATTCTAAATGTCTATTGTCGATTAATTATATGGGAATATAATTAAAGTAAGACAATTGTGAGAGATTGGTAAAAATATTTAAGAGAATATTTTGAAGATAGTGGATCGTACCAAACTCACATGATATTCAAAAGGTGATAATTGGACTTACCCCACAGAACGAATTATAATTTTATGGATCGGCGTCATTAAATGAAATTCGTGAAATGGTTACTTTATTTATCCTTTGACTTGAGATACAAGTGAGTTATGCATGTGTGGATTGCATTTCATGATATAGTTCCTAACTGTCCTGAACAAGGCAGTAATAAAGGGCTATTTTCAGAAATGTTAAGAAACGACATGACCAGACACTTGTAGTCAATACAGGATTTGTACCTTCAATTTGCAACTGAAATATGATACCATTTGGCGCCCTCATTAATTATTTGAAGATGTTTGTGTGGCCACACCCAAATGAACTCAAGAAGTTGTATTGACTAATTTGGTAATCTTAATTAATTGTAGAAATGAGAAACATAATCGTTAAAATTATGAAATGACATTGATCCATATTCATATTTAACAAGGGTATCTGAACAAAGGGATATTAAAGACTAAATCATTTCAACTTGGCAAATTTAAGAATCTATTCTTAAATATTTCCGAGAGCATTGGAGTGTTGCTAGACGCCAACCAATGTTATTGCCTTTATAATAACATGCTCAAGTGGGAGCTGTTGGAGTGTGATCATTTTATTATAAATCGCATGTCCGGGAATAGTTTAAGCCTACGGGGTCACACGAAATGACACGGTAACTCGATAATATTAATTGATATATTAAAGTAATATATTAATTAGTTTGATCACGAAATGATTAATTAAACATAATTAAAGGGTTAATTGTATTTAATTATTTAAAGATGAGGATTAAAATGTGAAAATTGGAAAATGAATTTTGGGCCCTATGATTAAGGGGGGCCGGCCATAACAAGGCTTTGTAAGCCTTTGTCTAGCTTATTTTCCAAGTAATGTTTAACCTAATTATCCCCTATAAATAGAGGGCTTAAGTCTAGGTTTTTCATTCTTTTCTTTTCACATAGTTTTCTCTCATCTTCTCTCTTTTTCTTGAAGTGGCCAAAATTCTCTTTCTCTTAAGGGTTTTCGACTTCAAGTTAAGGGTTTGTAACAAAGGGTTGTTCGGTTAGTGATCGAGGTACTAGCATACGTTACTCGGGGTGTCTAGTGTGCAATCGTAGAGGGGTTTTGCTTTAAACCCTAAGCATTAATAATAATCTTATTATTATTATCTTTATTAGATCTTTGCATAAGGTACACAACTCAATTCTATTCTTTGTTAATTAATTTGATTGCATATTTGTTTCGATTTCTTCCGTTGTGCTTACTCGTGATTATGTATGATTATATGCTTATATTCTAACCCAAGTGATCAAGAAGACAATTTTAGATAGATTTAATACCACCCATCTCAAAAACCCAACACATCGTGGATATCAAATGCAGTTTTTCATAGGATATGGTCTATTACGGACATATATAATTCATACCTTTTAATTAAGAGAAAAAAAAAAGCTGTAGTCTTTCGGCATGGCTCATGGACTCATGGGTATAACAAGTTAACAACATAGTGACCATAGGTTGGACTCACTACAAATAATGTTGTATTTGTTCACACTTTTAGTTAACATGAACAAATTAAATATTGTGTCACGCTTTTATGTGTATAAAAATATATGAAACTAAAAGTGTGTAAAAATTTTTACACACTAAAAAGTGTATAGAATTAAAAGTTCACACTACTAAAAAGTGTAGAATTAAAAGTTCACACTACTAAAAAGTGTGTAAAATTAAAAGTTCACATTTTTTTAGTGAATTTTCATAATTATTTTGTAACACCTCATTTGTCCACGCTACCTTTTTTTTGTAGCGTGTTAGTGTGGACAAATAAGGTGTTACAAAATAGTTATGAAAGTTCACACTAAAAAGTGTGAACTTTAATTCTACACACTTTTTAATGTGAAGAAATTTATATACACCTTTCGTTCTACATATTTTTACACCGATATAATCGTGACAAAATTTTAATTTGTTCACACTAACTAAAAGTGTGAACAAATGCAACATTATTTGTAGTGAATAACATTCTTTTCCTTTTATTCTAGTTATATTATGTGGTCTAAATTTAAGTATGATTGTGTTAATGAAAAAAAAGTGAGTTTAGTGCGATTTTATGTAATTCTTATAGCTACTTTAACATACACATTTCTTGTTATCTGATATTGTTATAACAAATTTTAATCATCTATAACAAATTCTGTATAACATAGTTGTACATTGCGTAATACAATTTGTACCTTTGTTGTAGATGGTTAAATTTTATTGTATAAATATCACTCCCCTATCGAATAAACTACATGTGTATATAGTCTATGAGAAGTTATAGGAAGGTAGGAGCGTTCTTTCGGATAATCGGATTGTATTGAACTAGTTTCCCCTCTACACTTAATCTAGAAATATATGTGTATAAATATGAGAGTAAATTACACAGATCGTTGTGATCTATCGGCGTCTTTTCAATTTTCATAGTCTTTATAAGAACTTGATTACATTAGTCATGTCCTAATTAGTAATTACATAGTTATTATTAGAATATAAACATATAACAATTCATGAGTACGCAGCAGAAGGAAACGTATATGCAATACAATTAATTAAAAAAGAGAGAATCGAAACGTATACCTTAGCACAAAGTTTGCAATAATATTATTAAAAGATTAATAGTATTATTTAGGGTTTAAATGAAAACCACTCTACGATCGCACACTAGACACCCCTATACCGTATACTAGTACCCCGATCACGAACCAAACAACCCGTTGTTTTATCCCTTATAGCCGAAATCCATGAACTTAGAAATCCCCATGAAATTCAAAAAATCATTGTAGTCGACAACCAAACATAATCCCATAATTAATTCCAAGCCTTAATTATTTATGTTTTGTATTGATAATCTAAAGGTACCAAAACCGAAAACCCTTTAAAGGGTTTCGGCCGAACCATATGAGAAAGGGTTAATGAAGAGGTTTTACACAATTTAATGTATTGTGTATATTTCTAAAACCCTTAAGCCTAGCCCTCTATTCATAGGCTTAATAATATAGAGTTACCGTGTCATTTCGTGTGACACCGTAGGCTTAAATTATTTCCGGACATACGTTTATATTTAACATGATCACACTCAAACAGCTCCCACTTGAGCATGTTATTTATAAAAGTAATAACATTGGTTAGCGTCTAGCAACACGCCAATGCTCCCGGAAATATTTAAGAATATATTCTTAAATTGCCAATTTGAAATGATTTATTATTTAATACCCCTTTGTTCAGATACCTTTGTTAATTATGAATTTGGATCAATGTCATTTCATAAATTAACGATTATGTTTCTCATTTCTACAATTAATCAAGATTACCAAATTAGTTAAGACCTCCTCTTGAGTTCATTTGGGTATGACCATACAAACATCTTAATTAATTAATGAGGGCACTAAATGCTATCAAGCTTTAGTTGCAAATTGAATGAACAAATCATGTATTGACTACAAGTGTCTGGCCATGTGGTTTCTTAACACTTCTGAAAATAGCCTTTATTACTACCTTGAACAGGACAGTTAGAACTATATCTAGAAATGCAATACACGCATGCATAACTCACTTGTATCTTAAGTCTAAGGATAAATAAAATAACCATTTCACGAATTTCACTTAATGACGCCGATCCATAAAATGAAAATTCGTTATTGGGGTAAGTCCAATATTCCCTTTGAGTATCATGTAAGTTTGGTACGATATCCACCATTTTCAAAATGTTTTCTTAAATATTTTCACCAATCTCTCACAATTTTCTTACTTTAATCATATTCCCATATAATCAACAATGAACGTTTAGAATTTTCAACTAATATTCATGGATCTAAACATGCAAATATAGGACACAATTATTATAAAATGAAAATACTTATACCGCGTATAAAAATTCATTTTTGAAAATAATAACTGTTTAACATCCCATTATCCAAAAACCAACTATAGATTTAGATGATATAACTAGCAATATCTAAGACCAATGCCCTCGGCATGCTTAGTGAGCTTTCCTTTCGACAATGCCTTTGTAAAAGGATCCGCTAAGTTATAATCTGTGTGAACTTTGAGTAATTTGATTTCACGCGATTTGATTTGCTCACGAACGTAGTGATATCTTCTTTAGTAATCTCTTGCACCTTTCTGAACCCCGGGTTCATTGACAATGATAATTGCTCCCGAATTATCATAGTACAGATCCATAGGTGTGTTATTTGAGGATTATCATGTTATAATCCAAAAATAAACTTTCTAATCCAGACAACCTTCATGTCGTCTTCTCTGAGATGACAATATACTCATAATCTGTTACATACATAGGAACTGTGGTTTGCTTTTAGCTCAAAGAATTCCACCGTGTCTTCATTTAAAATGAAGATGTATCCCAACTGATATTTTGAATCATCTTTAACATTTACCATCGAATTTGGGATCGGGATTTCAACCATACACGAAGAATAAGTCTTTAGTAGCCCAGGATTCCACCGCATGTACTTAAGAATACTTTTCACAACACTCTAATGATCCTCTCCAGGATTTGTTGATATCGGCTAAAAATATTTTTTATTGAACACAACATCAGGTCTAGTGCATCTTACCGCATACATGATAGATCCCATAGCCGAAGCATAAGGAACTTATTTGCATATGCCTCACCTCTTCAGGTCTAGAAGCACCGTTCTTTCTAGATAAATTAAGTCCTTCTTGCATCGGTAATTCCCGTGCTTAGAATTTTCCATCTTGAATCTCCTCAAGATCTTATCTATATAAGCACTTTGACTTAATCCAATCAACCGTTTACTTCTATCTCTATAGATCTTGGTTCCAATAATAAATGCCACTTCAACCCAAGTAACATTACTCCCACTAACATTGCGATATACATATGGCACATAAGGATTTTGAGCAAAACCAAACTTCTTGATTTCCTCATCAAACCTTTTATTCCAACTCCTTGATGCTTGCTTCAATCCATAAATGGACCTTTAAAGTTTGCACACTTTGTCGGGATGTTTTTGGATCGACAAACCTTCTGGTTGTACCATATAGACTTCCTCGTCTAGAAAACCATTTACGAAAGCTGTTTTAACATCCATTTGCCATATCTCATAGTCATAGTACGCCGCTATGGCTAAGATGATCCTAATAGCTCTAATGTCCGCAACGTGAAAAAAGGTTTCCTCATAATCAACTCCATAAAGTTGAGTAAAACCTTTTGCCACAAGACGAGCTTTATAGGTGTGTACATTTCCATCCATGTTGGTATTCTTCTTGAAGATCCATTTACACCCAACGGTTCTACCATTTTCTGGAAGATCAACCTAACTCTAGACTTGATTATCTTTCATGGATTTCATTTCCACATTCGTAGCTTCAAGCCATTTGTCAGGCTCCAGATCCGATAATGCAACTTTAAAATTAGGAGGTTCATTCAAATCTCCTAATACGTGTTCTTTAGATTCAACCATAAGATTTAATCTTTCCATGTATTGTCCTTGTGGACCTTCGAATTGGAATCACTTCATCTTCAACTTGTAGTTCACCTAGAGATTCATCTCTTTGAACATTCCCCCCCCCCCCCAAGTTGAAGATTTCTAGTGTTTTCAGAAGTTGACACTTCTTATTGAGTTTCATCAAGCTCAACAAATCTCTCACTGTCCTCTTGAGATATGAGTTCCTTTCAAGGAACTCAGCAAATCGATGTACCTTGACAGTGTTTTCCGTAGGAAAGTAGAAGTAGTAACCCATTTTTTCCTTTGGGTGTCCTACTAAGATGCACTTAACACCACAATTTATGCGATGTCTTGTCAACCTTCTTAGTTGGAACCATATTGAGAATGCATGTTGCAATATCTAGAGCATAATCCTAAAATGAAATGGGAGAGTCCGAAGGTACATCGTTTATCTCACCATGTTCAACAAGGTTCGATTTCTCCTTTCACATATACCCTTATATAGGAGTAAGTTCTTGGATAAATCCACAAGCTTTTAGATAATCCTTAAACATTTGCTTAAGTATTTCCCACCTCGATCCGAATGAAGAATCTTGATAATTTTACCGAGTTGATTTCCTACTTCATTTTTAAACTCTTTGAATGTTTCGAAGACTTCATGTTTATGTTTAAGTAAGTAAACATAACCATAATGACTGAAATCATCCGTAAAAGTGACGAATTAGCTACTACCCTTCCTTGACATATGCCTAAATGGGCTACATACACCCGAATGTATTAGTCCAAGTAATTCCTTAGCCCTCTCCGGTTTTATGCGGAAAAAGTATTCTTGTCATCTTGCCGGAGACACAAGACATGCATTTGACAAATGATTCATCATTTGTTAGATCCCTTCACTTTGAAGTCTTTAAATGCTTTTCTTGTTAATCGACAACGCATTTATCAAATGATTCATCATTTAACACGCATTTTATCAAATGATTCATCATTTGATTTCAAGATCTCTTGGATCAAATTGAAGATTTCCAATGCGTTTCTTGCTAACGTTAATGTGAAAAACATGCATTTATCAAACGATGATTATAAGACACCGTCCCTTTGAAGTCTTTAAATTCTTTCTTGACAAAATTAAACAAAATGACAATGTCAAAGATGATTAGATTCCAAGTTAAATTTGACTCTTTTGCTATTGAATTATTATTTGTATAAAAACACATATAATTCAATTGTGAAGATACTTGAAGCACTGGCCGAACCATCTCGCTTCATCTTCGCATTCAACTCAGCTAGATACTTTAGCAGTATGCTCTTTTTGCTGAAAAGGGTCTTTAAAGGTTTTGAGACTAACATAACTTGTTTTCTCTTACCAAAATTCTTGCCCTTAGCTTACGGTTGTTTTGCTTTCTGAACCTTTCCCCCTTGATCGTGAGAACTTGCGGGGTAGCAGATTTCTTTGGGAGCTCCTTCTCATACTCAATTAATATGGCATGAAGTTCAGGTATGGTTTTATTCATGCTGTGATTATTATAATTGCACACAAACTCCTCAAAATCCTTTAAAAAAGATTTTAGGAATTTGCCAATTGTAATAGCCGGATAAGCATAGTACAACCTTTCCAATTTCTCATGAGTACCTTTTCAACTAGAGTACATGAGGACTAACCGATATTCCTAGCTCCTTCTCGTTTTTTTTTATTTATTTTTTTACTTTTTAACTTTACATGAAAAAAAGAAGTTTTACAAAATGTTGATACCATTGGTTAGATGATTTTAATTATTTGGTGAGAGACTTCAACATTTTGGGCAAAAGACTTTTCCTTTTCTTTATTACTTCTTTTGCTTTCAATTTTTATTATAACTTTTCTTGCATAATCATAATCACTTTTGGTTCCTTTTCCTTTAATTTTTTTCTCCAATTTTTATTATTACTTTGAATGGCATATTACTTCAAATTCGTTATTTTTTTTTAAACTTGAGAATGCATTAATTTTATTTGAAGCTTGAAATGTTAGTAGTATATCTAATATTAAATTAACGAGAGTAAGTATCCGCGCGTTGCGACGGTGAGATGATGGGGTGATAGCTAGGTAATAGAGTGTGATATGTCATACAGTGTGATAAATCATAGGAGTTGATATGTCATAAAGTATGATAGTCAAATGCCTTAGCTGTACGGGCTCCGCCTTGGATTTAAAAATTCGTCAAAAGTATATCGAATGACATCTCTAATGAAAGAGCATGAAATTTAAAGAACACTCATATAATATTTATAATTTATCGATATACGGTTTTTGAGATAAAATATTTTGAATGAATTGAAGGAATAAATTATTTATGAAGGAGAGAAAAAAAAAATATGATTGGTTGATATTTGAAGAGGAAAAAAAAAAGGTATTATAGTTATTTTAGATAAGGAAAATGACTAATCTTTCTAACAAAATAGCCTAAAAATCCTCTTAACACTCTAGGAAGGTGACATGTGGTACCCACTAATTCTCTTTCATAATCTTGCCCTCTGATTTTTTCACATGTCATCATCCAATAGTTAAGAGGATTTTTAGGCTATTTTATTAGGAGGATTAATCATTTCCCGGTTAGGAAAATATAGAAATAGATAGGAGAGACATTTTGGGGAATTCCTTAAAATGAATATTGAAAATTTAAGTTTAATGTTGAAAATCTAGAGGCTTTTTATTTTATAATATAAGTATAGATATAAATAAATAAAATTCATTTGTAAATACTTGTTGTTTGTATATATTACAAAATCACTATAAGCCTCTGGCAATTTAAAATCATGGTTCTGTGTTGGTCGCAGTTAAGTTGGTGGTAACATTCAAAATGGTTCTGTGTTGGTCGCAGTCAAGCAGGTAGAAGTGAAGTTGGTGCTAGCAGTCAAGTGATGGCACTCAAGTTATGAAGGGTGCAAGATGGTTAGTCGGTTACAATAAAAGGTCAAAGGATTTTAATCGAGACAGGATTGCCAAACTTGGACATGGACGAAACAAATATGATGCTATGGTGATAGAATAGGATGTATTGATTATTACCCGCGTAATACGCGAGAAACATATATAATTAATGACATGTTAATTTTTTTTCTAATATCATAAGTTGACAAATATTTAACAAGGTAGTAATTAAACCACTAAAAAACATGAAGTTACATTAGTGGTTGTTTAGATTCTAGATTACAGTGACTAAACAGTTGAAAAATGGATACATCATTTATTAGAAGTCTCGCTAAGCAAGGTTTTCGTTTCTTTGGATGTCTTTCATTCATCCGGATATGTCAGCATTGTCATTGTACTTGTGCTTTAATGTTTTACTCGAATAATTTAGTTCTAAACTAAAATTACCAAGCAATTTAATTATCAATATATATTGCATGTTGTGTTAATCTAACTTAATATTATGCATAATATCATTGCAACTTTCATACAATTACTTTTCTGATGTATAACTGTGATAACTTACTACTCCATATTTGTTTTTAGTTCTTTATTAAGAAGACGGTTTAACATCCAGTCCGGTTTTCAAAATATTTATTTACTTAAAACGTTATATGATAAAAATCCTATATAAAAAAAAAATCCTTATAACAAATTTTATTCGTTATATGATAAAATAACTAAACAAAAATTTAATTTGATAAAAACGTGTTACGTACATTATTGTAAAAAAAATAAAAACTAATTTTAAAGATAAAAAATGATATAAAATATAAAAATATAAGTTTCCATAATTATATCATTAAAAAACATAAATAATTAAATAATAATAAACTAAATTTATTAAAATAAATTTAAATCTAAAAAAGTTAAATAAGGTATATGACATCATCATTTGATTTAATGGCTCTAATTAAAAGTTGAACTTCATCTAAGGATTCATACTTCTACAATTACGAATTAAGGTTTATCTTTTATATATATTTAGAGATTTGTTTTCAGATTATTTTGTTCTCTGATTGTCTTTCAAATAGAAACAAACTTCTCGAGAAGTAAAATACTTCATCTGTTTCGTCTTAAATTTCTAATTTTTACTTAGTATTTTTTACCCAACGTTGACGATAAATATATTTGTTTATGTCATATTTAAGTTGATGAAAATAGGAGTGAGCAAAAACCGAACAGTTAATCTAAAAACCGAAAAAACGAATCGTGAAACCGAACCAATCAAAGATCTGTTCTATTCGGTTTTAGTTTTTTAAAAACCGAATAGATTTGTTCGGTTTTTGGTTTCATATGTAAAATTGAACCGTAGAAACGGAACCGAACTAAAGTTATATATTTCAATTTATTTTATATTTATATATGGATTTCCTGTGTAAATATATCATGATAACACTCGTTTATATAATTCTCCAAATTCCTCATACATTCATTTTGAATCAAAAGTGTATTCCATTACAGATTCTTTTAGTCTGATTAAAGTGGATATATAAGAAAAAAGTTTGTATATGCACTTATTCATCTAGAGTTTGAGCAATATGAGTATGTATATATTCGCAAATTTACACGATCTCACAATCTGATGTATCATTTCTACAACTTCACCTCTGATGAAATTAACAATGGTGTAGAAATAAAAATTAAATTGTATGTTTTAGAGGTATATGCACAACGAGGTGAATTTAATTAGTTTGCTTAAAGGAGTTCTATATTTTAGTTTTTAAAATTTCTGCTTAAACAATTGAATGTTTTATTAATAATTTAATAAGCTAAAAGTGTTAAGAAAAAAAACCAAAACTAAACCGAAAACCGATCCAAACCGAGAAACCGAACCATTGGATTGGATCGGTTTTCGGTTTAAAAAAAAAAAACAAAACATTCGGTTTGAGTTTCGGATTTAGGCGAAAACCGACCGAAGCTCACCCCTAGACGAAAGTTACATTAAGTATATTTAAAACTGAATCCGTCCATATATTTTATATGAATGTTACATAATATTTACAATAAAAAATTACGGTTAATGTTAAAACAAAAGACTTGACAAAGTTAATATGTAACATTCAATGTGAGACCAAGAACTAAGGCTCTTGCTTATAAGAGCCCTCCTCATGCGTCCCAACCACCAAGGACGACCGACGTTATTGGCATAGAGCGTCCTTTGCTCTGCATCCTCCGAATTAGTCATCTTGTGGATTTTTGCATACGCTCCATTTCGGGGTAGCATGTGTGGTCGGCTGCAGTTTTTTTTTTTTTATATATGTGTGTATTTATGTGTATGAGATAAATTATAAAATAATTGATGATGTGACAAATAAGTTCCATGAAGTTTGTCTACTTATAAGCATGGAAAGTCCTGAAAGAAGTCCTAAATTATGTGATACTGACGTGGCAGTGAAAAAGTATTAAAAACTCCCTTAGGCCTAAGACTATCTCCAATGGGGATGTTTTTAAACGCCCTTGGGTGCCTTTAGGTGCCCTTAGATATCCTTTGCGGTTGAAGTTTGTCCAAAACTAAAAATTTTTTGATGCATGTCCTTAGGTGCCCTTACTTATTTTTATTTTTTTTTTGTTTTTAGTGGAGTTAAAGGATATGTAAGAATATTTGTAAGGATATGATGTGGCAGTTCAAGGACGCTTTAGAACGTCCTTAGCATTTGAGATAGCCTAATAAAACCATAACTCGGTAATAGATAGTTTATTTATACCAGATTTTGAAATCCTGAGCCGAATCACGAAGCTAATGGAATACCCCACAAGAATTTAAGTGTTTGACCGCTTGAACAATGTAATTACCCGGAAAGTAAAAAGTAAAAAAAGAACAAGACACGTGTTTTGTCGTGTAGCAATGTTCAGTAAGGGGTGACGGCATGTTTTTTGTCCGTCAATCTCGTCGTTTTCCTAAAACGCGGGTTTAGGGCGATGTGATATGTATTGATATGGACGTTCCTATAGTAAGTGTTGTGTGTGTACATCACGCAAAAATCTCTTTTTTCTAATACCACGTGTCACATCGTTAGAATATAGGGGACCCCGATGGTCCAACTTCTCCACCTGTTGTTGGATCAATCCGATGGTAGGACCCATTTTTAGCCAATGGTTTTTCACACCGACACATGTCGTCAATTCAATACTTGCCTTAAATTTGTTTGATGGTTTGGATTTTATAGGCCATAATCCAGTGGGGTAGAGTTGAACACAAGCCTCGTTTTGAATTGGTTTTAGCTATAGCCCGTAGACTGTAGATCACTTGTATTATGTTGTTGAGTGTTTTTTAAGAAACGAAAAGAAAAAAATATATATAAAAGGTTACAAAATAATTTTGTGTGTTTTTTTTTCAAACATTTGAATGGTCAGAGCATAATTTCACACTTATCAACACCCATATCATTTGGGCAAGATGTCATTCGAATATTCAGAGAATCACTGGAAATGAGAACCCCCAATTAAACCGATACAAAAAACATGTCATTTAACGAAGTTAAATATTTTCTCCTCAGAGAGACTCAACCTCTGGTCTCCCCCTCACAAAGGTACTTAGGGTGAGAAACTACCGCACTGCAAGTGCCAAGTGGAATCTCTAAAATGAGTTGTGTTTTTAGTTTATTTTAAACATAGAAAGGAAATTAAATAAAGGATTTGAAAAGTGAAAACCTAGTTTATTTTGTTTATAAAACTTATTCTCATAATTGAAGTGATTTTAAAGGAAGAAATTTTCACTTTTAATTTTTTCTTTTATAAATTAAACTTGACAACACAGTTTGGTGTTAAAGAAATCATAATTATCTAACTCCACATCGGATGGTTGGTTAACTAGATCTTTTTATCATTAGGCGAGCAATGATGTCAAAGAAACCCTACTAGGATCCTAACACTTAGAGATTTATAAATTTGCAACTGACAAGATTCGAATCTACATCATGCAAAAACCTAAATGTCTCAACAGTAAAACCATATATCATTGATATTTAACGTAGCATTTAGGCAAATTAAAAGTGATGTACCAAGGGCTGTAAACAAATTGAACAATTCATGAACCGTTCGGCGAGAAGTTTGTTCGTGTTCGTTCGTTTAGTTAAATGAACGAACATGAACAAAGTTCTCGTTCGTTCATTTACGTTCATGAACGTTCGATAATCTGTTCGTGAACGTTCGTTCGTTTATGTTCATAAACCGTTGTTCGTGAACAATAGTTCGTTTATGTTCGTAAACAATAATCTGTTATGTTCGTTTACATATATATACACATAATCAACTATACTATAGAAAATAGTTTAAATATTAATATTTCTTTTATATAATATATATTAACACCTAATTATTTAAGAAATGTTTAATAAAAATACTTACTTTATAAATATTTCGTTCGTTTGTGTTCGTTCATTAGTGTTCGTTCGTTTGTGTTCGGTGAACATTCGTTCATGAACACAAACGAACGAATATGAACAAGTCATTATGTTCGTGAACTGTTCGTTAAGTTAAATGAACGAACACGAACAAGGCTCCATTCGTATTCGTTTGGTTCGTTTACAGCCCTAGATGTACTTGTTAATACTAGCCTAATGCATGCTCACGTTATGTGTCAAGAATAAACATTAATCATTAGCGGTGGTTGTCAAGGTAGTTTAATGCTCGGTAAAGTATTATTACTTGTTATTTTAAGGATAACTTCACGCATAATTAGGCCATGTAAAAGTGAAGGTGGTACTGTTACACATTTAAGTTGGGTAAATTTCTCTCACATGCTAGTTTTTTAATCTATAAAAGATATGTAGGCCAATTATTTATTCATTATACATTAAATTTAAGAAAATTAAGATATGAAGAGTATTCCATCCAACTTAAGTGTGTGATAATACTAAGTTCATTTTTCCTTTAGGTCATAATATGTTCTGTTTACACTTTGTACGTTTTACCCATGCATACCGTAAAATGCTATGAACAACAATTGAAGTCCATAAAATTTGCTTCTAAGTTTTTCATATTACATTATTACCCGTCAATGGTATAAGCTGTTTTTATAAAGTGATCACCTTGAACCAAAAAAATAAAAATTCAAACTAGTCAAACCTACGACTTGTCAACGATATATAAAAATGACTTGGGTGTTAATCGGGGTAGGTACTAGGTAAGCTTGTTTAAACTTTTTTTGTTCTATTTCTAGGAAGAATAATAGAATAGCAATAGAATACTAGCTAACAAATATAATAATAATAATAATTAATAATATACACAAGCAACCAAAATCATATAATTAACTATAATGATTGATAGCAACGATTAAAATTATTGACTATGAATCCAACATTATGTCTCGACAAGAGTTCTTTGAGATGAAAAAATTATTGATGACTAGAATATATAGTTGGTATATATACATAACTGCAGAGGCGGTATCAGAAAAAAATTCCAAAGGGGGCAAACTTAGAAAACTTATGAAAAATAAATTTAAAAGGGGGCAAAATGTTAAAAACCTATAAAAAAATTTTAAAAATTTATGAAAAATTTAAAAATACATGACAAAATTTAAATTTGGAGGGGAGCATTGGACCCCCTTGCCCCCTTTAGTACCGCCCCTGCATAACTGAGCATTTTGAAATACAAAAATTTTTACAATAATTTGTACGTTTAGATGATACACATTGAAACTAAAATATATAACTGTACACACTAGTATTGTCCGAATGATAAAATTTATACAATTTTTATTATTGTTGCTGTGATTTAAGATTATCTTGATACTTTGTGATAATATTTTATTTTCATAATAATCCAAAAAAGGTAGTGGAGATATTTTAAGAGACGAGCATATAGTGCCTTCGCGTTGCAACGGCTAAAAGGTGATGACAATAAACAAGGGAGGCGGTGGTGGAGATTGAGGGCGGCGGTGGAAAAGGAGCGCGACGGCGGAGGGTGATAAAAGATCGATAAGAGCGTGTAATTATTAGAGGCAATGGGGAAACGAGAGTATATAACTGCATAAGGGTTTTATTTATAAATATGGGTATTTTGGAAAAAAATATATATATGTTTAATTTTTTAATCCTAGTCCTCTCTCTCTCTCTATATATATATATATATAGGTTGGTATTGTAAAACAAGTATTAAAGTAAAACAAATAAGACAAGATTTTGACCCTTAGATCATGGTTAAATTGATGCCACAAAGCAATTGATGCACGATAATTTTCATGATGCACGATGATCTTCAAAGAGAAAACCTATTATTTTATTTGTTTTACTTTAATACTTGTTTATTTTATATATATATATATATATATATATATATATATATATATATATATCTCGTAATGTAATACGTATTATATAGAAAAATTCTTATATACACTAAACTTAAAAGCAAAATTTTAGTGTCAACCTTAAAAGAACGTATACAAAATAAACTGATTAGTAAGCTCCACCCAAAAATTAAAATAAAGGGTTTTGCTAAATGAAGCTCTAAGGGCTTTCGTTAAGGTGCATTAATTAGTAGTATATTTATCATAAAATTCAGGAGGTGAGCTTTTAATATAAAAATATACAATCTTTTTATCATAGTGAAACCCTAAGGGCTTTGTTTAAAAATAAGAAAACCTTTACATTTAAAATTCTCAATATCTAAAGTATACACACGCCTTTGTCCAAATGAAATTTGAAGTATGTGACATACTACGAAATTAACACTAAATATCTCATGATTCTAAAGTTTAAAAGGGTACTTTAAAGTAGAGACAAAGACAAATGGAAAGAGTTAAGAGCTTAAAAAATCACACGAATAAAGCAACTAAAGGACCGAACGAACATTATTAATTAGCTCATATGATTTTCCAACATAATGATCTTTATATTGTTTGATTTGAAATTTGTATGCTGTGAAGTCGCCTCATAAGCTATAATCGACAATTGTTTTATTAGGAGGTGTCAACGTCAATCTTGGCGTGCCTATAAAAACCAAGAATTAGTCGGTATAAATGAATGAGTATGAATTACAAAATCATCATTTTATCATTTAAATTCTTGCAAAAATACAAGGAGAACGTTGTAGAATAATCTACAACAGCAGAAAAATCAATACAGAAGATACCAAAAAGTAGTAGGTTTAGAAATCTGGCATAAAGATCGATTTAGTTTTGGTGTTTTTGAAGTATTCTGAATTTTTTTTGTTGTTTATCAACTGTTTTTAGTGAACCATGGAGAAAAAATATTGTAATACACTACTACCTCTTGGGTTTTCAGACCATTAATTTGATATATATATTCATATAAACCATGCCTCTGCCTCTTGTGGGGTTCACCTTTTTTCTTTAATCATAGTATCTTTTAATATAATACTCATTTGTAACAACTATTTTGTGAATACCATAAAAAACAAAAAATGCAAAATGCAAACAAATTATGTTTGGACATACATGGAAATTGCTTGTATGGCAATTAGGTTTGCTAGTACTTTTTGTTTGTTTTGATATTTAGATATGTAGAAAAAACTAATTTGGATAATCATATCAAATATAGTAATCTGTTACCTTGAGATTTCTATTAAATCAAAATCAATATATAATAGTTGTAACGATATGATTGTTATAACGATATGATAGTTGCTACTACTAAGATGAAAATGGAGATCCAAGTTTTAAATAACATGTTTTAGCCGTGAACTATTATCTTCCCATCAGTAGTTTATGAAGAAGATAAAAATGGCTAGCCAATGGGGTCACTGCCCATTATAAGATCTTTGATATTGAGGTACTATCTGGGTTAAAATTTCATGGATTGTTGAGAGAGTTTTCCTAAAGTTTTAAGTTCTATCAGGATGTAGGGAATGATTGTCATCTTGGTTAACTTACCTAATCCTTCCTTCAATCAAAATCCTCCAACTCACAACTACCAAATTCTACAAAATCCTTGCCCAAATTACTTGCAATACATACTCAATTCATTAAACTTACCCAATTTCATTTACTTTTTCATTTTTTTTATTATACTAATAATTAAAAATCATATAAACATAAAACATAAACTTAATTCCATTAAAATAAAAAAAACCACATTACATAAATAATACTAAAAACACATAATAAAAACATAAATAATACTAAAAACACATAATAAAAACATTTCATAAACTACTAAAACAGATAACTAACACTCGGAATAGTCCGAGTCAACTGTGTTGTCACCGTCGTTGCGGTGAATGTAGCGGTAGGGTTCAGGAGACCCGGCGGCGTCGCCGGGTTGAGGAGAAAAGTACTCCTCTCCCAGGTCAGAGTAGTAAGGTACATCCTGACCACCACCCATACTGGATTGCGAGAATACCCCGTGATCTAGCGTCCGGGTCAACGTTGAAGAAGATGTACAAGATGCTCACTCTCGGCGTTCTTAGGAGCTTAGCTGGAAAATACCAAGCGACGCTTAGCTGGAAAATAACTTGATTCAGCCAGTCAATCTTCTGTCGAAGATATACAAGATGCTCACTCTCGGCGTTGTTAGGAGCATAACTCAGGGCAGTAAGTCGGTTGATTATGGCTTGGTAAGCCGCTTTGTTCTTAGAAACGGATGAAATCACGTTATTCACATCAGAAAGGTGTTTGGAGTCGTAATTAAGATGGGTTTGGATGACCATTTTACAATCACGAAGGTCCATTTTAGTAAGTAAGTTGTGTGTGAAATGGAAATTGGAAGAATAAGATGGTAATAAGAAATATTGAAGAAGATGGTAAAAAAAGAGAGATAAATTTAGTATGTATTGTGTAAAATAGGTGGGTGTTATATAATTAAGGGGGTAAACTTTTTTATTTTTTATTTTTTAAAAACCTGACTAACGTTCAAATGTGGGGCCCCCACTTGCTTTCTAACGTCTCTCTCGCATACCCGCTCGTCGGCTTCCAAGCTCAATTCTATACCCGATTTACAGTATCCGAATGATACCTGAAAGGATGAAACGGTGTTACCAATCGGGTTTGGGGTACCCAAACCCCTACCCAAGAAGTATTCCCTCCACCCTTATGTAATTTAAGTATAAGAGTAAATTATTTTGCCTTTAAAATAGTGGCTGCAAAACTGACCACTACTATAATAAACTAGTGTATGTAAAAATAAAAAGATTGTTAGAGAAATATAATAAACTAGTGTATGCATATAATAGTTTTTTATACTTATCATAAAATTCAATATTATATTTTTGACATAAAAATATAAGTTTTTTAAAAAAGTCAAATGCAACAATAGAAATTACATTTAGCGTTTTTCAAGTTATAATATGTATTACGGAGGATCTTATCTTATAAAAAAAGAAAAAGGGTTAAATAAAGTGGTGGTGAATTTTAACGCATTAGTTGTCGCATTAGGTGGGTCATGGGTGTGCATGTGCCACACGGTTTCTCCTTAAACACACATCTCCCCTATCCCTTTCGTTTATCATTTTTAATTATTGTACTTATTCCATAATCTACTAAATATATAGCATTAGACCAATATTGCATCATCACATGTTTGGCCATTTATATAGACCAATAAAAACATTAAGCGGCAAAACAAAGTAGTTACTGATGTTAAAAGATGGTTGCTTGCTGCAAAATAGTCAGAAAAATTAGTGCATTTTAGAATCACATATTATCGAGATTGATCAAAGATAGAAAATAAAAGAAATTTTAAACACACGAAGAATCAAAAATAGCCAACAAATAAACAGAGAAAACAAACAAAAGATAAGAACTGAAGTTAACCACCCAAAATCACTAATTACACAGTAAAATTACGATTACAATTATTATAAAGAAAAAACACAATCAATATAAAAGAGTAGACGAACACTCGTTAATATCCAGAGTCGGTTCTCTTTAGGGGCCCATGTGGGCCCGGGTCACCACCGTTTTTTCGTTTAGTAGTACTAATATATCCGTATTTCGTCCAAAATAATTTATATCTATTAAGTCGGCCCCCAAAAATTATTTTTAAAAAAACTTTTGATACGTTTAATAAATTTAATAGTCCTATAAAATTTACCTTTTTGGTTTTTATAACCCACAATTAACTTAGTCCATTCATAATTCTATGTATTAGTCTGCAATTCACAATCCACGTAACAAGGTCTTCCTCTCTTTTTCGAGTTTTAGGCTCCAGAATTTTATTTTTTTTCACCTTTTTAGTTTTTATAACCCACAATTCACTTACTCCATTCATAATTCTATGTTTTAGCCAACAATCCAAAATCTACGTAACAAGGTATTTCTCCCACAATCCAACGCCTTTTCTCTTGGTATATTCATAAGTCTTTGAAGTTTCTTGTTGGTTAGAAACAATGTATTGGTAATTTGAATGGAAAATTTAGATTAATAGTGTTATTTTTGTTTGACCCAACCCGATTAAATGTATTGCATGATCATAATATAATACCTGGAACATAGCGATAACAAAAAAAAAAAATTTTTGACCCCCACCAATAAAAATTTTAACATCCACCACTATTAATATCCTCATAATTCACTCTAAAGTAGATAATTGCATAATATAGGTTGCCTCGACATTATTGTATATCTAGAGACACCTATGACATATGGACCAGAAAATTAGACTTGGCCATCAAGTTGACTTATTCACCAAAATAACTTAATTTGCGATACAGGCGGAATTACATACAAGGGGAAGAGTCGTTAAGAAAGAAAAAAATTAAGAACCATTCTGGACCACATATTTCTTTTATGCTCTTTTCTTTTCAATTAAATAAAAAAAGTTCATCCAAATTATTCAAAATGTTTTATCTCACAAACCGTAAATCGTTAGATGAAACAAAAAATATGAGTAGACTTAAAATTCCGTCTTTTTTCATTAGAGATCCAATCGATATACTTTTGATGACTTTTTAATTTTCGTTTTTCCCCCCTTGTACTTGTGTACCTACACATGTGTATGATCATTGTTTTCACATGTAAATTAGTAAATGAACATATGTACACAACAATGAAGTTTAAGGGCGGAGCCTGTTAATCCATGGCAGATCCATGGTGGCCAAGGGCGGAGCCTGTCAATCCATGGCGGAGCCATAGCGGTTAACTCCGGAGCCCGTTGGGTCCATCATCGATCACTCATATGACCTATCACCCTCTATGACCTATCACACTATGATCTATCACCCTCAATGACCTATCACCCCCACCAGATTTGGTTTATGAATATACTTAAGGGCGAAGTCCGCTCCGAATCATAATTTTTGTTCAACCTACACATGTGTAAGTTTTGTGTAAGTACCAAAGAGAGAACGAAAATTAAAAAGTCGTGAAAAGTATATCGAATTTGATCTCTAATAAAAGAGGACGAAATTTTAAGACTACTCATGTTTTTTGTTTCGTATAACGATTTACGGTTTATAAGATAAAACATTTTAAATGATTTAGATAACTTTCCGTATTTAATTGAAGAGTGAGAAAGAGAGAAAAAATTTATGGTCCAAAATTGTTCTTGGGTTATTATTATTTTTTTACGAGTTCTCCAAATAACCCGGGTTGGGTAGCCTTTCAATCTCTTAAACTTTTTATAATCATTTACACTAAATGCTTCCATCTCTTAAGTTTTCGCACAAGGATGTGTGTAAAGAATAGTACGTTAATGGTACATGCCAGCTTGATTTATTTTTATCTTTTTTAAAAAAACATTAAATCAGAAGGAATTTCATGTTTCCCTTAAAAAGTTTGTGTTTTTAACTCAACCAAAAGGTTTTTTAAAAACATCATTATCGGTATTAATATAGTGATTGTTAGACATATTATGTCATTTTTGCTAATGCAATTTTCTTAATAAATTTATATAATTAAAACTAAACATTCTAAAAAATGTCTTTTGGGATAATAAGCGGTTGATATATCTAGTTTATATTTATATATGGGAATTGATAATGATACCATAAGTTTTATCAATTTACCACTTTTATGCATTAATTACTTACACTATTTACAATATAAGTTATATGGTACAATAATAAAAAAAAAATGGTACCAATATGGATACCCATTTATATATAGATTAAAAATGATTTTGAATGTAGTAAATAGGGTTATTCCGTCATTTTCGAAGACTTGAATTGGAGTGTTGGGTCCAAAAAGGTGACGTGCACCCCACAATGTGGTTTTGGAAGCTTGTTAGTTGTTAAATTTGACAGGAAAAAAATGATCTCTTTTATCAGTCCGCATTAACAAAGCAAATCTAATGTAAAAGAGATATTACACCTCAATTCAAAACTATTTTTAAACTATTTTTAAATTTTGCCATATATGATTTTTCAACATGTTATCATCATGAATTTTTCCTTATAATATATATTACATTCCTTCGTTACAATATCAACTTAATAAGATAACAATATATTATAAATAAAATACTCAACTTTTTATTTGTTTCCAAATAAATAATTGCTAGCACTTTTTTTTTCCCTCTATTTTTGTCAACCAAATAAATTATTTTATAAATTTGATTGCAAATTTTAATAATAAATAAACATACTTACATTCTTTGTAAATAACACATTATCACAAATTAAATATTATAGTGTATTGGAATTTATTTTTTGTTTAGTTGTTTTTATATACGTTAAAATAGGTATTCAAATTGCTAAATCGACATACTCGGTAAATAAAACAATACACAATTTTTTAAAATTTTATTTTATTTTATAAAACTTTTTTATATCATGTCCCATTCCTCATCACAAATAAATATTTATTGAGTAATAACCGCAGATCGTGTAGATAAAAAAATCTTGTTACATATATATAATTTAGAGTATGTTATATTGATAGGCCTAGACTAGCTTGCGTTTGCAAATATTTCAGGTTAGCAAGTGGACAAATAGATAATGCGTTGCAACAAAGGATTTTTGTACGTGATAACATAATTTTAATTTTTATCTTTGTGAATAACACGACCTAATAAGTGTTGTGAATAACACGACTTAATAAGAAATAGTCTAGTATATAATTACACTTTAGATGATTTTTGACCATTTATGATGGGTTGAGCATTTAAAGTAACAAACTTGGTCATTGATCTTTCTATCGAAAGTCCATATAAGATTCTTCAAAGTCAATATAACATAGAGAAATTTAGAGAATTGGAAGGATAAGTTTATAAATAATGGTGGTTTTAAAAAATTTATATGGCATGATATTTGTCAATAACAATACAATATTAGGTTTATAAGGGGCAAGGGTGTAGTGCCAAAGTTTTAGTAAATTGGCTAAATTGGCAAGTTATCGACGAATCACAAATCGCCAAAAACTAGCCAAAAGTAGTGGTGTAGCAAAAAAAACTTGCAAATTTGAAAACTAAATAAAAGATAACCGGAACTTATAATCTTAGTTGCCGGAAAACTAAAAAAATGATCTTTTATTGTATAAAATAAAACTTGGGCTCAAAATTTGGCGGTCGGGAATTTCGCAAGTCGGAGACGCCATTGCTGCTAACCCGAAGATTTACCGTGCCAAGATACGTCTCGGATGATTCAAGTCCCATTTTTACGAACATTTGTATCATCATCGCTCATTTAATCGGCAACCTAAAACTGTTCAACGATATCATCATCGGCTAAAAACTACTTTTTCCGGCTACCTATTGCTTTAATGGAACAAAATCCAGCAACGCTACCAAGGAAAAATCCGGTAATGCTACCACTAAGTTAACACTACCAAGCTAATCATAAACATGCAATTAATGACAAACGTAAAAAGATAAATATACATATAAGCAGCGGTAGTAACCGGAAAACCCAAGAAAAAGTTCGTCGGAAAACAAACCGCCATAAGCAGCAACAACCAAAGTTAACCATAAACCCAAGAAAGGGCTCGCCGGAAAACCACAACCGTCGTAGCAACAGCAGCAACAGTCTCATCAGAAAACCCAAGAATGGGATCACCGGAAAACCGATGCAACATGCAACACCACCAGCAGTTCACCGAAAACCCAAGATTGGGCTCGCCGGAAAACCGAACCATCAAAGCAACAGTTAACCATATCGATTAAACCGGAAACCCAAAAAAAGGGTCGCCAGAAAACCGACCAACAAGTAGTCAATAGCCAACTACACCTTTGCACAAGCCAAACAAAGTTTTGGCCGTAATAAAAGTGAACGTTTTTGGCCGGAAACCCCAAAAGGGGTTTCGGATCTCACCGGAAAAAGGTGATATAAAGTTAGGAGCATCGGCAAGTTTTATCGGCACGTATTCCGACAATAGAAGCCAAGGAAAACATAGTTTTAGCCTCAAAATCAAAAACCCCCCAAAAAAAATTTTTAGGTTTCCAGCGAGGGTCTAAAAGATTGGCACAAGAACAAAAAAAAAAGGTCACAAGTACACGCTCCCAATGTTCACAAGGAACGGCCAAAATATGCCGATATATATAGCCAAAACTAGCTGACTAAACTTGCCAAAACTAGTTGATACATGTTTTATAGTGTAGCCGATGAGCCGATGTTTGCCGATAGATTTTACCGATAAAACAAGCCGACTATACTTTTGTCCTTAACATTGAAGATGGTCGTGGTAAACAAGTAGGAACATAATTTGTCTTGTTGTGGCAATTGGGTCAATATCCACCCATTTGTGCCAAAGTTTCCATCATCATGTGTTCAATTATATATGGACCCAACTAGGATGAAAGTTGGTACAAGCAACCATTCCCTTTCTTTATTTGTTTTCCACATTTTATAAATGATTACATGGATTTGGTATTGAATACGTATAACTTTTTAGTTTGACTATTTTGATTAAAGGTTTATTATATTTATGTTTTTACCGTTGTATAGTACTAATTGTTTTTCCTCACAATCGACGAATGAAATTACGGTTAACAATGGAAAGAAAATAATATCAATCCAAATGTTTTCAAATTATGTAAAACGTACTCTTTATAGGACTAGAAGTTATACGCATGATAAACTAACTCACTAGAAGTATACGTATAATAGCTAACTCAAGTGCAAAACGTATGATGAAATATGCCTCTTTATTTTTTAATCTAAAATTTTGATAGTGTCATCTAGGGGTGTAAATGAGCCGAGCCGAGCTCGAATAGTGCCAAGCTCGAGCTCGATCGCGATGTGTTAAAAAAACTCGAGCTCGGCTCGTTTGTCAAGAAAAACTCTACAAGTTCAGGCTCGGGCTCGAGCTCGGTAAGTTAACTAAGCTCGATTATTAAAAGTTCGTGAAAAAAGCTTGTTAGTCTATAATATATTAATTAATATGCATATATATAATTATATTACTATATTATATATGAAAGCTCGTTTAGGCCCGCGAGTTTATTCGAGTTATGTATTCGAAGTTCGAGCTCGATTAATAAACGAGTGAATAGTTAAGCTCGAATTCGACTCGAACTAGTTTAGGCTCGGCTCGAAATGAGCTTTTTCCGAATCGAATTCAAATAATTCGCAAGCAGGTTTGACTCATTTACATCCCTAGTACTGTCATCATATATGTTAATGGTGTGAAGTCATCAACATTATATCTCATAATCAGGACACAGTTTCTTGAAATATAAACGGTTAGTAATAATGACATGAGAAAATAGTTACCCCAAAATTATGTAATATATGAACGTTCGCATGAATATTAATTTGTGATCATAAATTAGTCATATATTAAAAAAGAAGCGATCTGTACATCACTAATTTTTGGCTATACACCACTAATTATGCTTTACAGTGTTGTACTGTATAACACAATAATGCATATTTGATTGTATATTGCCAAAAACTGGTGGTGTATATATTACCTCCCTATACTAAAATGGTTTGAAAAAATGTGTCATGTTCTATGAATGTGATGTAGTTTCGCACGCATTCAAATGACTTAACTAATGAAAGATTGAAATTATTGACAAAATTTCAATTCGCTTATAACTCAATAATAATCTAACACCTTTTTAGAATAGACAAAGTCACAAAACACCTATAAATAGGTAACAAGATTAACGAATGTAGAAAAACCAAATAAAGTATTAATAAAAATAAAGATAAACATGGAAAACTAATCCTAAACAATTATCCCTCTGATTTATCTTGAGTCAGGTCCTATACGCTATCAAAATAATGACACAATGTTGATTGAAATGCGAAGATTAAAGGACGATATCAGGCATGAATTGTTGAGCTAATAATGATAAAATTGGAATTGAAAAAAGATCCAATAATTAATATTCCATTAGTTAAAAATTAGGCTAAGTGCGCCGGAATGCAGACAACTAATCACCAAAAGTTATTGTGTGTACGAACTCTAGTTCGGCTTTATTGTATTCAGGAAACTTGAAATTATGTTTATTGTATACATAAAACGTATGTCGAACCGATTACTTCACATAAAACTTATTTATTTCATATTTCTATATCTATACATATTTCATATTTCTATATCTATACATATTTCATATTTCCAGATCCATCTTCAACATCATCAGGTTTCCTATCCATTCCAAATCTACATCAAGATCTAAGCAAAATTTCATATTTCTATATCTATGCATATTTATCTCTATCTTGATATTCTATGTATCTCATAACACAATATCAAATTCGAAAACCACATTCAAATCTTATTCCATTGTGTGAGCGACATCACCACCGCCTGCCGCCTTCACCTTACACCAGAGCACCACCAAAAACACCACAACACCACCATCAGTTGTCACCACTACCTAAACCACCCTTGGAAACCCTAAACAACCTTTGTTTCTTATCTTTTCGATTTGGGCTGCCGCGAAAGACCACCATCAGCTACCGAACCACCACACACGCCTATACCACTTAGGTTACTGATTTCGGGACTGAAAGAACAGAAAAGTCGGAAGCTTTTCCAAGGTCATATGGGTGTGCTTGTCGGAGTATTAAGTGGGTTTGGATTTAGGAATAGATCTATAAATCTCTCTCTATATATATAAATAATTCTTATTAATAAAAAGGGATAAGTACCCAGAAATGCAGTCAACTAATGTTCAAAAGTTATTGTGTGCACGAACTTTAGGTCAGCTTTATTTTATTCAGGAAACTTGTTCAATAGTCCTATAACATGCAAAAGTGACCGGGTCAAAAGTTAGCCGGTCACCACTTTCACGTTGACACGTTGACTGCTTACGTGACATGCACACAATAACTTTTTGGGATTAGTTTATGCACACAATAACTTTTTGGGATTAGTTTATGCACACAATTAAAAAAAACAGATTATTTTTTTTCAAACTCGCCGTAAAACTTAAAAATACGATTAAACCTTCGTTTATTCGAATTAGACCACGAAATTGGCACCAAAATACCCAAAAATCAGCCACGAACAAACCCTCGGCAAAAATTAAACCAATTGAGACTCGTCGGATAATTCATCAACTCGCCGGAAAATTTAAAATCAGCATAACTTTGTTGTTTCTTCGAGTTTCGGACAACAATTTTGAGCAGTTTGGTGTTGGTTTCAAATCGAAACTCGAATAAACAACAAAGTTATGGTGATTTTAATATTTTCGGCGAGTTGGTAAATTTTCCGGCGAGTCTCAATCGGTTTAACTTTTGTTGAGGGTTTGTTCGCGGCTGATTTTTGAGTATTTTGGTGCGAATTTCGTGGTCTAATTCGAAGAAACGAAGGTTTAATCAGATTTTTAAGTTTTCCGGTGAGTATTTGCAGTTTCCGACAAGTTTGAAAAAAAATAATCTGTTTTTTTTAATTGTATGCATAAACTAATCCCAAAAAGTTATTGTGTGCATGCCACGTAAGCAGTCAACGGGTCAACGTGAAAGTAACCGGTCCCACATAGCCATAATCTCGTTTTATGTTCACAAAATAAAACTTCAAGTTTCGTGAACACAATAAAGCTGACCTAGAGTTCGTGCACACAATAACTTTTGAACATTAGTTGACTGCATTTCTAGGCACTTATCCCTAATAAAAAATACTTTCACCGTCCCACCAAATGTGTCAACTTTTAAGTTTTCAAAGTAATTTTTTTTTGCTACTTTGAATCTTGAATATCTTTGTTTGTATTATATAAAACTCGATGAAAGTTAGGCCAATATAAACATATGTAAAACTCAATTAATTCATATAATTTTCATCAAATATTATACGACACAAACAAAAATATTCAAGGTCAAAGTCGTAAAAAATTGACTTTGAAAATATAAAAGTGGACACATTTAGTGGGACGGGGGAGTAATAAATGAGTAACCCAAGTGGGTTGAGGTGTTTTTTATTGTGTGCATAAACTAATCCCAAAAAGTTATTGTGTGCATGCCACGTAAGCAGTTAACGGGTCAACGTGAAAGTGGTAACCGGCTAATCTTACCCGGTAACTTTTGTTTACAATATAATGGGACTCTTGAACAAGTTTCCTGAATACAATAAACCCGACCTAGAGTTTGTGCACACAATAACTTTTCAGGATTAGTTAACTGCATTCCGACACATTTAGCCCTTAAAAATTTTATGTTTGAATTACCTAAAGTGATGTTATTTACTTCAATTTTTTTAACATAGTTGGTTCGACTCATATTGTTGACCTATTTCTAAATATTTGTTTGTAATTCATTTTGAAAATATGCGTCTTTTATATTTTATTTGGGAGTGTGTGGGAAAAATCACATAGGGTTATATTCTCATATAGTTGGTATAATTGTATAAAATACAAAAAAAAAAAAATGCATGCATGGTTTAAACTATCATAATAAAACGATCAGAGAAGTTATAGTTATCTAAATAGGTTTCTTCAGATAAATCATTCAATCTAACAACTAAACTAGACTTCTATGTTGTTTTGACTATATATATAACTAAGAAATTGATCGATAAATAATATTTTGTTCTATTTCGAGTCTATAAAGGATATCATGTTTATCAATTTTACGATAAAGTTACAACTGTCACTTGAATCAATAGTCTAATTTTTATCAAAGAATATAAAAACAAGGAATAAGTGCATCATAATGTAGATAACTAAGATCGAAAAGTTATAGTATGCACGAACTTTTAGAAACCTCTATTGTATACACGAACTTTGTAAAAATGTTGAAATCGTGTAACTAACTATGACCGACCAATTAAAAACTTACATGTGGCAGCTCATATGAGGTGCCACGTTTACCAAGTTACATGATTTAAACATTTTTACAAAGTTCGTGCATACAATATAGGTTTTTAAAAGTTCATGCACACTATAACTTTTCGGTCATAATTACATACATTTCGGTGCACTTATCTAATTATTATATGACAGGTGATTGAAAATAAACCTTTTATAGACCTGCATCATGATCAAATACATATACTTGAATGTCAAATACAAAATCACAAATATGTTTATATTTTAATTTTTAATTGTCTTTCATAATAATATCACAGTACAACTAATTTCAAAAGATTCTATAATAAATAAATTATTGTAGCATGTGCCACAACAAAACAATTCCATCAATATGTCTCAGCTAATAATGACAGTGACGAACATGTGATTATTGTACTACAACTTGCAAAGTATAACACGTAGCACCGTATATCTTCAAAATTATAAGCTTTTATGAATTAAATGTGTGAGGATCTAATATTAATTATATCGTAAACCCCGTGTCCGGTATTGGATACGGGTCTAAAATCTAGTTTTTTTCTATTTCGAGTCTATAAGGCCGCACCTTATAAGCCGTCTAACCGGCGTCGGACGCAACAGAAGCACAGGACGTTAGTAGCACCAGCGGCGTCTAGCCGCGTCTGGTGCTACTACTTCTAGTTTCAGACGCACGAAGAAGAGAGAGTGAAGTCCGAGCTTTGATAAAAAAACAATTTTTTACTTTTTAAAAAAAAAAAACTAACGGCTAGTTTTTTTAATTTTTTTTTTTTGTTTTTTTTTTCAAAACCCTATTTATTCTTAACTTCACACTACCATTTCAAATCACAATTTATTCCTTTCTACTCCTTTTCATCTTCCATAAATCATTTCATAAACCATTTTACATAACTCATTCCATTCACAATGTCTAGAATTGTGTGGACTCAATCAGAAGATCTTTGTTTGTCGAGGTGTTGGGTGATGAGGAGACCGGACCCTGTTACGGGTAGGTGTGAAATGAGCAATCCCGGCGTCTCCTTTTGGGATGACGTTACTGAAATGTTCAACGCAGAGACTAATGGAGGACCACGAAGCAAGGCTCAACTGCAAAGTCACTGGATGAAGATGCGGAAGGAATGTAAACAGTTTGAGGCAATTTGGACACGGTTGATTGCACAAGGAGGCAACGGAGAGAATGAGCAAAATTATGCAACGGCGCATCAGATATATCGGGAGAAGCATGGGAGGGGATTCAGATACGAGCACACCTTCAGGCAGCTTATCTTTGTTCCTTTTTAGTTGTTCACCTGATCATGAAGTAGACTTTTTAGTTTGATTAAGTGTGCTTTAGTTTCTTTTAAGTGTGTTTTGTTTGTTTGAAGTGTGTGTTGTCTTTTACTATTGTAATGTTCTTAAGTATTTTAATAAAACAAGTCTACTTTAATAAAAATAAGTTTATTCATATTTTTGATAACATTACAAACGAAAATAAAGAAAAACGTACAACATAACATTAAAACAGCCTACTTATTTTTTCTGGGCATAAACTGCTTTGGCAAAGTTAATGAACTCATCCAAGGTGATGACCGCACAAGCAATTTCTTCCACGGTTTCTTGAATCTTGTCATACTTCCCCTGCAAATAAGTAAAGTATTGACACTCAAGCTCAGTGCAATGGCCCGTTTGTATATACTTGATTTGTTCTTGACACCATTTCTTTTTCGCTTGAAGTTTTAGACCAATTTCAACAAGCTTGTCTTTGCACATTTGGTGGTCGAGGATATCAGCCATGATACCGTCATTCACTTGATCGACAGTCATTTGTGGTTTTAGGTTAGGGGCACTTGATGAAGAAGCCATTGCAGATATATAAAAGGTTGATTTTTGAAATGAAATATCTGGCAAGGAGTCAGTTTTTATAGTTGAAGTCAAAGACGCTTGTCCAATGTTCAAAATTCAAAAAATTTACATTTACAGTCCCTCCAACGTTCACTTCAAAATATTTACAATTAAAGTCCCTCAAAAATTCAAAAATTTACATTTACAGTCCCTTAACGGCTACCTACTTGTTTCATGTATAAATACCAACCCATAGCATTTAACCAGTTTCATCACATTATCACTGCTAACTACATTATCAATCTTCAAACTTGTTTCATCTGCTAACTCACTTACCATTTCAAATGGCTTCATCATCATCATCATCATCATCATCATCATCATCATCATCATCAAATAAGAACGTTCACCGACCTCGTTTCACCGAAGATGAGATGAAAGCACAAATCCTGGAACATGTCAAAGAGGACACCCTCCTTCAAAATGAACTCTCTGGGGAACTGCTTTACCTACGGAAGAAGAGACACATATGCGACCAACACGTTCAGGAAATAGAAGCACCAGGTCGCAGGGTCTCGAAACACGAAGAGACATATTCTTATTATCTGCAGGATGAGAGCAAAAGGGTGAAGAGGGCGATCAATCATGTTTTTAAGGCCGGTCACACATTGACCGACCAATGCACTTGGGCAGAATCGTTCCACGACAACTGCGGAGAAGGCAAATCAACGTGGGAAGTGAAATGCCCAGAACATGACAAGTGGTGGGCCAATGAAACGGCTCACCGTGGAATAGGAAAAATGTCAATTAAAGACGAAGAAAAGTAACCGTATCATTATTATGTATTTTCTTGTTTTTTTTCCAGTACTGTCTTTTTTATTATTGTAATATCTTTTATTTTTAAGTAATGTAATGTGTTTTAATTATAATAAAATGTGTTTGTTTAGTTTTGTCAAAAATAATATAATAATGGATGAATAGTGTTAGAAGTGGGTTAGAAGTAGGGGTTATAAAGAGGGGGTGTTCTTGGTATGTCTGAAAGTAATGAATAATGTTAGAAGTGGGTTAGAAGTGGTTCTTTATAAGGAGAGGCCTGGAGGTCTAAAAGAAGACATAATGTTTGGTGTGTTTCTTTTTGTCATGACCCGGAGACGTGATCAGAGCACCTTTTTATATAACAAGCATTTATGTAATTATGT
This sequence comes from Erigeron canadensis, assembly GCF_010389155.1. Lineage (NCBI taxonomy): Eukaryota > Viridiplantae > Streptophyta > Magnoliopsida > Asterales > Asteraceae > Erigeron > Erigeron canadensis. The sequence goes on along the minus strand of NC_057769.1, from coordinate 8,338,434 downwards.
AAAACAAGTGTTGTTGTTAATTAATGAATGTTGTAATGTTGTAACCTCGTATTTGAAAAACTTAAACATTGTTGTGACAATTGATTTTAACATATATGTATCTTCTATCTTTTATTATATCCATATATATGTATCCATGTGCATCGCTCTAATAAAAATAACACACACAACACACAACTAGTGATGAGGTTGCCAGTCAATAAAATTTATTTTAGTATATTATATAGTGTTAATACATGGTTTATCCTTGTGGCTACATGAATATAGATGAAAGAATTAGAACCGAACCAATAGCGCATAGGACCTAGACTTCGAAGGGCCTGATTCTTAAAAATACGTAGTTATATACTAGTATAATCTACATTAATTTATTAGAACCAATAACAGGTCACTATATCTTAGATACTTAAAAGGGAAGTGATATTAGTATCAAAAGTTTTAATGTTTTTACCACAAAATATAATAGTTTATGTTGTATAACTGGCTAATGCACAATAATAGTAAATGTATCAAAAAACATGGTACGATTATCATTTCCTTACTTAAAGGTAAAGGTATACATATCTATATCTAAACCTTCCCATACACCTTTTAGGGGCCAAGGTAGTGCAGTTGGTTTTTTTTATCGGCAATTTTTTTGGCAAATATCGGCTCTTTGACTACCTTATAACATGTGTATTGGCAAACATTAACAAGTTTGATCGACTATATAAATCGGCCACATTTGGCCGATCCTTGTGAATGTCGGGAGCGTGTTATAATCGTTTTTTTTTTTGTTTTTGTGCAAAAATCTTTATCACCGAAAACCTAAAAAAATAAGTTGGGGGTTTTCGATTTTGAGGCTAATCATATGGTCTTCTTGGCTTCTATTGCCAGAATCCATGCCGGAAAAACTTGTCGATGCTCCTAACGTACAATACTCTTATTCCGGTGAGATCTGAAACCCCTTTTTGGGGTTTTCGGTGGTCGTCGGTCAGAAACGTTCACTTTTTAAGGCCAAATAGTTGTTTAGCTTTGGCAAAGGTACAATTGACACATTTATTGGCTCTTTAGCTACTTTTCAGTGACCCTCTTTTTTGGGGTTTCTGGTTTAATCGGTTTTTTCGGTGACTCATTTTTTGGGGTTTCTGGTTTAATCGATTTTCTGTGACTTCTTTTTGGAGTTTCTGGTTTAATCGTTTGCTGCATGTGATCCGGTGACTCCTTTTTGGGGTTTGTGGTGGCGTTGCTTCGGTTTTCCGGTGACTTCTTTTTGGGAGTTTTGGTTTATACAGTTTTTCGGCAAACGCTTTTTTGGCTTTTTCGGTTAACTGTTGCTGCTTATGCTTGATTATATGTATAATTATCTTATTTATTTTTGCCATTAATTGCATGTTTGTGATTAGCTTGGTAGTGTTAACTTAGCGGTAGCGTTGCCGGATTTTTCATTGGTAATGTTATTGTCTTTTATTCCATTAAAGCAATAGGTAGCCGAAAAAGTAGTTTTATGCCGATGATGATTTCGTTGAACAATTAGGTTGCCGGTGTTACGTTAAATAAATGATGATGGTACAAAATGTTTGTATAAATGGGACTCGGATGAGCCGGGGCGTATCTTGGCGTGGTAAACCTTCAGGTTGTCAGCCATGATGTCTTTGACTTCCGAATTCCCGACCCCCAAATGCTGAGCCTAAGTATCATTTAAAAAATAAAAAATAAAAGGTCACTTTTTTCATTTTTCCGACAACAATTGTTTTACGACATTGGTATTTTGACAAGTTTTGGCTAGTTTTATTGCACTATATCACCACTTTTGACAAACGTTGGTTAATTTTTAGCAAAAACACGTGGCGGCTTCTTATTAGCTAAAAAAGAGCAAAAAAAACTAGCCAAAGAGCCAAACACGTGGCTCTATACCCTTACGACCTTGCCCTTTAAAGATGATATCAAAAGTTATTTTTCATTTACAACTTGTTTATAAGTTGTTATACAGAATCATATTTAGTTTTTTAGGGGTTGGGTATTGTAAAACAAGTATTAAGGTAAAACAAATAATACAAGATCTTGACCCTTAAATCATGGTGAAACTGATGCACGAAGATTCACTTAGCAATTGATTTAGCAATTGATGTACACTGATTTCCATGATGCACGGTGATTATCACTGAAGAAAAATTTATTGTTTTATTTGTTTTACTTTAATAGTTATTTTATTTTACCTAAAACCTAATTTTTTAATATATATTATAATATATATAAAACTAATTTTAAAATTTGATGTAGGATTTATTTCCACACATGTAAAAAACAATATGTTTCTCTTTTTTCGTCAATCAGTGATACGTAAATATGAGCTTCTATGAGAAATTTATAAACCCATACGTTGTACAGGTATAATCTAGTGTGTATATATAATATGAAATTTAAAATGTCAAGTATATAGCATTCGAGTTCACAATAATGATATCGAATTATGCCATATGTGGAGTTCGAACAACACATGTCTGGGATGAAACTCAGGATTTTCAAACCCCCACCCCTATTAAAAAATCCACTCACACAAATGTAGAAAGTGAGATTCGAGCCTGTGTCTTTCTTTAAGGTTTAAGACCTTCAATAATCATTATATCATTTTGTTGATATTTTTTTACGGTGTGAATTATCCGCATTTGATGGAAGATCTAGCATATAAGTTCTTAACCTAGTCTGCGTCAAATATCTCTCCAAAATTTTTATTTGAATATGTAATCTTCTTTCTTATTCTTTGATCAAAACTAATATTTGTATTATTTTTTATTATGGGTAAAAAAATATTACCTTTTCTTTGATAGCTTTGTTTACCGACTTGTCCTTCGCATCATTGTGAGTGGATCCTGGATTGTACTTATAATCGAATTTTATCCTACTAACAATTGTGGTATTTTATTGCACAATCAAATAAGTAAAATAAGCTAACTAAATTAAAAGATATTTTTAGAAAATACAAAAAGTATGTGACCAATTCATTGAATTTAAAGGTCACCTATGAACAATCTACTTAGATGTCTTTTCAAAACATGTCAGATGTATCATGGGTTAAAAATTCGTTGTGCTACATATAACACGTACAATCATAAATTAGAGTTGTGAATCTTTGTTTATATTTATTTTAAAAATTTTGTAGCAAATTATACGACAACTGAAATAACATTATTCAAAGCATACATGTAGTAATATGTTATTATTATTAGGTCAACCTTTAAACACTTTTTATATAAATCAAACTTTACTGAAGTGATCAGCCTTGGTAACGATTAGCTTGGGTTCTGATCAGCTTGGACAGCCTGGGTTCTGATCAGCTTGGGTCTGGGTCAGCTTGGTTGGTCAGCATAATCAGTTTGGTCAGCTTGGGTCTGGGTCAGGTTGGGGTCTGTTCAGGTTGGGTCAGCTTCACACAATTTATACATAATATACACAAATGTAGATTATGGGTTTTGGGTCAGCTTGGGTTCTGGGTTAGGTCAGCTTGGGTTCTGATTTGATTGGTCAGCATGATCAGTTTGGTCAGATTGGGGTTAGGGTCTGATTGGGTCAGCTTGGGGTTAGCTTGGGTCAGGTTGGGTTAGCTTGGGGTTGGGTCAGCTTGGGGTCAGCTTGGGGTTGGGTTGGGTCAGCTTGGGGTCTGGGTCAGCTTGGGTTGGGTCAGGTTGACACAATCTACACAAATGTAGATTAATCTACACAAATGTAGATTATGGATTTTGGGTCAGCTTGGGGTTGGGTTGGGTCAGCTTGGGGTCTGGTTCAGGTTGGGTCAGATTGGGCAGCTTGGTTAACTTGGGTTGGATCAGCTTGACACAATCTACACAGATGTAGATTAATCTACACAAATGTAGATAATGTGTTTTGGATCAGCTTGGGGTTGGGTTGGGTCAGGTTGAGGTCTGTGTCAGGTTGGGTCAGCTTGGTTAGCTTGGGTTGGGTCAGCTTGACACAAAACTACACATAATCTACACAAATGTAGATCCCAAGCTGACCCAGATTCTAGGTTGACCAAGCTAACCCATAACCCAGGCTGACCAATCTGACCCAACCAAGCTGACCAAGCTGACTAACCAAGCTGATTAGAACCCAAGCTGATCAGAACCCAAGCTGAATCAGAACCCAAACTGACCAACCAAGTTGAAAAACCAAGTTGATCATAACCCAAGCTGACCCAGACCCAGGCTGACCCAGAACCAGGCTGACAAAAGTTTGATTTATTTACAAAAATGCCACCGTGTTTTTTTTTTAAATCCACATGTCACGTTCTGATTGGTTAATAAGACCTTCTCTCCCTCCTCTCTTTAAGACACCTTCTTATTTGATCTCTCTTATATATATATATATATATATATATATATATATATATACACAAATCATAATTTTGATAAATCATTTTTATTCATGGTAATATGATGAGAAGTTTCATTGTATTTTTGCATTTATCCCAAAACGAGTTATCTCACAAAAATTAAAATAAATAATAAGATGTTATTTTAATCTATACTATCTATTAAAGAATATAGTCCCCTGTTGAAAGTTACAAGGGGAAAATGTCTATTATGCCCTCACAAACAAATCACGTAAAAAACATCCCGAGTAAGAAACGTCTCATGTGCACAAAATCACCTAGTTATGGTAATTTTTAATTCATTGTTATCAACTCATTATCTATTAATTAATTTCATACATAACTTTAAACTTTTCAAAACTTTTGGAACAATCTTTTAATTAATTTCATAATAATTTCCATAAATAAATTGCCATGATTTATTTGAGTTGTATTTCAATACCTTTTATTCCACACAAAACTTTCATACTGCCATTTTATTATCAACAAACCTTTTGATCTTTACATTGTATCCTCTAATGGTAAACATAGGTCCATCTACCGATGCTTATTCATCGCCCAAAAGGATACATGTCGATGCTCGTACATACAACCCATGCTTGCTAATTTTATCAATGTGTCCAATGGACGCGCTCCATCGTATGCTATTGTTTAATTGTTTGTTCACACTTACTTTATATTTGTTAATCACGACATGAAAAACCTTTACCATGGTATCCCGCCGCAACGCACGGGTACCATGCTAGTATACATAAGAAAGATTTAAATAAAACATATTACATTTATATTTTTTAAGAATATGTATTAGTTATCAAAAGTTAAAAAAAAGTTAATATGGTAAGAGAAAGCGACACATATCACATTACTTGGAAGTTGAAATAAATTTGAAAAAAAAAAAGTTTAATACATTATTAAAGTATTAAGTCTCGAATTTTGTATTTATTTAAGTAATATATAAACAAAATGGATAGTAATGGTTAAAGACTTAGAGTCTTTATTTAAAATATATGCAAGGATAATAATAAAATGATGGTTGTCCTTAGTGGTTAAAGTGTCATCCTTTAAACTTGAAGGTAATGAGTTCAACTCTCCTTACTAACATATAAGTGATATTTTTAAACTTGTATACCAAGGCTCGAGTAGCTCGTAAAGCTCGTTCAGATCGAAAAAGTAATCGATCTTTCGAGCGAGCCGAGCCCAATTTATTTTTTTAAAGCTCGGCTTGTCTCACTAATCGAGCTCGAAAAAGTAATCGATCTTTTGAGTTTAACTATTTCGACTCGAACTCGAAATAGTTAAACTCAAACTCGGTTTAAACGAGTTCAAGCTCTAGCAGCTCGCGAACAGCTCGCTTGATTACCACCCCAGTCAGATGTATCATGGGTTAAAAATTCGTTGTGCTACATATAACAAGTACAATCATAAATAAAAGTTGTGAATCTTTGTTTATATTTATTTTAAAATTTTTGCAGCAAATTATACGACAGCCACTATTTTTTATTTTTTTTGTTCTTTTAAAAATCTTTAGTGGCATCTTATTGTGTTATTAAACTGGGAACAAAAGTCATATAAAGAGAATGTGAAACCCATTTTTTGTGGTTTGAAGCATCGCATCATGTTTGATAGACAATAAATAATGCATCTTTCCCTTTTTCTACTGCACTTTCCCTTTTATGTTTACAAGAGAAAGGAAATATAGTTTTGTCAGTTTCTGAAAAACCAAGATTGTAGTTTTGTTGGTTTCTTATTTTTACTCCATTCCATTCCATCTCTCACAATAATCAAATTATCAAATGTTCAAATTATCAAATGTTTATATATATATATATATATATATATATATATATATATATATATATATAGGGGATGGGAATATAAGGCTGTCGGGTATCTAAGCTTAGGTGTGGAAAACTCACATATTGTTTTTTTTAATCCATAAAAATCATGGGGGCTCATGCATTTATTCATTAAACAAGAAATAATAAAATATTAGTATGTGAGAGGTTCCACACCTAAGCTTATGTGCCGGACAATCTTATATTCCTTTTTTCCATATATATATATATATATATATATATATATATATATATATATATATGGGACAATCAAATAAGAACAGTCTTAAAATAAGAACGGTGAGAACACTTAAAAAACATCATTTTGATACATTAAAAGTCCATAAAACTAACATAGTGCTTAATTAATTATCATTATTTAAGTGTATAATAACACATTGGTCTGTCAAAATCAAGAAAATCATGTTTTTTGTTTTGTGCATTCATCTTGGATGCATATTCTTCAAAATGATGCATCCACCAAAAAACTTGATTTTTTTGATTTTGACGAATCAATGTGTTGTTAAACACTTAAATAATGATAATTAGTTATGCACTATGTTAGTTATATGGACTTTTAATGCATCAAACTGATGTTTTTAAGTGTTATCACCGTTCTTATTTTAAGACTGTTCTCACTGGAGTGTTACCCTATATATATATATATATAAATTATCACATAGGTGATTGTGGATTAAGATCCTCTAAAGTTATTATTAACTTCATAAGTAAAGTTGAAAGAATTTTGACCTTTGGATTAAAATGAAAGGTTAAGATTCAAAGTTGATATTTGAATCTTGACCTTTGCTTTTAATCCAAAGGTCAAAATCATTAACTTGACCTATAAAGTTAATAATAACTTTAGAGTATCTCAATCTGTGATTTGTTTGGTTACAGTTTTGATAGATGTCCTGATCAACTGATTTTAGTTTTTCCTTTCAAAAAATAAATAAATCTGATTTCAGTTTCAATACTTTTATAGTCAAGTATTTATTGAATAAATATTTTGAAGACGATGAAGTGAAAGATTAAAGAATCGTCACATAATTGATAATCCTCTAGATTGTTAAAGTGTAACCTTAAATCTTCAAATTTTCTATGATAGCGGTTGTTACTAGATTGTTTGAAAAATCAATTAAATAATTTTATGTAGCATGATAGGGTCTTGTTGGGAGTATATTTCTACATGTGATTTCCATAACTTTGGTTGTTCTAGGTGGTCTCTTATTGTCTAGAGAAGAGGTAATTACAAAGATAATTCATAATTTAATACTATAAGAAAAATAAAATAAAGTTGGAAGGAGACCATGATAACATGCTTACATAGTCATGATATCATACTTACTAGATAGTAGAATACATGTCGATGCCATTTTGTAATAATGGTTACTAATTTGTCATTTAGCAATAATATAAAAATCTTGAAGTGTAACACGAGAGGAAATTTTCTAACACAAGTTTTCAAACTCCAATACAAAGGATCATTAGTAAACAACCCATGGGTTACAATGTCAAAAGCAAATATTGGAATTGGAGAAGGTAGGTGCTGATTAATAATTTAAGGAAAATACACTTCGAAAATCAAATTTATAAAAATTAATTATGGATAACATGTATGGTGTACACGCTGAATATTAAATGTTTTTTTTAAGTAAACTTTTTTATAACACTTACAATTTTTCTAAATAATCTTAGTATTTCTGTGTCGGAAATTGACATCTTAACTTACATCCAAAAAAAGCAAAAACCTTTACTAGCCTAACTCTATCATGATATTAAAACTGGGAAAGAAATTAGCATTCTGGATTAAAGTATTGGGTATCAAAGTTCGGATTCCAAAGACAAATATAGCGGTTGTATCGAAGTTTAAACATTAATAACAGGTTGTGAGTGTTTTTTTAGTGATGTGGAGAAGAAATGACATAGAAGTTACATCCATGAATTATTTCAGACCCATGAATTAGTGGCTAAAGTTACCTGGTGGGAAATAGTAAATTATTTATATTAAGTTGTGAAATATATAAATTAATGTAAGACCTAATTGTTAAATTAAGTGAAATTGTATGCATTGCAATGGTGATAATAAGAAATTGTATAAAAAAGTTTATTGATGATTTGATTATATGGTGCCTCATTGAACTCTAAAAATTCTTATGCATTACTATAAAACAAGAAGCATTATTTTGAAACAATCATACCATATCTATCTTTACTTTCAAACCTAAAATCAAAAAAAAAAATTATATACACCCTTAGAAATTCACGTGGTTCTAGGATGTTTGTTTATTTATATTTGTATGTGTATCTAAGTGTGTATGCGTATTGTTGTATGTATGTCATGTATTTGTATTTGTATTTGTATGTGTGTATCACTGTATTGTATGTGTCCCTGATTTGCCGTGGCTTAAAGAAAAAAAAGAGTTGGTTTTCAAGTGATTAGGTACCTATTTTTGGTTCTTTTTAGCCCAATTTGTAAACTATCCAGTAATTTATGGGCCCATTCTCTATTCCACCGGCGCATTGGCCTCATAACTTTTATACCTTCTATTAAGATAACTTTTTCGTTTTATTTTTTCCGGTTAAAATACATGTCTAAAGATTTGACCCATCAAATAATTGTTTTTTTTTTCCTTCTAATTATTGCCAAACGGAATTATTACTTTAGCCATCTCTGCTCAAAGTCAAGTATATCTACATACTGAAAATTTACAACACAAAACTTGTAAAACCAATCTAGGTTTTTTATCCACGTTATGTTTGTCATTATACTACTTTTTAGCGATATTGCAATTATCATCTGAAAGTTGATCCAGGACAAATGTTCGGATCTATGATATACACATGAGACGAATTGACAATTTTTGTACAGTTTGGCTTCTAGCATCTGGCTAGACAGTTATATTTATTTATTTAATACAATTCTGTCGTGTTAAAAAAAAAGTTACGACTAATCACACGTAAGACAAACTAAACTTTACAAAATAAAAAAAAAAAAAAGATAAAGAAAGCCCCTAATAATGGTCTAGCCCACATTAGCCCATGTTCCAACATCATATATTAGCCCATCAACACTTTGAAGTCTTTGAGTCTTGACAAGTTTCTTCAATTATTATACAAGAGCATTCGGAAGTCACTTACACACCATGTAAACTTCGATAAACCAAATTGCTTTGAATAGAGTTGGAAGCCCACTTATGCACTTCATATGTGATGCATTCAAATGGAAAGAAAACAATGGATTAATCAAAGACTAATAAAACCTTCATGGTTTATTACTAATATTCAATCTCAAAAACTTATTAAACTAGAATCCTTAAAACCACATATATATATAGAGAGGCTCCTAACTAAAAGTTAGACATGAAACTTGGATAGAAATTTACTTAAAGATAAACACAAATCAAATCAATCCCAAAAATAAATAATATAATTAATAGATATAATGATTTTTAGCTTGCCTACCAAGTCGGATCATGACTGCATCATTCTCTCCCTCTTCGAAAAAACTCGTCCTCGAGTTTTCCGTTAACTTGAAAGACAGACCCGAACCATAGGCAGTGGATCGAAAGGAATACAATGCGACTCCCTTTTATTATCATCATAACCTCCAAAAACAACTTAACTTTACCAATCGTATTCATCATTGGTTGATTAGAATTAGACACCCGAAGTAACCCATCATAATTAAATTTCTTTACAACTTCCACGTTCATGGACAAATATTCATCTAATATTTCACTAATCATCATTGGTTCACTTGTATTATCATCCCGCGTGGCTTTAAACCAATCTTATACGAGTAATAAATATTTTCCTTAATGAAAGCAACTAAGATTTTTCTATTAACAAAACGGATATCACATATAATTTGAAGCGGCTAAATTATGGACACCTCAAAATTTAGCAAATCACTAAGAATAGCCACACCATAGTTGTCTCCGCCAAATCTATCACCACTTTCAACATGCTTTCTATCTAATAAGTTTCGATCACCATTAGTAAAGAAAAAAAATACCATTCATCGTCCGCGTATTCATCATATACGGGAGGTACTTGATAGAGGGTGTTAAAATCCTCAAGATACTCCTCCTTCCCAAAGTTTTCATGCCAGATGAAAACCTTTGAGTCGGTTTCTTGGAACTTGTAACCATCGCCTTATTCAGGATGCTCCTCTTTCCCAATGACCTCATCCCGGATGACATCTCTTGGGTCAGTTTCTTAAATCTTGCGATCTAGCGATTAGAACACCATTTTATGGCTGCCTCGGTCAACAATTCGGCGAGTAAAAATGTTATTCTCATCACATGGAGCCATTTGAATTAACCTGAGCTCTGACACCAACTGATGCAGTTTCGCGCGCATTCAAATGACAAAAGAACAATGGATTAATCAAAGACTAATAAAACCTTCATGGTTTATTACTAATATTCAATCTCAAAAACTTATTAAACTAGAATCCTTAAAACCATATATATATATATATTGGAAAGTAACTCAACCGGTCACTTTTTACTTTATTGGGGTCCAAACAAAAATATGTCATATTATGGAAAAAAAAAACCAGCTAAAACTTGTTGGGTTTACCATCAGGTAGCCAGTCATTTCCTTGCAATTTGTTTTTTTTCTTATTAGTTAAATTAATTCCACCTCCTTTTTTATTTTTTATATTCAACCACCATCTATTGAATAGCATTGATAATTCAATTTTATATTCAACCACTATCTGAGGATCGAGTGGAAATTCACACATAATTTCACCAAATTTGGTCAACTTTCCTTCATCATCTAATGCTCCTAAATAGTTCAAAACCTCCAATGCACGCATCACAGCCTCAGGAACAGACGGATGTATAAAATCAAAATGAAGTAGATCATCAATACCAAGTTTCTTGAGAGTAAGAACCATAGGGAACCACCGCCGGGAACCACCTCGACATCCACAGTATCACCCGCCACCGAGAACCACCTCGACATCCACATCATCACCCACCACCGGACGTCACCACCGCAGGGAACCACCACCGTACGTCATCATCACAGATCCCCAAATCAATCAGTCATCGTCACCAGGAAATACCAAAACCCACCATCGGAACCACCTCGACATCCCATCATTACCCACCATCGGATGTCACCACCACCGTACGTCACCATCACAAACCCCTGAATCCATCCGCCGCCGCCACCAGGAAATACCAAAACCCACCTTCGGGAACCGCCTCGACATCCACATCATCACCCACCACCATCGTTTGAATGGGTGAATGTTTGAAATAATTTACTTTTATGGCAATTAGTATGTAGATAGTTAAATACAATATGGGTATATGATGTAAATGATATATTCATTTGTTGATTTTTTAGTTTTGATTTGCGTGTTTTGATTTTTAGTTTTGATTTTCACTTTGTAATATGAAAATCTGCATTCTGTATGTGTTTATAATATATAGAGAAAATTTATCAGATCCTCCATGTGGTTTACCCTAAACATCACGTTTCGTCCTTTAGTTTTTAAAATGACACTGGTAATCCTTTATAGGTGGATAAGGTTCTGATCTAGTCCTTTACGTTAACGTCCGTTTACTAGGCTCCGTTTTCTCCCTCGCATGCATCCCACGTGAGGGTATTTTCGTCATTTACACCCTTAAAGGACTAAACTTGATAATTTTATGAAATTTCTTCTTCCTTTTTTTTCCACCTTCTTGTATAAGTAATACAAACATCACATAAATAAAATAAAATAAATCAAAATTCCATTGTCATTTTCCATCAATAATAAAAGCAGATATATTAGGAGGATAGAAACAAACAAAAGACCACACAGAAGCAGATATTCGACATATTCACCTTAAAAATCCAAACTCAACTCCAAGAGAAAACAAAATCAGATCTTCGACAATATCCGACAACAACAATAGAAAAACTCCGGCGGCAGCAGTAGTAACAGAAGCAGCAACGAATTAAGGCAGCAGACTCCGGCAGCAGCAGTATCAGTAGCAGACTCCGTCGGCTGTAGCGGCAAAAGCAAATTCCAACAGTCACATTGGAGGTGAATTCGGGTCACAATCACAACTGCCACCAGCCGTAAAACCATATCTAATCTATACCTAAATTTTATATATGTTGAAAAGCATAGATCTAAAATGAAAGTTTTTTGTTGGTGGGTTTTGTTTAGATCCGAAATTAGTGAAGTAAAAGTGATATGTTTCGCGTTTTGAGAATGCATAAGATGATAAGAGAGAGGTTGAAGCACTGTGATGGTGGGGCGCCGCTATTGGTGCTTTTCCGGTGATGGGGGAGGGGGCTGCCACAATGGTTTTTCCGACAAACAATTGCTCGGAATTTGAGAATGATCCAACAGCCGTATTGGCCGGAATCTAGTCGGAAGTCGTGGTGGCTAAGCTTTGTCATGATGATGATAGATAGTCAAAAAATGTTGTGTTATCAGGTTTGATCGACACATATGTATAGATTTGTGTATGTATATACAAAGATGAAATTTGTTATTGGTGGGTGAAAGTTTTCTAGAAAAAAAAAAACAAAGAATAAGAAGATGATGGATGTCTGGATGGATGCACATTTTTGTGTTTACGTGTAACATCAAAGTGGTGGTGGTGTTAGGTTTTGGAGTTTGGTTGACTCTTGGATTAATTGGAATCTATTAGCTTTTTCAGATATTTATTTATTTAACTGTTCAAGCTTAGTCCTTTTCAGTTAAAAAGACGTAAATACCCTCACGTGGGATGCACGTGAGGGAGAAAATGGAGCCTAGTAAACGGACGTTAACCTAAAGGACTAGATCAGAACCTTATCCACCTATAAAGAATTACAAGTGTCATTTTAAAAACTAAAGGACGAAACGTGATGTTTAGGGTAAACCATAGGGACGATCCGATAAATTTTCTCTAATATATATATATATATAGGGACAATCAAATAAGAACAGTTTTAAAATAAGAACGGTGAGAACACCTTAAAATTATCATTTTGATGCATTAAAAGTCCATAAAACTGACATAGTCCATAACTAATTATCATTATTTAAGTGTTTAACAACACATTGATTCATCAAAATCGAAAAAATCATTTTGATGAATATGTATCCAAGATGGATGCACAAAACAAAAAACATGACTATTTCGATTTTGACGGATGAATGTGTTGTTAAACACTTAAATAATGATAATTAGTTATGCACTATATTAGTTTTATGGACTTTTAATGCATCAAAATAATGTTTTTAAGGTGTTCTTACCGTTTTTATTTTAAGAGTGTTCTCACCGGATAGGAGGGCTTTCAAATACATCCAAAATAAAAATGCGAACCGGTGAGAATAAATTATGGCCATTTGATAATATGATCGACGGTTGACAAATTTTGTGAATTTTCTTTTTTAAATTAATATAAAAAAGAATAATGTAGAAATCACATGTTATTTTTTTTCTCTTCTTCCGATGAATCAAAAGTAAGTCAAACTCCTCCTCCTTATCTTCTTTTTGAAATTAAAATCACTTTTATTTTCTTTTCTCCACCCATTTGCTGCTCTCTCTTTCTTCACCTAACATTTCTCTTGACATAGTTTTTCCTCTAATTATTTGATCCGGCAAAACGACGGCAAAAAATAATATAAAATTTCGACATATTTGTGCATCCATGCTTTTGTCCTCGCACCCATCTTTCTTGAGCAAGATCGAAAGTGAAAACATTTGATTTGATGGGTATTATGAATTTGTGTAAAGTGAAATTTTATTGTGAAAACCCCATGTTTGAAGAAGGTAAGTAAATGGGTTTTGTTCATTAAATCCATTTTATTTTTTTGATGTACTTCTTTTTTATTGGATGCACTTTTTTATCTTTTAATAATTTCTTTGCATTCATAGATGTTTTTATCTTGATATTCTCACGTATAGAAATGGAAAGGTTATTAATGATCGTGTATAGATATCCACAAGACTAAAACATGTATATTGAAGCATTAAACCACTGGATAATAGCAACTAACAAAGGATGGATGGGACTTCAGACATAGGTACTCGAGTTACAGGCATGAGGTATAACGAGCTTGAAGGAACTTAAGAGGGGCTCGAGATGGACAAAGACAGGGGAGCTCGAGATAAGTAGGAAGGCTCGAGACAAGAATAATAGAAACAAGATTTGATACCAGAGGCATGCCCTAGATATAAGAACATGAGAGACGACCTATTCGACTTATATATAAGTAATGAGAGGCTCGACCTATACAAATAAAGAGGGCTCGACTTGTATAAATAAAGAGGAGCTCGACTTACAGGGAGATGCAAACAAGGACTCGAGATGTAGGGGCTCAAGAACATCTCCTTACTCGAGCTACTATGCGGCGAGGTATAGAAGGAATGGATCGGCTTTATTAACCTAATGGGCCGAGTTGCAGCTCCTATTCTATGCTAAAACTCACTTGCTCGAGATAACAATACTCGAGATGGCAATGCTCGAAATATATATATTTATTTTCAGAAGATTAGAAAGCTCGACTTACATAAATTAGAGATAGGAAGGGCTACTCGAGATAGGAAAGGCTCGAGGTATGCTATGGATGTGTGGGGCTCGAGATATAACAAGCAAGGCCAAGAAACCCTTGCTAGGGTATATATACAACTAATTATATCTAATGGGCTGGACTATTTAAAATAAGTATGGGTTTGACCTCCCTTGTCCTAATACCAGGATCTCGAGTAACATATGCCAGAGCTCGAGCTATGACCTCCTTTGCTCGTCTATCAGGTGCTCGAGTAGCATAGCATGAGGTGCTCGAGCAATGCTAAATGGAGCTAGGCATCAATTTTTGTATCTAATAATACATGGGCCGGCCTGATTCTCTTTAGTGGGTCTATATAGGCCGAAATGAGTTATGAACTTATATTACTAGAAAATGTTTTCTCTTGTTCGAATGCATATCCATATATACTACTTATATATTTTAGTTATGCAGCTTGACAGGCATGAGCTAAATATATATATATATATATATATATATATATATATATATATTTACATGCTACAGTCTTTACGACAGAAAGGAAACTGACAACATTAGAATCCTTGAAAATGTTTGTCACCCTTCCAAATATACTTCTATAAAAGCTCAATTCAATGCTTGTCAACGCACACATTCCATTCACATTCCATACTTACAATCAGTCAAGATTCAATCATAGCAGTTAAATTCGATATCATATTTATTACCAATCATTCCACCTTAAACTCGTCAAGAGTTTGAGCCCAATTAATTTAGGTTCAAACAATTAACATGCATCCATTGTTTATAATTATCTTTGGATGCAAGGGTTGTGTTTTTGTGAATCCATTTTCAGTGTTCTTGCTTTTTTAATGGATGCAAGAGTGTGTTTTATGCATCCATCTCAATTTTTGTCAAAAGTTAACAAAATCTATATCAAATTATAGAGGATAAAAATCTGAGTTTAAATATATACTTTATTAGAGTTAACATTCCTAGATTTTTATGATAGATTGAATTGAAATATCTGGGTGTAAACTTGCTGAAAAATTGAAACCGTAACATAAGAAAGAGAAATAATAAAAAATTACTATTTTGTCCACAGTTCGTATTGTAAAGTGGTTCGCACGGGAGAGTGACCGATATATATATATATATATATACACTAGTGCTTAGACCCCGTGCGATGCACGGACAACCCCAAATAATTTTTTTTAAATTTTATTTTAAGATTGTATCAATGAATAAATATAACTGAGTTAGACATAATAAAAATATTCTTATGAGTTGATTAATTTAAAGAAGAAGAATGTTAGGTATACCTTGGAATTTATTAATGATACACGAGAGCTTAAAACGCGTACATTGCACGTCGAAGAGAAATTGTAAAATGGATTGCCCATAGTAGGCGCATATAAGAAGGATTATGTTGGTTACCTGGATGTGATAGGAATTATGAATTTTCCCCCACTTTGATATATAGACCCATGTAAATGCGTTATAACCTTAAATAATTTCTTTAACACCAGTTCAAGCATGCATTTAGCGAATTAAATGTACTCCTATTACAACTAATGACCATTTTAAAAAAAAATTAATGACTTAAAATGCATAGAAAAGTCTTATTTAGCACTAAAATAAACTAAATATACCTCATAATTTTCATCACAAATTTGATTGGCTGTTCTTTGTATAAGATTTGAAAATTGGTTGATCATTCATTTTAACTCCAATAGCACCAGTGACATCTACAATCCTAACTTGCACATTAAACCTACAAAAAAAAAAAACAGAGATACAATTTTACCACACAACTTAATAATTATAGAGTTTTAATATGAAATATAAATATATATATATATATATATATAGGATTGACGAGAACTCCTTCCTTGTTACATGAACAACAAATCCACATTTTGTTGTCCCTTAAAGCATCAATAATGTCGACTGCATCCATGTAGAGATCGGTCAACTTAACTTCTTGAGAACAGTTCACACATTCCATTGAATACCATAACTGGTCGGTTGGAATAAAACCGATTGTTGCAACAACAACCACTTTATCAAACTGTCAAAATGAAAATGTTTATACATTAGAATGTTAAAAAGCTAGTTATAAATTCGAAAGAAAGTTATGTTAAAAAGTAATCTAATCAAAAACGAATTTTCACAAACAATGAATACTTACATGTTCGTCCATCAGGATCATCTCAATACTACCTATGTTATTAACATCTCCATATAGAGGTTGCTTCCATAGCCGCAAATTCTAACCGTTATCGTACATGGCTTATTATTTGGACGCAAATTTCTAATTGAAACATGGTTTAGTGAAGCCATGCTAAAATTGATCTGTTATGTGTTTACGTTTTGAAATGCCTTAAAACTGAATGAAAGTGGCCTTATATAGACATAGACATGCAAGGAAGTAACCGCCACAAGCAATACATGAACGGTTACATATTCAAATTTTTGAAAATTTGAACTTCTTGAAAGCATAACTAATCCGTTTTCATAAATTTGAACTTCTTATAAAAGTAACTAATCCGTAGACCTTCCAAGAAGCAATATTGTAATAATTTTTGGGCTTTCTTGCATTTTTAAGCATGCCACATAGGTAATAACTAATAAATTTTGAAGTGAGATTTATATAACGTAGGGATTATGAAAAGAATCATAAAATTCTTGTAGACGGGCCAAAAGAATTGCCACGTTATGTCAAATAATAGGAGACTATTCCTCCAATAGAAAAGTCTTCGGCCTCCTGTTCAACCTTCCAAAAAAAACCACGTGGGCTAAAATAGTTGGTCACTATTCAATGGGTTTAATCATTTTTTCAGGCATAAAAAAAATCTCTGTCTCACAAACACACACATCGATCAAGATTGAAACATGGAACGGAGCTCCACCAGATTCTTCGTCGCCGGAGTACCTTCTCTCAAATCTATCATTTTTACCGTTTTAACTTTTAATGTTTACATTAGGTAAGTCTGTATCTATATATTAGGTTGCTTTTATGATTTCACTTTGTAAATTGTAATTTCAATTTTTTTATATTTACTTTGTGAAATTGATATTATTGAAGTTATAGGTTTCAAATTTAAACTAATCTGTGATGTTGCTGCTGGTGCCGAGCTTTGTAATCCTTTTGCAGTCAACATTGGCTTGGATTATGAGGTTCATCCTTTTTCTTTTTCTTTTTAATACTTATTAGGACTTTCATGTAGATTTTTTATTTACTGGTAGATCTAATTAGTTGAATAATGATCTATGTTTTTATATTGTTATTTTTATTTTATAGATTGTACACCCTATTAGATCAATTGAGTTAATTTTGTTTTGATCAGGAGCTAGCAAAGATAGTTACTAGGAGAAGGAGATTATGGAAAATATATCGCAAAGCAATACCCTGAAAATGGGCTTCATCTTTCTGGTTCTAATTGGTTTGCATTCTCGGTGGATGATGCATTTAGTGTAAGCAAAAATATTTATTGTTGCTTTGTTACATTTTTGTAAGGGTTGTTGTGTTCTTTTGTTTATAAATTTAGATGCAAAATCGAGTTTCGTGGTTTCCATTGTCTACAAAAATACTTACATATAGTTGTTAAGTTTTTTACAAAGATGCATCTTTATAGATCTGGCTTGGGGGAACGCCAACTGAAACTTCATTATCCAGAACTTTTATGAACAAGGTTAATATTCACGGCCTTAAACCATTACTCTAGAGCTGGAGATTGATGAGAAAACTAAGAAATCATTATGTGGGTTCACAAATCACATGGTGAGCCACATATCCAAATGTATTTTCAGTTACAAGTGGAAAAATAAGTTGTTCAGCAGGTAGGTTGGCCAAGCAGTCTTAGTAGTTCGTGTTTCACCAGGTCAATATGGGTCAGGTTGATTAATTCGAAACATGTCTTTAAAAGCTTTATAAATATAGTATTTAGTGTGTCAAACATGATGACATAAATTATATATTTCCGGTTGCAATGTATATTTTGTACTATATATTATTTTTGAGGCTTTATGTATTGACGAAACACTTTCGTCGACTTAACTGTTTCCTTTTTTAGCAATTCATTCATTTATATATGATACGTCATTGACACGTTAAATTCATTCATTTATTTATAATCCTCGTTTAGCATCTCATCACGAAGGATTTTTAATTTCTAAATGTACAATGTTATTCAAAATTGATTGGACGTGTGTATCCAATCTGTTTTGCTGAAATATGAAAGTGGTTAGTAATCAATAATACGGATAAATTATTTTGTTTTTGTCGATCTTTACTTCTTAATAGCTGGATAAACCTTCATCTAAAGTGTCACGGATACAATGAAGGAGTCACATGCCCACTGTTTTTTAACATCAGTATTAATAAACTTGCTGGGGATTGAGTAAATTTGAGGCAAATCTTCCTATTTGTTTGTTGTTTCTTTCGTTCACTTACCTTCAAGTGTAAGATCTTCCAGTTTGGTATAACCGTAAGACTGATAATCAATTCAACTGTACTTTATAGGGCTTGCTATGGTGTGTTAGAGATTTATGTAAAGTGATTATAGACGACGGTGAAATGACATCTGGGTTTAAGGTTTGTTTTATATTCTTGTTGAGCATGGTTTTGTTTGAAAAATATGGTTTTTGTTTTGAATAGATTATTTTGGTTGGTGCAGAAGATCAAATTTCGAGAATTGGATCGGGTTTTCACTTGAAAGGTATTTCTGAATGCCATTCTAATTGTGTGATGCTAATTGTTGAAAAGTTGTTAGTTTCATTATGTGACATTCAACGAACAGAATGATATGAAATAAATACGTGAATCAGGAGGCTTCCTTTTAATATAAGTTTTCATTATTGAATATTTATGTGAAGTTTTACCTTTTATTTCTACTGCTTTCTCTTTCACTTGAACATATACCCATTCGCCAAACATATCCATTTCCCATTTCTTCTCAAAAGAACTTTTTTCTCACTCATAATATAAAGAGACACTAAGAATAACAACACTGGGATTCGGTTGAGGATATTGTTTTGGAAGACCAAAAGACGTGGGATTAACGTGGTGCTGATTTTTTTGGTTATGTTTGATCTTTACGCATTTCGTGTTTTTGAATTTTTCTTAGCATGTTACATTAACTTCTATTTTAGGGAAGACTAAGACATGGAAAAGATGTTGCTATAAAGGTTTTTGCAGTTGAATCGAAACAGGGAGCAAGAGAACTCTTGACAAAAATCAAAGTGATATTTGATATCGAGCACAAAAGCTGAACAAAGCCTCGATGTTGCGTTGAAGGGGATCACAGAATTATGGTATACGATTACATTGAAAATAGCAACTTGGCTCAAACTCTTCTTGGTAATTACACAATCTCCCTATCGTGTTCCTTTAAATTCTCGTGTACGTATTCTTTTTCAAAGCTTGCTAAAAGAATTGTAAATTTTTCTTTAAAGGTGGCGGGTGATAGGTCTACATATCCACTTTAGTTGAAAAACAACTAATATTTGCCTTGGAATTATGTGTGGGCTTGCTTATCTTGATCAGGAAGTAGGCCACATATAACTTATCGGGATATAAAAGCAATCAATATTCTTCTTGGTACAGATTTAACTCTCAAGATTCGGGATTTTGGTCTAGCAAAATTAATGCCGGAAAGTATGAAGCATTTTTGCATGTGAGTGGCTGAAACAATGTGCAAGGCCTACTTAGTGTTTTCTTTGTGTGTTTTCTTAGTGTTCACTCTTTGCCATGAAAGGTTACTAATTTCTGTTGGTTTCTTAACAGTGGTTACTTGTCACAAGAGTATGCAATTTGAGGCCCGTTGACACGTAGAGCTGATGTTTATACCGTCAGTGACTTCTCATATTAATTGTTAGTGGAACATGAAACACAAACTCCTTATTGCCTATCGATGAACGATGTATTCTCGAGAAGGTAAGTTATTATTGCATACTTCTACTTCGTTTATATTATCAGCAGCAAAATTTCCTTCAGAGAGTTTACATCTTGAATGTTTAAGTGATTTGTTTGACTTTAAAAGTCAGCTCTCGCTAAAAGATTTGATATAGAAGTTCCATTTGGGTAGTCCGTGCGCGGTCTGCTTATTGTTGAACAACACTTCAAAAACGCCAAAACTGTGTGAGTTGCTGTTAAAGTCAGGAAAGGTTATTCAGATGTTAAAGTCATGTGTGCAACCTAAACTTACTTTATTCAAGGCGCTGGTCACTCGTATGGTCCTAAACGGTAATGTTTTGCCTTTTGCAACTAGCCTTTGCCTTTCCCTTTTGCTTCCAACCGTCAAGCTTTCCCATTAGGCTAAAAGCTTCTAATCGTAATTGTAAATATATCAATATCGTCTTTTTGTTAGCGAACCATGACCAAACAATGGAGCTTTACTTTTGACTACAACCTGTTAATTGTAGTTGTGATATAGTTCTCCCTTCTTGGAACATGCTTTCATTCAATGATGCTTGTAAAGTTTTAATGATTATGTATATATATGACTTTAAGTCTTTAATGATGCTAGCTTTCTATTGAAACATGTTTGTATCTAGCATGGTCATCAATACAGGCAACCGGATATAATCCGAATTTTATTGTTAATGGTTAGCCCGAGTATTCACGGTGTTATTCTTATTCCTCGTTAATGCTTGGGATCTGAACAGGGAGTGACTAGCAAAGTATAGGCTATTTAGGAATCTGCTTTGTTGTGCATTACTAGATAGATCACTGAAGTTTGAATTCATGTATTCATGCATTTATAAGCCAATTTGGAACCATCCAAAGTGTGTCAGGAATTAGTGTAAATATGCTAAACCACATTTCATCTTAGCTTCAAGTTCGATCACCTTGATAATGCTGTTAAAACTATTATTATTATACTCTAAGGTGGTGTTTGGTACAAGTGAATGATAGAGAATGTAATCGATATGAGGAATGGAAAAGGAATGGAATGGAAAAAAATGGAATGATTCTTTTGTTTGGTATAACTAAAGAATCAAAGAGGGTAATCCGCTTCTCTGGTTTGATTACGCTATTTAGTGGAATGGAATTGATATTAACATGTATTTTTTTTATATAAACTTGATTAAACATAATCTGAACACAATAAATTATTTTAATTTCATATCCAGATTTATTAGTTTTTAATTTTCATAAGTACGAAAATGTTTCAACCTTATGATTATGAAAGAAAGGACTTTGAATATTATTAGAATTATTTGAATGAATAACATATACTCGTGAGTAAGAATATTGTTACCAGAAAAAGTGAGTTTAAGAAAAAAACAATATCTAGATTTTGAGCAATTCATTTTAGTCGCTATCATTTCTTGGCCTCCCCACAAACAGAGGTATGATATCATTCTGCTTATTTTTTCAACCTACCATTAATATTAGTATTAATCTTTGTTTGAATTCAAAAGGAAAATCTTTTTTAAAAAAGAAACAAATTCTTACAGTAAAATAAATTTTAAAATCATGTATGATGATTACACAACCATACAAACAAGACAAGAAGGCAAAATAAATAAATAAACAAAAAGCAAAAGAAAACAGCTATACATGATTTGGGTTTGTGAAATCAGATAAGGTTGCTGTTTGTAACAGATCTGTAATATGTGAGCAAGAATAGAAGGTAAGATCTAGCATTAATGGTGCCGAACAGTAGTTAATTTGAGCATAAATGTTGATGAAAACAATGACAACCAAATAGGGTTTGAGTTTGTAGTTGAAGAGGAAAGGAAACATGTGAATTTCTTTTTTTTTTTTCTTTTTTTTTGATTTGGGATGGAATGTGCAAGTCACGTGAAACTGGTACTTATACCAAGCCTTTTCTTAACCAGGCATATCATTCACATGAGAATGAGAAGTGAGAAAGCTCCCGTTTAAATTTTCATTCTCCACCTTTCTTTACCTTTTTTAGTGGAATCAAAAGTAGAGAATGAGAATGAACATTTCATTCCATGTTTCCATTCTCTACATCACACAAACAAGGGATGTGATTCTTTTTCCTTTCTCACAATTCCTTTCCACCCTACCAAACATCCCCTAAGTTCCTTCATTACATTACTTAATACTAGCTTATTGGTGGGCTGTGCAATGCAAAGCCGAATGAACGCTAGTATATATATGTAATTAAATAAATAGGGAATTGGGTCCTAAGTGCAGACATGGGTGCCACGTAAGTAATGACCGGCTCCACATCATGCCTCAGCCGGTACGAACCTATAATAGATGCTTTAGCCGGTTTTTGTCCCCAACATAAGACAGATTTTTGTTTGGACCTCAATAAAGTAAAAAGTGACAAGTTTAAGTACTTTCTAAATAAAAAGCCCTATATATATATACTAGCTAATAAACCCGGGTTTAACCCGAGTATTTTAACTGAAACTTTTAAAAGCAAAAAAATTATAAAAAAAATATATGTAATTTTTGTTATTGACATATTATAACTTGGTTTGGAGATATTAAATTGACTACCATAATTTATATATACGAGGGTTGGTGTCCGCGCGTTACGACGGTTAAACGGTGATAATAATACAAGCAGTGGGGGAATCAATATGCGTGTGTAAATATGAAGGAGAGAAAAAAGTGACTATGTGTTAGATCTTGGTAAGGTGTTTGTCTGATTGTGTTTAGAGATATAGAATTAGAGGTAACGTGTGAATTAGGGGTAATATGAGGATATTGAATAGATTGTTGAATTTCTAAAATAGTGAGTCCAATATACTTTATAAGGATTATAGATATATGGGTACCTTTTGCATTACCAAAACATAAATATATTTTTAAATAAAAAATAGAAATTTAAAATAAGTATTTAATGAACAATTTATCTTTAAAAAAATTCAATATTAAATATAACATCATAAACAAAATAAAATTTTTTTAGAAAAAAATATAAACATGCCACATAATATTGTTTTTTAAAAATAGTTTTGTAAGACAATTTTCTTTTATTATATATATATATATATATATATATATATATATATATATATATATATATATATATATATAGAGGCTCCTACCTAAAAGTTAGACATGAAACTTGGATATAAATTTACTTAAAAATAAACACAAATCAAATCAATCCTAAAAATAAATAATATAATTAATACATAGAATGATTTTTAGTTTGCCATCCAAGTCGGATGACTGCATCAATATGATTATTTTGTTTTGAAATAACAATAATCAACGTTGAATAATTTATTAAAAAGTAATCTTGACATTTTAGTATCATTGATAAGAAGTTTAGAAATTATGTGAATCCTGATTGCTTATTATGGAAATGGTAAATTTTGGGGTCCATTTGGTGGGTGTAATGGAGGTTCACCGCTTAGTTGTTTGCATTTGTACGTTAGAAGTTTTTGAGTTATATTGCATTGTTAGATATCGATGAAGTTATTTATTTTTTATTTTAGCATTTCGATAGGTTTAATCATATTATAACATCTGTATAGTGTATAGAGGCTGTCGAGTTAGTTGTATTTCTTGGTTGGATCATTATATTTTCTGTTTTTATAATTTTTAACTATATTAAAATTATACATCACCTTCAAAAAAACATATTCAAAATATGACATACATGTTAGAACCTTTGACTAATTTCTAGGTTGGACTAGTTTTGCCTTTCCAATTCGTAATTGACAATTTGACATATATGTTAGAACCTTTTGTTAACATCCATGTCATATTGAATACAAGTGTCACTCTCATGACTTATGGTTTAGACTTTGGAGTGTGTTAAGAAATCTTATATTCAAGATTAATTTGACTATGTAATTCGGATTAGGGGTGTTCATTGGTTTAGTTTTCGGTTATTTGGTCTATCTAGTTCGGGTTTTTCGGTTTTTTTTTTTTTTTTCAAAACAAAAACAGAACCAAAACCTAATTCGAAATAGAAAAACCAAACCGAAAACCAAATTAGAATTCGGTTCGGTTTCGGTTTAAAACCGAAAAAATCAAATATGAAAAACACAAATTTACCATTTCTTTTTGTCTAAGTTGTGATTAACCAAAATAGGTTCGTAATTTCAATTTTCACTAAAGTAGTAAATTTAAACCATATGGATAAACAAATAACATAAATGAAACAACTAAACTCTTGTTTGTCATTATTATTAAAAATTATTCATCAAAATTGAATTTATCTAATTTCATAAAAAAAAAAGTTAATATGATAAACAAATAGACATAAAAAGTAAAAAATACATTAATGATTGTCCATAAAAAAAGAATACGAATTAAATATTTTTAATAATACATAATAGTAATATAAGTTATTCGGTTTAACCAAATTCATTATCCTTTACCCATAACCAAAATATAATTCGGTTTCGGTTACAAACCAAACCCAAAACCAAATTCAAAAACAATTTGGTTTGTTTTCGGGTTTTTTAAACGGTTCGGTTTACAGTTTAACCGGGTAAAAACCAAACCGTGAACACCCCTGATTCGGATCAATATTAGAAAAATTTTTAAAAAAAAATTCAAAATTTTAATTAAAAAAAAAAAGTTTTAATGTTAATGTTGATGATTATTTATCATTGTACATATGTTTTAAAAATTAATTATATGAGAATAGAAAAAGAAATGAAAGTTTAAGATAGCTAAAAAAAGTAAACATTGAGTTTAGGGTATAGTAGCTCGGAACTAAGAACGACAATTCCGGATAATTCTACATTTTAGTGCTGACACTAAATTTCGTGTAAATATAATGTGCTTCAATGTTAGTAATATGGATTACACTAAATCTGATGTGACGAATAATAGTATTGCTCAAATTACGCCATCTAATAGTATTGCTCAAATTATGACAATGACAATTAGTTTAACTGGTCAGAGGCACTCTTAAGTTTACCCAAGGTCTTAAATTTGATCCTTCGGTATAACAAGTTTTGGGGTTTTTTATCTGAATATTTGTAATGACATATAGCCAACATTTCATTGTTTAGGGTACGTGCAAGGCTTCACCATTATACGGTGATGTTTCCCTGATGTCATGTACCGACTGAATTTTCGAAAAAAAATCCTTTTTATTTTTATTATTATATTATAGGGATAAGTGCGCCGGAATGCAATCAACTAATCATGAAAAGTTATTGTGTGCACGAACTTTAGGTCAGCTTTATTGTGTTCTGGAAACTTGAAGTTATGGTTATAGTAACACTCAAAATGGATTTTGCTTATGTAGAACCAGTTACCTCTCCACGTGGATGACAAATTCCAAATCAATATCACAAACCTAATATTGAGTCAACTTTTCATTTTCAATGTTATAATTAATTAAAAAAAAACACAAAAGAAATTAGAAAAAGAAAAAGATTCAACAACTTTTTCTTTCATCTTCTCTCTTCGATCTCAATTCCGTTGTTCAGCAAATCGATCTGAAATTCATAAGGTTTTACTCGCGGTCAAAATCCGAACAGAATGATGTTTTTGAATCTTCGATTGGTTAAGTTTCACTGACGATTCGTTTTCCGGCGAGACTCCATATTTTCCGGCGACGTCAAAACAGAAAAGCGGTCAGGGTTTGTGCGGAAATCATCACTAGGTAATTTGGTGGAAATTTCAAGTTTTATCTCGAAGAATCAACAAAGTTATCACCGTTTTAATTTTCCCAGCGAACGGACATTTTTTCCGGCGATCTAGATCACAACAACTGTTGGGCTGGGTTTGTGCGGAATTCAATTCGGAGTACTTTGATGAAAATTTCAAGTCTTAATTCATAGAAACAACATGGTTATCATCATTTTAATTCTTCTGGCGAACTGACATTTTTTTCGGCGAGTCTCAATCAACTTTATTTTGGATAGGATTTGTTCGGGATTTGATTGTGAGTGGTTTGGTGTCATTTTCGAGTCTTACTTCGGAGAAAAGTGAAAGATATCGGATTTAGAAGTTTTTCCGACGAAGTTTTGTTGTTTTCCGGCGCATAACGAAATTGTCCCTCATTAGATGCCGATTTTAATGGACCACATATTTGAAGTTCTTGATCAGATTTCATGTTATTTAATTTGATAGGTTTTCTTATAGATCTTGATAGGGCTTTATGTTATTTGAATGACCACAGATTTAAGACTCAAATCTGATGGGATTATCAAGATGGGTTTGAAAGTGAAGAGGAATTAAAACGAGTAACAAGTTCAAGAAATTAGGGAACATATAATTTGGGGATTTGTTTGGATTCAGATACATGTTGTTTTTGTTGTGCATGCCACGTAAGGTTATTGTGTGCATAAACTAATCTCAAAAGGTTATTGTGTGCATGCCACATAAGCAGTCAACGGGTCAAACTGAAAGTGGTGACCGACTAACTTTTACCTGGTCACTTTTGCATGCTATGGGACTCTTGAACAAGTTTCCTGAATACAATAAAGCTGACCTTAAGTTCGTGCACACAATAACTTTTCATGATTAGTTGATTGCATTCCGGCGCATTTATCCATATATTATATATCTATATACTTGTACAAGATATTAAAGAATAGTTTATAATTAACGTTTAACTTATTTTGTTGAGCAAACCATTATTTAACATTGTGTAACGTTGACCAAAAAATTTAACAACTACTGTTAGGCTGGACGGAGTGTCGTGGGGACCAAACTGGTACCTGTCCGGTACTGGATTGAACACCAGTCCATTCGACCGGTACCGGTAGGGTGGGGAAGAGATTGGGAACCTTGGTGCCGGTTTCACTGCCGATTGATGACTGTTGCTTATGTTTTTTTTTTCTTATTTTAACTAGCTTCCATTTCCATCGATATATATATATATATATATATACACGCAGCCAGATTCCAAAAGGATAAAGCATTATATATATTTACATTTTACACCTTGAACTTTTAAACTAGTTATTAAATTAGCTAACAGTTTTTCTTTTTGTTTTGTATAAAATTATTAGTTCTTTTAATAAACTATTATTATTATAGGGGAAGGGAATATGAGGCTGTTAGGCATTTAAGTTGGGTGAAAAATCCCTCACATATATTTTTTAAACCATAAAAATCATGGGGGAACATACAACTATTCAAAATATTAAAATATTGATATGTGGTAGGTTTTTTCACTCAAGTTGAGTGTATAACAGCCCCATACTCACTTCGAGGGAGGAGAAAAACTGGAGAGGAGAGGGGAGGGGTGGCGAGGCGCTCCCCCCACCCTTATAACTTACATTATTTTGTTGAATCAAAATATTGAGCTAGTACAATACTTAAGATCGAGGTTTCTAAAGATGGTCCAGGGCTTCTAGTAATAGTGTGAAACCACATATGGATGTATACATAGGACGTAAAATAAGCTAATCATTCTTTCCCTGCTGTCCAATCTCATATGCTCCATATTGTGATTAGTCTTATGCTGTACGAAGTAGTAAGATATGCTGCTTTATCGATTTCGCATTATATCGAGAAAAACTTGTGTCACGAAATCGACTGCTTGTACTCTTTTAGATGTTTAATGATCAACATACCTTGCATTACAATATTAATAACATGCTCTCCAATGTCTATTTGACTCGTTTTTAATCATGTAATCTCATCTCTGACAAGCTTAATTATGTGTAAAAATAATTACTCTCTCCGTATCATTTTAAGTGTTTTAATTTGACTTTTAAAATATTTTTCTTTAAACTTTGATCGTAGATATTTTTGTATTTATTACGTAATAGTTGATGAAACTTATATCACTGAAACCTATATTAAAATTCAATACATATACATATATATATATATATTTCATATTAAGTCACTACAAATAATTTTGCATTGTCCACACTTTTAGTTAGCGTGAACAAATTTAAAATTTTATCACACTTTTATGTGTGTAAAAATATGTAGAACTAAAAGTGTGTAGAAACTTATCACACTAAAAAGTGTGTAGAACTAAAAGTTCACACTTACACACTTCTTAGTATGAATAAATTTATACACATTTTTAGTTATATATATTTTTACACACATAAAAGCGTGACAAAATTTTTAACTTGTTCACACTAATTAAAAGTGTGGACAAATGCAACATTAATTGTAGTGAGTATCTAACAATAATGGTAAAAGAGAAACTTAAATTCAACCATAAAAAATATGAACCATTGGAAGCAATTTTGTTATTAAATTTGAGCCATTGATCAACAAAGATGACGTTATCTTTGACTAGCTTTTAGTCAAGACCAACTTTAGTCCTTCAATATCAATAATTTTTATTTAATCCCTTATAAAATAAGTTAATTTAGAGAATTAATTAAATTATCATATTTTTGGATAATTTTAATATGTTTAACATAGAATTCCCAACTTATTCCAGTTATGAATTCCAAGACATACGTCTATTTTTTGATAATGGTTTGTACAAAAACATACAAACTTTTGCAATATTATAAACTTAATTAAATATTATATATATAGACGTTTTTTATGGTTTGTAATAAATGTAAATCTTTTATTTTGATATTCACTGTCCCGTTAATAAAAGAAGAAGAAGAATTTAGCACCAAAAATCCCATTTCTTTTCGTTGGTCAACAACCAACAAAACAAATTTATTAGTTATTCACTACTCGTACAGGAAGGCCTCTCTTTTTGTATGGAGGAATCCTTTATTCTCAATCAAATGGTAAAAGAATTTTAAAAATATTGTTATATAAAGTTCAAAAGGTTATATTTAGGGTGTATAAAAAATTATATTTTTTTAAAAATCAAAAGTCTGATTTTTGAATTCTATTGTAAGTGTACAACTATTTTATGCGGCTTAATGACAACATATGATTGTATTTAGCAATACTCAAAAGTTTCTCAGAAGTTTATAAACGATAGAAGATAATGGGACTATTAATGCATGATTTGTTATTATTTTGGGCTTGATTTCTGTTTATTTTATTGTTTTCACGTTAGAATTATTTGTCTCATTTAAATTTTACCCGCTTTGAATATTAACAAGAATAGGAATAAATACGTTATATAGTAAGGGCAAACGCATAAAAAGTTTAGTTGACGTTGTTTGACGTCCTTGATAGTTGTGTAACAAAAGAAATTATAATGTTAGTACGTTATAAAGTTGATATTTTTATTTTTTTATATTTGTTTTTATTTTGACTTCTTATAGACAATAGAAGATAATAATATATAAATATAATATGAGTAATTCTTAAGATTTACTATTGTTGTTAAATATAGTTATCCGCGTATTACGCGAGCATTAATCTAGTTATATAACATAGCCAAAGATAATTACGGTTAAAGTTTGAAGAAAAAGACTTTAAAAGTTAATGACACTTAAAATGGTACGGAAGGAGTATAATTTATCTTAATTAACCAGAAAATCTCAGAGCATCTCCAATGGTGTTTTTATAAAACTTTTTCTAAGACTTGATACTATTATAAAAACCTTTTATAAAGACTTTTTTATCATTGAGAGTAAAAGCTTTTTTTCCAATAACTTGTAAAACTTCAAGCTTTTACACTCTCTCTCTTACATATTTTATTACAATTTAAAGGATTTAATGCTAGTTTCAAGCTTTTACCATTGGGGCAAAAGCTTTTTTATAAAAAGCTTTTGGGAAAAAGCTTTATCATTGTGGATACCCTCGTTACCTATGCCTATTTGTTCGTACTCTCTTTATGAAGAACAACAAAGGCGCTCTCTTTGTCTTTGATATGATGTTATGATTAATCTTTTTGTCGCACATTCATGGATATGATGATGCATTGTGAAAACTTGATTGCCGTGCATTATAATTCAAGGTATTGCTTCTTTACTCTTTCTAACCACATATGCCAACTAGGGGTCCATGACTCCATACACATCTTTTATGTATCAACAATCCACAATTTTTTATATCTCACTACTAGAAAAATTGCTTTTAATGACACCGATTGCGTGTCATAAAAGGGGTTAGATTACCGAGTGTAGAATGCTACCAAACGGAAATTCAGCTAACGATTTTTGTCCCTTGAGTAGCGGAAATTCAGTTACATGCGTGTCAGACTTCATAATTCTTCTGGTAAGATGGTCCTTTCCTACCACTTGATCTAAGGCTCTAAATGCAGCAAGGTCAAATCGACTACTTCTTCGATGGCTGACTAAAACCATAACATAGTCCAGGATGAGTGCATCAAGAACAGTATCATGGCAGCACAACTTACAAATGACCCCATCCATCGTCACAGAACGACTTAACGAGTTGCTATAACTTCCAAGAAGCAGAGCTCCCTTACCAGCACAACAAACTCTGCAAACCTTGCGTCGACACTCAGAGCACGTAAATATGGATATAAACGACACTAATTTCACATAATTCGTACAAAAACAGATATAGATTCAACTATATAATCATATATTATTTCAGAACTCATAAACTTTCACAATTCCTCTCTAACTGCAAAATTCAAAATCAACCAAAAATACTGAGCAAACACTCGAAAACTTTCGGTGCATATTATCATAAATCATTCCGGAATCTAAACCCTGGCTCAACAACACTAATGTCACATAATCCGTACAGATATAATATACACACAACATACAGATTCAATTGTAACTGTAAATACTATACACACATACAATATATAGATACAATTGTAAATATGAACAGAGATATAGATACAGACATATTATATATATATATATATATATATATAGAGAGAGAGAGAGAGAGAGAGAGAGTTGAAGTTGTTACCTGTTCCGTAATGATAAAATCGGCAGCAGAAAATCAAATGTAAAAAACTGCAAGTAAGAAATCTAGGGTTTTATATTAAGATAGATAGATCGATCGTTCGATAGATTGAAGAAATCCGTGAGCTTATGTATGTATGTGTGTGTGAAAAACTATATATACAGCGAATTAGGAGAAGATTATGTAGGAATTTTGGGGGCTCGATTCATCTTAAAGACATCAAGATCAAGATCAAAATCAAAATCACTTGTGGCTTCGATTTTGTGGGAATTTTGGGGGATTGATTTTTTGGATTAGCAGGAAAGTAAGCTTTTATATACGGGAACAAAATTATAAAACGACACCTTGAGGATGACACACAAATGTAAGCGTACTCCGCGTTACACCACATTTTTTTACACTAAAAATTGAGTGTCATAACCCTTCAGATTTTATAAGTTAATGACAGTTTTTTTATGACACACATTTTTGCTTGTCATCGTAAATGCGTGTGTCATAATTTTAGTGTTATTAAAGGCTATTTTTCTAATAGTGTCTATATACAAATTATAAGGCACAATGTACAAGTTCTTTTATCTATTTATAATATCTTCATACAGTAAACAAAAATTCAGGATCCAATCACTCGCTTTGAAAAAGTATAGCTACAAGAACAATATATAATCCGATCAAAGACAAGATATGAGGAATGTAACATTCATACATCTACCCAAAGATAAATACACCAATTCCATAAAAAAAATTGTGGTAAAAATATGTATCTTTAATTATGGCCCCTAAAACTTATTAATATCATATGTGAGCACAAAAGAAAAACAAAGTCCCACAACTTAACTAGCTATATAAGCCCATTACGTACAACCATATAATGCATTTACGATTATTGGTACAACTTTACCCATAAGTCAAATTGGTTACAAGTCCAAAAGCTCATGACTTCGATCTTTTAAGGTGAGGACTGAATGAGTATGGCCCTGCTTTTAATACGACCTTCACATGCATTGAAAAGGATATATAGTGACGACAATTGTCCATCGCTATTGCCGAATGGATGGTGCTCGATCTCTTTATTGTGAAATTATAGAGTTCAATTTCAGCACTATGCATGTTGAGAGACTCTTTCACTTTATTTTTTATTAAGAAAAAACCCCTTCTTCCATTTTATCTCGTTGAGTATATTGTACACGTATTTAGGTGAATATATCCCTTCTCATATAATATACTAGATTATTGAACCGCGTAATATGCGAGTTATCATACTTTCTAATTATTTAAAATAAAATAATTATAAGAAAAATTTTAGGACATTTTAAATGACATTAGTTTGTAAGTTATTTATAAAATATTATACGTATTAAAGAAAAGTGTAGTTTTTAGGTCCGTCCAATAGACGGGTAATTTCAAAATATATGTCTTGTCAATTTTGTTTCAAAAATAATTGATAAAGGCTAATAAGTTTACATTCACACTCTGATTTATAAAATCTTTTGTCTTTTCAACATTTTATTGGTTTATATTTAATAAACGGGTAGTTTCAAAACACATATCTTGTAAATTTTGTTTCAAAAATAATTGATAAAGGCTAATAAGTTTACATTCACACTCTGATTTATAAAATCTTTTGTCTTTTCAACATTTTATTGGTTTATATATATTTTCCCTCCCCAAAATACCCTCCACATTTACATTATATTCACACATCTTATCCCTGGCTTCCGAAATTCCGCCGCCGCCCTCCTTTTCTACCGCCTCTCTCGATCTCCACCACCACCACCACCTCCATTTTATATTGTCTTCATCTTTTAGCCCCAACACGCGGACACTATGCTCGTTCTATAATAAAATAAAATCCATAGTAATCCATGATCATGCTGTGAGATTGCTAGATGCATTGTACTGGAAAAATTTAAAATAGAATAAATATTGTAAAAAAAACTACAGTATTAGTGTACCACAAAAATATACAACTTTCCCATTTCAAGGTCTCTAACACACTCACAAAATCTTTGAAATGCTATTAGGAATGTACTGCAATTGAAGAGGAGACCAATATCACTTTATGTATAAATGAAAAGTTTATACTACACGAAAAGTCTAAAAACGGACATACAAACAGATGTTATCATAATTGTTCATGCTGTCCAGAAATAGAGTGATTGTCACAGCTTCTTCCTAAATGATAAGTATGGAAGTAACCGATGCATATTTTGTTCCACAACTTTTTACTAAATTTTTCACCTCCTCTACAACATAGGTAAAAATATCAAACCAACGTTACATCAGATTATAACCAAGTCTTAAAAATATGAATCAAGATAAAGACCTGAAGAATGTAGTCATATCAACTATAGCAGCTTGCAAGATCTCATTTTCAACGTGAGCCCTAACAGGGTTCCGATACGGGTCTCCTTTTCCTATTTCGCCTTTATAGGCAGAAGTGTGACTCAGAGTAGATATCAAATTCTCCAAACACAATGATGAGAGTTCATTGTGCTACGAAAAAGCCTATAAAGAAGGGGAAAGAAAGAGATTGATTCAAGATCATTAAGATCAGCTATAAAAAGGAAGGCTAGTGAAGGCCTTCTAATCTAACTCATTAGATCATCAAGTGAGCCCAGAGAGCATCAAAAATGCAATATTCACTCAAGTATTAACCAAGTCAAGGACCCCGACAAACTAAAATGGTAAGTTGTGATAGAATTAATGACAATGGTGACTCAAGTAATATTCCTATATACCAAAATCGACGGAAACTCACATAAAGCGCATCCTGCATTGGCCAACCACATGGCATTCCAATTATATCTTTAGTGACTATATCTCATGCTGCGACGTGTGGTTCTTTCATGACCTTTCGCCTTTAACCGAACAAACAATTACTTATCTGAGGCATTCCTACATAGAGTAATATAAATTGGTTAGGCAGACAAACCTAAAGTATAGAATAATCTAAATATATAGAGTATAGAATAATAAATTGAAAAACGTAATAAGACATACTATTTCATTCCTTCAACTTCTCCATATGTAGAAAAATGACGAATCAGCATAATGATTTTTTGAAATATACTTGCTTAGCCGAATAGCATATGAGTCCCATAAAGGCATAAAGCACATGCAATTTTATTGCCATTACACGCATTCAGATTATAACCATTCATATAAATATGTGTGATAATATATTGGTTGATAAGATATGATAGTAAAATAATACTAAAATAAAAGAGGAATACCGTAGATCTTGAAGTTCTAGAGTTAATTGTGTTTATCTCTGCCAGCCTCGTGGGTAAGAATCATAAGATCAACAGAGACTACCATACCGACAACATCCGTAGGAAAAAAAGAAACAATTATTTGAATTGAAATTAAAATTAAATTATAAAAGAAAACTATGAATATAGTTAGCATATAAAAACAGGAACATATTACCGAAAGCAACACAAGTATCCATCTATGAATATAGTTTGAATATAAAAACATGAACAACCTACCAAAAGCAACACGAGTAGACAAGTTTTTTGTCAGCATATCACTAAAGCTTGGAAAGATATAAGGATATTATCAAAATCTATAAATATTTTGACCTTTATTGACTTACAAAAGTTTATCTTGTATTGATGATTAACTAACATATAACTTCCTGAGTTTGAAGCTATTCCGAAATCACTTATAACTCTAACCGTTCCTTCTTCAAGAATACTTTCAAAGTCTGGGATTAGATTTTTCTTGACTGATGCTTGGATCTTAGTACCCTAAATTGAGTAATATAAAATATAATTATAAATCATATAATAAATAATATGTAACCAATAAAAACATACAGAATTTTTGATGTTATAGACAGTAAATAGATATACCTGCTCATCCATTAGGATCATATAAAGGCTGGAGACAGCATTAGGATAATTCTTGAAGGCCTGTTTCCACCGCAAAATAACTTTAACCCTTATAGTCCATGACTCTTTGTTGTTATTAACATCAGCAACATTGTCATAGATAATCTGGTTTGTAGCAGCCATGAGTTATATTCTACAATTATATAATTGAATAATAATATTCGACAATTATGATATTGAATAATAAGAAAAAGAAAGTAAAAGGGTTTCTGAATCGTAATGTACGCCTAATCTATATATACATATACATATATTGGGTGGATTGATTGGCAAGGTATATTAATTTTTAGTAAGACTCGTAAGAAAATCTAAAAGTTTCCATAATACAGACATCTTATCTTAATCTTAATTTTAATATATACTAAAAGACAACTGACCTAACTTTAACTGACCAATTACAACTCTCAATTTCACAATTAATTAAATCAACATATGTCTAAATTAATTTACACTTTTTGGTTTTCCATCATCAATTTACACTTTAACCCAATTTAAAAATTTTTTATTTACACTTTTTAGTTTTCCATCACCAATTTACACTTTACCCCAATTTAAAAGGTATTAATTTACACTTTTTGGTTTAGTCTATCACCAATTTACACTTTAACTCAATTTAATTTAAAAATTATTGATTTATACTTTTTGGTTTTTCATCATTAATTTACACTTTCACCCAATTTAAAAATAATTAATATACACTATTTAGTTTTTCATAACCAATTTGCACTTTAACCAATTTAAAAATAATTAATACTTTATTGCATAATGTCTATTTAATAACAAAATATAGCTAAAAGTTAAAGAGGTTACAATATTTGGATTAATACGAATTAAAACTAATCTCCTTCATATATGTAGTAACGATTGTCTACATAAATACAATAAGGTATAAACTCTCAACGTCTTATCTAATTGTAATCAAGATAGCTAATTGTAATTTCGTTGTTATTAGTAATTGTAATCGGACTATAATTAGGATAATCATTATTTTTATTAAGAATTGTAATCAAACTAAATTTAAGATACATATTCTTCTAATAATAAACCGAACCCTACTAATACGTTCAAAAAAAAAAAAAAATCACAACCCACGAAATCATTGAAAACTCACGAACCAAATACTACTTTTATAGTTCTTAAGAATCATGGCTAACGAAAATAAAATTATTTTTTGCTAGACATCAATGAGAACTCGGTCAGTTGTGTAATCAAGGTTAAGATATTGTTTTTTTGGAAGATTCGGTATAAAAGAAACCATGTTACACCATCCAATCTTTATATGATTTAGCATTCAGTATTTGCATTTGAATATCTTAATTTGTTTTTAAGTACATTTTTATATTTTAATATATAAGTATTTTTTATAAGCTCTAAAACCCGTGTATTTGACATCAAAATCTATATAAATATAAATGTAAACAGTTAATATTCTAATTATAGTTATAATTCCTAATTTTTAAAATAAAGTAGATCCAAACTTAAATATAAATTATATTTATTTATATTTACTATTATAATTAGAAAGAAAATAACTATTTTTAAAGTTTCCATAATACAAATGAAGTAGATCCGAAAATATAATTTTAATTAGAACAATTGTTACTATAATTGTTTAATCGTTATAAATTGAATATAAAAATAAATAATATGATCTTAATAAAATTTAATACACATATAGTTTTATATGACTGGAAGTTCCTGGAAGTTCATCGAATGGAGGAAAGTTGCGTACTCTTTTACATATAGTTTTATATTTATTTATATTTATATTTTATATATATTTATAATTAATAATTTATAATTATTTTACGGTTTATGATATATTTTTAAGGGGGTTATTTGTCTAATCATATAAAGTAAAAGTATTCATATCGTCATTTTACAAAGATGAAATAATTAAATTTAATCTAATGGTTGTAAATCAAAGTTGAAATTCATCCAAGGCTTCCTATTTGTTTAGAAATGAATTTACGACTTTGTTATATATATATTGGTAGATCATTGGTGATTGGAGTTTTGTCCAATACACACCCAAATAAATTGAAAAATG
Source organism: Erigeron canadensis (assembly GCF_010389155.1). Taxonomy (NCBI): domain Eukaryota; kingdom Viridiplantae; phylum Streptophyta; class Magnoliopsida; order Asterales; family Asteraceae; genus Erigeron; species Erigeron canadensis. The sequence continues at coordinate 8,301,121 of NC_057769.1, read as the reverse complement.
ATAATTATACCAAGAAATTTTTAATCTCTGAACAATATTAATATGCTTCACATAGCTATACATTTTACACTAACTAAAAACTCGTTATGTACGTATAAGGTTCGATCACTAAGGTTCTTTGAATATTAGGGTGTGTAAGGTCATACTATTCATATTAGAGCTATCAATGGGGGAGGTTCTTTTTGCGTGTCTTGCTCTCTTTATATATTAATGAATGTCGCTATTTTACGTGTTTGTAATTGTTGTTATTTTACGTGTTTGTCTTTTTTAAAGTCGTGTTAGAGTTCTTAATCCTTTTCCTGGAACGTACGGTGAATATTAGCTAGTTCTTCCAGCATATCTTACTTAATATAAAGTTCAATGCCATTAAAAAAACTATTCATATTAAGGGATTTAATTTGCCTTTTATTAATTTTTTCAGAAGAAAGTCTGAGAATAAATTCGATATAACATTAGTTTTGTATAATTAGGCCAAAGCACCATAGAAAGAATTCGAAAAGAATTAAGCAAAACATATATCCATAATCTTTAGCTATAAAACAACTTAAAGCTTTTTACAACACAAGGGTCCCATGTACTATGGTCGATAATTAGTCATTTAAGACATAGTTTGTGAGGAAAAGGGAACTAAAAAGACCCCGACCCTCACCATCTTACTTTGACCTACATTAGTGTTGTTATATCATAAATCAAATTTTGCTTTAGACCCACCTTGTATATGATTCGATATGCTCAAAAAAGATAATTGGAATTAGGGAAGAAGTTTGATTATTTAATCATATATGTATTTCAGCACCACCACTTTGGAATTAAAAGGGTAAGGTTTCTATTCCCTTTAAAGAAGAGTGCTTTTTGTCTCTTCATAAGTCCATACATTCATATACTAATTAGTTTATAGTTTATAATAAACATAAAAAACAAAAAGAGACTAGAAAAGAAAAAGATATATCTCATTTGACTATATTATTTATTTATAGTTTTTTCAAAACTATTGAAGGACTTGACTTAGTTGTTTTTGCCATTTGTTTTTGTTTTTTTTTTATTATTCATCAATTGGACGATAATGTCCTATCAAATTACACATCTTTCATCCCATCGTTTTCATCATCTTTTTTGTTATTGTTATCGAATTTTCGAGTTCACATGTTTAAAACTTATCAAAGGCAAGTGAAAAAATTATATCTTTTGATTCCATGTGTGAGAATGGTGACTTATCAGACATGAGTTCTATGCAGTGTGAGCCCTGAGTACCAAAACGGTACATGGGACAAGAGGGTTCCCACCTATTTACCGTTTTTTTAGTATGACGGTAAACAAACTAAGTGTTCGTTGAATCGTTCATAAACCACTTGACGAGTAATTCGTTGAACAATTGTATATTTGTTTATCTGTTCGTGAACCTTTCATTAAGTTAAAATGTTAAATGAATAACCAGGAAAAAGGTTTCAGTCCTATTTATTCGGTTTGTTTATAGTCCTATTATAAAGTGCTAATTAAACTTTTCAACGATATAGAAAGAATACACAACTCCTTTGCATTTTGAAATCGCTACAAATTAACTTGTTATCATCGTATGTTATATATCAAACTATAAAAGGGAAACACAAATTAGTCAAGAGTAACAGAACTAGAAAACATTACCCAAAAAAACAGAACTAGAAAACACTATATATCGATTTCAAGCTCTCTCAAGTCTCAAGATCATTATAGTCATAGAGAAGATGATACAACTAACAACCACAACCAGAAAAGAATGGATATCCCTCAAAATTGACATCCCAATGAAGGGGACCAAAATATGAATATTGAGAGTAATGATGCTGTTTCAGTTCCACAACACACCCATGCAAATTGAAAGCTGAAAAGAATGGCACACTCAACTATCTCTCATGTGCCTCCACAAACATCCATACAAATATAATTGCTCCACACCCATCTATACATGTATATGCAGCATTACATTGGCGTTATCTCTCAATTACACAAAATGCACATTAAACTTATTGCATAGCAATTATCTGTTTAAGTTAAAGGGATGTAATTCTTAGTTCAGTTTACTATATGCGATTTCATTAATTAAACTTCTAAATGGAATTGGTCTAGGTCAATATCTCACCAATGTTGAATATTTCTTATGAACGACAAATTTCATTAAACCAACCAACAATATTACACCTCTAATTACCTTACAAAAAAGACAAAACCTTTTACCTTCCTCTTAAACCACTGGACTAAGAAGTAAGAATTCATTGGCAAACTAATGGCCACATCGAGTTCCCCAACAGGGAATACTCCATTTGAGTGTGTGTTACATAAAGTTTCTATGATCTTTTTTTATAGATTCAAAATAAAAGAAATGTAACTCCTTGTCACTTTGTGCCTTGACCAAATCATAGACCATAGTATCATGCTAATCATACATTACCACAAAAATCCTAAAACCAACAACACAATCTCACATTGCACAAAATGACAATAGCATAACACAAAAATACAGCTACCAAAAATAACATTAAAAATAAAACAAAAATTATGAACTACATCCATAAGCAAAAGAGAAATTTATTCACAAGAAATACATTATAATCATTAATCAAGATGATATATAATCTCATGTTTTCCCCACACCAAAATTTAATTAAATGAATCTAAAAACAAACCCCCCACACCAAAAAAGTTATACTATATAACTTTATACTAAATATATATATATATATATCTATATAAGTAACAAAAATACAAAAAAAAACCTTATTATTAACCTTTCCATTCCATACATTGTGAAGTGGGTCGGGTCTTCTGGGTACCCGCATTGATCGGGCATGGAGTTTGAACCGGAGGGATCATACAATTATATTGCAAACATAATGAACTACTCATGGGAATATTAGCCCTTGGATTAATTGGCATTCCTGTCAAAAAATTATGTTGTAAATACAAAAGTTGTATACTTCCTGCCATTAACCGGTCCACGAAAACCGTTGGAACTTTACCCGTGAACCGGTTGTTATTTAAGTAAAGATTCTGAACCGTTGCAAAAAGGGGTGAAACTTGACCGTATAGCATGTTGTGACTTAGATCAACGGTTTGGATTGTGACAGAACCGGCTGGTTGGACCGGTCCAGTGAACTGGTTTCTTTCAAGTTGGAGATTTGAAATTGGGAATGTGAAGATGCATCCAGGGATGTATCCAGAAAATTGGTTTAGACTTAAGTCTAGGTAATTTAACCGGTTTAGTTTGGGTAAGAGTTGGTCTATTGGACCGGATAACCGGTTCCATGATAAAGAAAGGTATTGTAATGAATGAGGTAAGGAATTTGGGGAAATCGAACCGGATAAATCGTTGTGTTTAAGGTCTAATCGGGTTAGTGTTTGTGACGCGAAATAAGGGATTGAGCCGGCGAGATGATTATGACATAATATGACATTGGTTAAGGATCGTATACCGGCAACGTCCCATGGGATATTGCCAGTAAGCTGATTATAGCTTAAATCAAGCGTACGTAGATTTCGTAGCTCACCAAGTGATGCCGGGATTTCGTGAGAAATAAAGTTACGACTTACCGCTAAAAACTTAAGGTTTTTTAGCTGGGACAGTGTCCAGGGCAATGCGCCCATTATCCTCCCTGGCACAACGGTGAATTCTGCCAAGGAGGATAATTTACCTATAGCTGGATTTAGGCGACCCGATAAACCAGGAGCACCCGCTCTTGGGTCGCCTAAATTCAGCGCAACAACTTTCTCCCCTTCGCAATAAACACCAGCAAAATTGCAAGGGTCGGAAGTAAAATCCCATGATGAAAAGTAGTTAGAACCCGGCATGTCTTCTAAGGATTTACGAATAGATTGTAATGCCAAAAAATCCACCGGATCCATTATGCCAAAACACTGACTAACAAAACAGAAACCCAACAAAAGAATGCCTAAATGAGGAGACATTCCTTTTCCCTTTCCTTTCATCATATAATGAAAAGGGATATATTTATTTATAAATATTGATTGATTGATATTAAGATATACACAATGAATGGACTATATATATGTATGTATAAAATATGTGTATATATATTGAGAGATTTGATCGGTTGATAAACTTAACCGTGAAGGGAGTGATTATAATTTCACTTTCTGTTGGGAAATGTGGCTTGTGAATGCTTTTAATGAAAAAAACAGCTAGCAAAAGCTCAAGAAAAAAAAAATACAATAGAGACAGAGAGATAGAAATAATGACAAACAAATATTTGTATTTGATGATGAAAAAATGGCTTGGGAAGAAAGCAAATGAAGAGGTGGGTGTTTTTGGCTTCTTTGAGAAGGAGCAATGACTCTACTACTGATGAAAATAAATCTCTGTTTTTCTTTTTGTTTTTGTGAATATTATTCTCTTGGTATTTGGTATGGGGATAGGTTCGGGTGAAGACAACGGTTGTCCGAGCCTACGTGGAAGGTTCGGTAATGACAGGTCAGGTGGTTTAGCGGTGACATGGACCAGTACAACGTGACATTTGTGGAACCTGCCACATACATTTATTACTTTGCTATTGACAGATTTTTATTTCTTTCTCTTATAAACATACATCTTCTACAAAGACAAAATTTAAAAATTGTTTTTTTTTTTCATCTTTGTTTTTGTGTGTTTAGGAGTAGCAAACTAGCAATTAATTAACCGAGTCGACTGGAGTATCAAAAATATTTAAATTAATTTGTTTAATAATTATTTCACTTGAATTCAATGATGAAACTATAAGACAATCCCATACTATCTATAAAACTCTATATTTTTAATACTATTTTTATGTATTTATTGAGTAAAAATAAATGTCAACCCCATAAAATATACACTTAAAATCTCATGCCTTTAATTAAAACTTGTTAGTATTATAAAAACTGCTTGTTAACCTCATACTGAAATTCCTAAGAATGTTTTTTTAATAATACATTTTAACTCGATCATGAATAAACTAATTTTGTAGCTTGAAAAGTAATAATAAATTCACTTTAAACTTGTTGGGCTTGTCTAACTCGATCATAATATATGTTTTTTGTTCAAAAAGCTCCCTCACTTCATGAAATTAACTTAGTAAATTTGCGTTTGAGTTACAAAACTTCTATGTTGATGCTCAATTTTAAATAAGTTCGAACTGGAGTAACTCTCGACTCGTTAAATTACACCCCTATTGATGAATTATAATAAATTTATTGCGGGAATATGGTACATAACATTTACTTGTACGATTTTATTGCCATGTTAGCATTTAAAAGTAACAGACAGTTAAATGAAATTAAAGGATAATTTTAAATGTCCAAGTTATTTTGTAGCAACCATAAAAGGAAAAAAGTTGTGGTCTAATGTAATTTTTATTGCCTACATTTGTTATCGATCAGTTATGAACACAGTTCTTCGGCCTTTTGTGTGGCTATCAATAAATATCCATTTTTTAATATATACACCGTATAAGGTTTATTGCAAAATTTAACATGAAACAATATATTACAAATCAGTGTTGAAAAAAGATATATTTTACAAATCACTTAACATACACCTGGAAAGAAGAACGAGCATTCCTAAAAATAGAATCTCCTAAAAAACAAACTAAAAGTTTTAAAATAAGTAACAATACAATCGTTTGAAAACAACTATTAGAAGTCCTTTATAACGTCATCATAATCTGCCTACTCTTCATCGTAATCCATTGTTTCATTGAACTATCAATATCAAATCGAAAACACCGTTTTAAACGATAATGATAAAGCTTATTATTAAAACCTTTTTCTGAAAAGAACCCAACAATCAATAATTAAGATATATAAGAAGTATGTCCTGAGTTGATAATTACTTTCTAATTAACTTTGAAGAAGTTTGTGTCAAGTGATAAAATGCTACTTCTCTTTAATTTGCTCGCAAAAAATGTTTCCATTGGAAAAACTTTGATCAGGTGGTCCATTAAACCTAATTAACCATTTCTTAAATACTAGCCTGATAAACAGTATTTAAGTATTATCTTATGAAATTAAAATAGTTGAGTTTCAAAACTGTGTCTTATTTTTAATGAAGTTGTTCATAGTGGCCCCACATGGCCACAAAATATTTACAAAGAAAAAAATAAAATGTTAAATAAAGCCTTTAGTGATTAAATTAAAGTGCATAAAAAAATTGTACATTCCAATATTAAAATCTTACCCTCTGAATTTTATGGTAAGTATATAACTAATTAATGCAGCTTAACGAAAGATCTTAACACTTCATTTAGCAAAACCCAAGAAAAAATAATACCATTCGATCTGCAATCTACAAATGATTTTAAAGAGCGTTATATTTGTTGATCTAAAGATCTTTTTAAAATTGGTTTTACAAATGATTTTAAAGAGTGTTATATTTGCTTCAAAGTTGACGATTTAGGTACCATACTAATATGGTTTTGTCTTCGATGAGATACATGGCATTTCAGAACAAATTTTAGATTATAGGTTGGACCATTTGATAGAAGCTTTTACTTCTTCGTGAAGAAGTTCATAGTTCAATCGAATCAGCCCCTCACATCATAAGCTTATAAAGTAAGGAATATTCGGAGTCGTTTAGTGATAGAAATAATGCAACTTTTATTCGTTAAAGAACATAATCCGACTACATCTGTGTATCAGAAGGCTTAATGGTGATCATAAATCTATAAAGGCAAACAATAGTAATTCATATATTTGTGATATTTTTTAGTTTAACCTCGAATCCGCTTCTAAGAATGATGCATGCTAAAGAAATTTTGTTTGAAACTATCCCAACTTAACAAAGGGGGCCAAAAAGTGATCGAGTGGCCAGCAAGTGAAATCTTTTCCATTGATTTTTGTAAGTTCTGAAAATAACATAAATATATTTAGCTTTTATACATATAAAGATTATGTTTGCCTTCATTATTAATTTAGGTGGTGCTATTAAATGTTCGACATATACTCGTAATGTATTTAGAAAGGCAAACTATCCTATTCGTCTTGTACTATATACAAGGATGCCATAACATATTTTATTGGCCATTAAATGAGTTATAAAAAAAGACAAATATTATAGGCAAATTAATTTAGGTTCCATACGGCATACACAAATGGAAAGTTCAAAGTACCCTGTACATTTGCATACAACTTTTCTGAAAGTCAATTTACATACACAATACATTTACACAACCACTTATTTGATGAATTTTTTTTAAACAACAAATTTACATTACTTCTAAACTACTATCAATAATGCTAAACATGTTAGGATTGAACCGGGTTTTTGTTTCTAGAGACAAAAACATTTATCATATAGGTTATTTCCACTAGTTCTAAGACTATGAGAAGTGAAAAGGCTTTGGGGCTCCCCACATGGGGGGGACTTCCGCCATGTGGCGGGGGCTCCTTCCAAGAGTTGCCCCTACTTTTTTGTGGAGTGAGACTCCTCTTTTTTGGTTTTATTTTAGTTTTATTTTAGTTTTATAAGTATAAATATAAATAATATATTATATATATATATATATTTAAAATACAACTAAAAAGTTCATTAAAATTAAAAAAAATTACATTACTTAACTAAAATTAAACTACGAACTACATTAAACTAAAAACTAAATTATGACTAATAATTCAACAAACTACGAATAATACTTAAACTAAAAACTACATTACACACATTTTATTTATACTAAAGTACTACTTCTCATCGCTAACATAGTCGTTTAGGTTGAACTCGGGCTCGTTGTCGGGTTGTGCACCGCCACGCCTCCTGTTTGCCCATAGATGATCAACCAAATCCGCTTTCAGCATATTGTGTACTTCCCTGTCTCGGGCGGCTTCCCCATTTGCGATACGTTGTTCAATCGGCGTTTGTTGCATCCAATATGCCGGGTCCAACGTTGGGTCGTTCGGGTTGAAGTCTTGGCAAAAAGCTCTATCTTCATCTTGTAAGATCATGTTATGCATGATAATACAAGCATATACGACATCAACCATAGTTTCTTTTTTCCAATAGTGTGCCGGATATTTTAAAACATACCATCTCTTATTTAGAACACCGAACGTCCTCTCAATAGCCTTGCGTGCCGACTCCTGCTTACGCTTAAACAATCGTCGTTTTTCATCAAACGGGTCGGTGAAACTCTTCACAAACGTGGTGTATTCAGGATATATACCGTCTGTGAGGTAGTATCCGGACTTGTAGAAGTTTCCGTTTGCGTAAAAGGAACCTAATTAAAGACAAATTATATAACTTAATAAATACATATATTTATAAATACTTATATATATATATATATATATACTTAACATATATAATTAAAGACAAGTTATATAACTTACTTGTAGGCGCTAATCCGGAAATGATTTCCTCTAGAACGGGTGACGATTTGAATACATTAATGTCGTTGTTTGATCCTTGTTTTTCGAAGTAGGCGTTCCCAATCCATAAATCATAAGATGCAACCGCCTGAAGCATCAACGACGGGTGTCCAACATCATCGTGTGTGCGTGCCCTGCCACGCTGTGGGACACATCTCTCACGCTCAATGCATTTAGTCAATACTACCTATCATGCCGGGGAATCCATGAACTTCATCATGAACCTCATACAAACGTTGGAGATCACTCCAAGTAGGCCTTCGTAAGTATACGTATTCATACAATTCGCGTATACCTTATACGTACAATTTAATTAAATATATATACTTAATATATGTAAATTTATGCAATATATATTCCGCCTCCAAGTCACCACTTATCTTCAAAAATAAACGCTTCGACATACGAAAACGTCGCCTAAACTGTCTTTGATTATACGTGGGATTCTCATAAAAGTAATGACATTTGCCTCAACCCTTCGTCGAACAAGTGTTGTTCGACAAAAGAATCCCGGTGGCCGAACCGGGGCCTCGTCTTGGGCAACTCGCATTGCGAGTTGAACGGCTGTAATTGCGACACTCTCGACCGCGTCATCGTACTCATCGGAACCGGAACTAGTTGTAGACTCTTCTTGGCTAACAGGAGCGGCTGATGATGCGGAAGACATATTTGATTTTTTAGAGAGAAAAATGTGAAAGATTGGAAGTGTTTAGTAGGTTTTGTTAAATAAAATGGTGAAGTATATATATATATATAAGTAATGTAATTTAAAAATAAATAAAAAATTGAATTTTGGCCCAAAGTAGCCGTTCAACGGCTCAATTTGTTTTGAAAAATAAACAAAGAGGGGCGATCAATATTTGCCAGAAGAGTTGGTTTTTGGTGTTTTCCGCCCGCCGGGACGGTGTACAACGCGGCAGAGGGGCGGCGAAGGGGCGGCGTCGGGACAAAAGACCCCCACTCCGAACAGTCTAAAGCCATTTGATTCGAGATCACAATTAATGTATGAGTTTCTCATATTCAACATATACGTTTTCTTGTTATGTCAAATCTGCAATTCACCTTTGGATACTTAAGAACAGATTGTTTTTCTTGGATGGCTTTAATTATGTTAGATACACAATCAAAGATTTTCACCATTAAATCATTGAAACATCTACATTTATATGGGGACAAACACATAAAAATGTAATAAACTTGTCACATGTTGTTAATGAAAACATTTAACTTTTAAATCTCTATTGTATGTATCAAACTTTAATTCATAGCTAATGTATATATTCGATTACCTCTTCATTGCGTAACAAGGTTTATATTGTTGTGAAAATCATATAAGTTGCCACATCATCCTGTCATGTCATCATAATCGATAACATATCATCGGTTTACAAAATATAAGATGTTACATACACACAATAGCAAAGAAGCTCAAAAGTATGATACATACAATAGAGTTTTTAAGATTCAAAACAAATTTAATTATTTATATATGATTTACTCCTTTAATATATTGGTAAATAAGACTACTGATGAATAAAAACCACCAGAATAAAGAAAAAAAAGTCTGGCAATTCATCTCCCTTTACCAAATGACACCGAGCCAGAAAACCCAACAAACCCGACAAGAAAAGCCAAAGTCTCTTTAAAAGTCAAAAGTTCCATATGGTTTTGAAACCAAGTTACAGTGTACAATTCATATATAGCCTAAACCCATGTGGGTGTAAATGTAAAATATTAAAATGCACATGCATACAAAAAAATAAAATAAAATGAACCTACCAAACTACTGCTTATCGTTTACTCTTTGACCCAACATAACCTAATCTATCTTCCATCACAAGTATCAATTTGGAAGGTAGCTTTATCCAAAGGAACCCAACTTCCACAACGCAAATTCTAACCATAACCTTAAATGGGCCTACAAGGACAAAAATGTCTTTGCACAACAAACCAACAATAAAAAATAGATCACTATACGTGGGTTGGAGACTTGGAGATATGATTTTATCTTATTTTTACTTTACAAGGATTGTGTTCTGCCTATTAGAAAAACAAAGAATGTGTTTGTATTTATGTATGTTAGGTAAGATGCCATTTTCTTTCATCTACACTCATTTACGAGGTTAGATACAAGAAGTAAGAGTCCCCCCCCACAACACAACAATAAAATGTTAATAAAAGAGCATGGTGTTAAATCACTTTATCAAGAAAAAAAACAATGCTTGACACTTGATGTGATTCATATTGCATATAGCACACGTGATTAAACCAAGCTCATATGCAAAGTGCTTTATCACAGCTAATCATCATGCAAAAGAACTTTGGTAAGAGCTAGAGGTATATAAGAAACTAAATTAAGTATAGATGTGAGGTTGATTGAAGGTGGTAATTGTCTCTCATTCATGTGAGTAGTTAGAATTCGAGACACCATAATAATATCCAGTTGGGTAGTATGCGGAGCTCGAACCACGCATGTCGGGGATGAAACCCAAGACTCTCAACCCCCCCCCCCCCCCGAATTTCCCAAAATCTAAGACCTTACTAATGAGACAACAACCAATTGGCGAGTACTAAGTAAACTTAGTTTATCAATATAATATTGTTGGGAACTACCATATATTATAAGCTAAATTGAAATCGGTTAAATTGTTCAAGAGTCGTGATAAAAGTATAATCTTATTCATTAAAATTAGTTCAGTGCTCTTATTGTATGATTAGATTATTGCAGGACTTGACAAGACAATTTAAGATGGAGAAGGGTTGAAGCTGTAAAAGTTCATATAGCAGAAGGATAAGTCGGTGTATAAGTTAAGGGACCAAATGTGTCAAAAGAGAGAAGATGGAGCTGGAGTATAAAAAGAAAAATATTACCCTAATTTCATAATCAATCAATCATTTTGTGAGTGTTGTTAATTGAATTTAATGATCTAATTGAGATTAGATCTAGATATATTATTCTTGAGAGAATAATAAGAGATTATTAATAATAATAATATTTTGTTCATGGTATCAGAGCCAGGTTCCAAGAATCGTTGTGTTTTAATCGAATTAAAAAATAAATAATAAATAATACTTTTTAGAGTTTTCGATTAATTTGGGGATTTTTTGTCTTGATCTGGATTTGAGAACGGCGTATGATTATCTAATCACCGTTTAATTATCTAGATTCAATTGTCTTCTAAGAACCCTAATTTTTTGAGAAAAATTAGGGTTAAGAATTTCAAGATCTGATTGAAGATTTATTAGGTTTATCTTATTGACTAAGTGAATCAATAAGTAAATCTAATTTCTTGGTTGTTTCTGCTGCAGTTTATTCATCATCTTCTGATCCTGCTACGTTTATTGACTAAGTGAATCAATAAACTAGTAGGGTTCCAGATTTTGCGTCATTCTATAGCACTGTTTGCATCTTCTTTCCCTCTCTCTTTATTTTTCTGTTTTTGAAATTAATTTTTTCATCTTATCTCATTCAAAACAATTGTGTTAAACTTGACCTACCTCCGTGAGAGGCAAGGAATCCTGTCCCTGACACTTTTGGGAGATAAGATTTATTTTTCAAAATATATATATATATTTTCTATTTTCTGTTTTTGTTTGTTTAAAGTGATTAATTGAGATTAATTACTTGTGTGAAGCTGTTAATTGAGATTTACTTGCTTATTTGCGATTATTATTTGTTGTTTGTTAATTGAGATTAACTGTTTGTTTGATACTGTGCTTGATTAATAGGTTAAAATGGATGATGATAATGTTAACTTTGATTATCAATATGAAACTGATTCTGATGTGAGTAATGATAATGTGACTTTGATTAGTAAGCTTGATCTTGGTAGTCCTTTACATTTGCATCCTAATGATTCCAGTACTTTGTCTATTGTGTCTATTAAACTGAAAGGAACTGAGAATTACAAGGTGTGGAGCTGTGCAATGATTTTGGCTTTAGAATCAAAAAATAAAATTGGATTTATTGATGGTACATGTAGGAGATCTAATACTGATGAGGTTCTAGGTAGACAATGGGATAGATGCAATGCTGTTGTAATTTCTTGGATTTTGAATTCTATTGCTGAAGAATTGTATCTAGGTCAAATTTTTTTTGGGAAAGCATCTTTAATCTGGAAAGAACTTAAAGAAGCTTACGATAAAGTTGATGGTTCTGTCACATTTAATCTTCATCATAAAATTAACTCTTTGTGTCAGAATGGTATGCCTATTGCTGATTATTATCATAAGTTGAATGCATTGTGGAAACAGTTTGATGCTCTTATTCAATTGCCTAGATGTACTTGTCATGCTGCTGCTGATTTCTCTAAGAATAATCAATTGTTGAAACTTATGCAGTTTTTAATGGGTCTTGATGATATATATATGCATGTTAGAAGTAACATTTTAACTAAAGATCCTTTGCCTGATGTAAAAACTGCTTATTCTTTGATCTCTAGAGAAGAATCTCATAGAGGGATTTCTTCTTCTTCTATGTCTCAAAAATCTCAAAATTCTGTGTTTGCTTCTAAATTTGTTAATAAAGGGAATACTGCTTCAAATCTATTTCAAAGAAATAATAAGAATTCTGTAACTCAATCTGGTTATAGAAATCAGTCTTCTGTTGTTCGTGAACACTTTGGTTTTAATGGTCATACTATGGAAAAATGTTTTAAGTTGATTGGTTATCCAAGTGATTTTGGAAAGAAAAAAGGTTTTCAAAAAAAGGTTTCAAATAATTCTGTTGCTACACCACAAAGTAGTGATGGAAATGTCCAGTTTTCTGATGAACAGCTTGCTAGGATTGTTTCTATGATCAAAGAGTCTACTCAAGAAAAGAATGTTGTTACTAATATGGCAGGTTTGTTCTTTAACAATAGTAGGTTGTTTAACAAAAAATTTTCAAAATTTTTTTGTTCAAATATAAAATCGAACATTACAAGAAGAAGAAAAAAATGGATTTCAGATTTTGGTGCAACTCATCATATAACTTTTTCTGAAGAAAATATGGTTGATATAATTGATATTTCACAATTAAAAATCAAAGTAGGACACCCTAATGGTACTTATGCATATATTCAGAAAATTGGAAATCTTAAATTAACTAAAACTTTAACTTTGTTTGATGTTTTCGCTGTTCCTGAATATTGTGTTAGTTTACTATCTGTTCATAAACTTGCTAAAGATAGTAAGATGTCAGTTCTCTTTGATGATTATAAGTGTTACATTTTGAATCAGGATTTGAGTGCAATGAAAGTTCTGGGGATTGGTAATCAGTGTGATGGATTATATTATATTTGTGATGAATCTGAAGGTATTAATTGTGCTTATGCTTGCAATGTGTCTAAAAAACTTTGGCATTATAGGCTTGGTCATCCTGCAGATATTGTGTTAAAAAAACTTCACCCTGTTTTACAATATAAACATTAAACTTTGGATGTTTGTGATATATGTCATCATGCTAAACAAACTAGAGATCCTTTTCCTTTAAGTGATCATGTGTCTACTGAACTAGGTGAACTTGTTCATTTGGATGTTTGGGGACCTTATAAAGTTATTGGCAGAGGTGGTTTTGGATATTTTCTTACTATTGTTGGTGATTATAGCAGGGTAGTTTGGGTTTATCTTTTGAAATCTAAAGATGAAGTGTTTGCTAATGTTGTAGTTTTCTTTAATCTATTAAAAAATCAGTTTGGAAAAACCATTAAAACTTTGAGAAGTGATAATGGGACAGAGTTTATTAATAATTCATTTGTTCAGTTTGTTGAAACTAATGGGATTGTTCACCGAACTTTTGTTGCTTATAGTCCTCAACAAAATGGAATTGTGGAAAGGAAACATAGACATCTTCTTAATTTGGCTAGATCTCTTATGTTTCAGGGGGGAATACCTCTTAGTCTTTGGCCTGAATGTATCTTAACTGCTACTTACTTGATTAACAGGTTGCCATCTTCTGTGCTTTTAGGAAAGTCTCCTTATGAGTTAGTCTTTGGACATGTTCCTTCTCTCTCACATCTTAGGTCTTTTGGTTGTCTTGTTTTTGCAAAAACTTTAAATAATTTTGATAACTTTTCAAGTAGGTCTATTAAATGTATCATGTTAGGTTACTCTAATAGAAAGAAAGCTTATAAGTTGATGTCACTTGATGATAGAAAAATATTTTTTTCAAGAGATGTTAAGTTTTTTGAAGATAAATTTCCTTTAAAAGAAAACCTTAATAACAGTACTGATAATACTATTAGTGATAATAGTATTGATCAGTTATCAATTTTTGAACAAAATGAGTATCCTAACACATCCTATGATGAAGTGAGAGAGAATGCATATCCTAGTAGTGAAGGCAGTGACCCTTCTCATTCTGGCAGTGTCACTGAAGACATTACCAATGAGGAGGTTGTTGCAGCAACACATGAGGATAATGAAAATAATTCTGAGGGTGATGTAATTGCTGAAAATGATAATGATTTTGTTGCTAATGAAAATGCTGAAAATGATAATGATCTTATTGTTAATGATATGATTGATTAATCTAATGTTCAAGGTCAGAATTTGAGAAGATCTGATAGAAATTCTGTGTTTCCTTGAAAATATAATGATTATGTGGTGTATAGTTCTGCCAAGTATGGCTTAGAAAATTTTGTGAGGTATGCAAATCTTAGTAAAGATTGTTTCAGTTTTGTTTCTGAACTTAATAAAAGTACAGAACCTCAAACTTATTTACAAGCTAGTAAAGAAAAGCATTAGGTTGATACTATGAATAATGAAATAGAAGCTTTGTATAGAAACAATACTTGGGAACTTACTGAATTACCTGCTGGTAGAGAAACTATAGGTTGTAAATGGATTTATAAAATTCAATACAAGTCTAATGGTGAAATAGAAAGATATAAAGCTAGACTTGTAGCAAAAGGTTATAGTTAAAGAGAAGGTATTGATTTTGATGAGACCTTCTCTCCTGTTGTTAAAATTGTTACTATAAGATGTCTTATTACTCTTGTTGTTCAGAAAAACTGGCCACTATATCAATTAGACATTAACAATGCTTTTTTATATGGTGATTTATACGAGGATGTTTATATGAAACCGCCTGAGGGTTTTTTTGATGAAAGAGATAATAGAGTATGTAAGTTAAATAAATCTCGTTATGGTTTAAAACAAGCTCCTAGACAATGGAATGCTAAATTAACTAGTGCTCTTTGTGAAATGGGTTTTGTTCAAAGTAAAAATGATTATTCACTTTTTACCAAAAATAAAAATGATGTGTTTATTGCATTACTTGTGTATGTTGATGATATCATTGTTACTGGAAACAATGAAAAGGAAATTGAAAATTTTAAAACTTGTTTGAAAACAAGTTTTCAAATAAAAGACTTGGGAAAATTGAAATATTTTCTGGGAATTGAAGTAGTTGAAAATAAAGATGGTATTTGTTTGAATCAAAGAAAATATTGTCTTGATTTACTTTCTGAATTTGGTTTGTTAGCTTGTAAACCAATTAATACTCCTCTTGATCCTAACATGAGTATTTCTGATGAGCCTACTAATGATGATCCTTTGTTGGAAAATATTTCTGAATATCAAAGGTTGATTGGCAGATTGATTTATTTGACACATACTAGACCTGATATATCTTATACAGTCCAGTGTTTGAGTCAATTCATGCATAAACCATTGGTTTCTCATTTAAAGCTTGCTTTAAGGATTATGAGGTATTTGAAGAATAATCCTGGTAAGGGTATCTTTATCTCTAAAGCTTCTGATCTCAAACTAGAAGCTTATGTTGATGCTGATTGGGCTAAGTGTGTTGTAAATAGGAGATCAGTAACTGGATATTGTGTTTTCTTTTGTAACTCTCTCATTTCTTGGAAAAGTAAGAAACAAAATACAATTTCAATATCATCTACAGAATCTGAATATAGAGCTTTAGCTGCAGTTACTTGTGAAGTTATTTGGGTTATCAAAATTTTACAGGATTTACAAGTTTCAAATATACTTCCTGTTGATATATTCTGTGATAGCAAATCTGCACTTAAAGTGGCTGCAAATCCTGTATTTCATGAAAGAACCAAACATTTAGAAATTGATTTGCATTTTGTTAGGGAAAAAATTTTAGCAGGAGTTGTTCAAACAAGAAAAATTGAATCTGCAAATCAAATTGCAGATATTCTCACTAAAGGTTTGAACAAACATTTTTATAACTTTTTTTGTGAAAAACTTGGAATGGTTGATCTGTTTAGGAATAAGATTAAGGGAGATGATAAAAGTATAATCTTATTCATTAAAATTAGTTTAGTGTTCTTATTGTATGATTAGATTATTGCAGGACTTGACAAGACAATTTAAGATGGAGAAGGGTTGAAGCTGTAAAAGTTCAGATAGCAGAAGGATAAGTCGGTGTATAAGTTAAGGGACCAAATGTGTCAAAAGAGAGAAGATGGAGCTGGAGTATAAATAGAAAAATATTATCCTAATTTCATAATCAATCAATCATTTTTCCTTATACATATTCTGCTGCTCTCTCTCGATAAATAGATATAGATATATATTCGATATTCATAATTTTGTAATAGTACATTCAATAATTAGTTGGATGATCATCACTTGATTAGCAGGTGATGATATTGTTCTGATTGATTATATTTTTTGTGAGTATTGTTAATTGATTTTAATGATCTAATTGAGATTAGATCTAGATATATTATTCTTGACAGAATAATAAGAGATTATTAAATGGTAATAATATTTTGTTCAAGTTGTCCCGACAGGAGTCATTCTCACCTTGTTTTCACGAGAATGTGAGATTGCCATTGGCACGGAGTATGTTCTCGACACGTCTTGGAGGCCGTGTTCTCTACAGAACGAGGATAACGGGAGGGAGGGGGTCCAAGTGATGTAGTGTTTGTATGAATTGTGGTTAATATATAAAATGTTTGAAAATGAAAAAAGAGCATGTTATTGTTGTCACGGGGTGTGTTCTTCTAAATTTTGGGAGGAATAAATAATATGACGATGATGTGGGAGTGAGAATTTAGGAAGAATGGATGCATGGTCGGGAGCCCCCTAAAAGTCGTCAAATGTGTACTTAGTTCTGTGACCGGTTTGTTAAAAAGTTCAATCATAATTTTGATTGATTACAGAGTGATATATGCACACAACTATATTTAGTCATATACAACAACTACAAATTACATACGACACAGTATTCAACTATGTGAAACGTATCGTAATTGACTTGTTGAGTATAAACAAATTTTGTTGTGCATATATCATTTGATAGTCATTGGTATGTTGAGCATACACATAGTACATGAAATTTAACAAAAAGGGACAAAAGAATCATTGACAAATGTTCCAAACAGATCTATTTCGGCCCACCATGATACTCATTTATTTTGCCAAACCATCTTTTACCCGTTTGCTAACCCGGCCCATGGCTACCTGTAGAGGCGACAATCCTAGCCAACAGTCCTTAAAAACTGGTCCTTAATGCCACTGGTACGTGGTAGTGCTACATAAATTAGAATCGGTACAGTTTGACTTCTTAAGTCAAAAATTATCCAATTTACCATCACAGAAGAATCAGTCATTTTCGATCATAGTTATTATCGTCATCCTAATTGATAAATTAGCCTGTTACGAAATTCAAGAAAAAACAGACACCAAAAGGTCTTAACGGGTCTACTCTTCCCCGGCCAGTTTTGCTGCTCCATACAATGTTTACCTGTCTAACCCGGCCCGTTTGAGGAAATACTAATAATTGCAACAAACCCAGAAGTACTAGAATGAAAAGAAAATATTGTATGCTTGGTTTTACAACAAAAGTCAAAATGCTATTGCACATGCCATGGATACTTGGAAAACATTTCATTTCTATTTCTGTTACTTTTCTTTTGGATTACTTTCTTCAATAAAAAAGGTATATTCTTTTACACATTTGGAAATAAAAACTTTAATTCATATGACATATATACAAGCAAACATGATAAGAAGAAAAGCACATGTAATGGAACCAAATAATACTCATTCTCTTCACCAAATACCAGACCCACCGTTAGAATTTCTTTTTATTTACATTTTACTAAAAAAATATATATGATCAAGTGATCAAATATGAGTTTTGGCATTTTTGTAATGTTCACTAGGGAGTAGAGTAGTCAATTTTAAACTATTCACTTATGAATGAGTCATTTTCTCTCCAATGGGTCAGAAGTGTAGTGTATACATGTAAATTAGCTAACACGAGTGGATCAAATGGGCTTTCCAATTCATCATCAAATCCTTTTATAATAAACCTAGAGGCTAGAGTGGTATTGAGATAAAAGGACTTTTGTAAATAATGATTGACACTCTAACTTGACTAAAATGACAGTTATGTATCCATTGTATCATCCGAAGTTGAACAAAAAGATATACCATACCAATATGTTATGTATCCATTGTATCATCCGAAGTTGAACAAAAAGATATACCATACCAATATGTACTATGTTATAACTTATACAACCTGTCAAGTGTCAACCACATAGAAATATAGTATAGGCTAATAAGCCATGGCCACATTCCAATAATGGAAGCAACTGATCAGTACATTAAGCATTGGCCCATAAGGTAAACAAAAACAAAGTTGGCCCAACCTTAAGGCCTAAAAGTGGGTGTAAACTAGGAATGGTAATGGGTGAGGTATGAGATATATTTAGCTGACCCGTACCCGATTAAAAATCCCTGTCCCAATCCTGGACCCAAACCTTTCAAGCATACGGATTGGTTACAATTTTTGATTGTCTTTTTTGCTACTTTTTTCTCTTCTAATTGCGGGAATCAGGAATTTAGTCAATCACACACTATTGTGTAATATGGATCTGTTGGAAAAACTTATGAACAGAGAACACACCAATCATGCACAAAATCAAATCAATTAAAAATGATTGCTAATCTTTAATTTCCAAAAGTAAATTTGAATAACAAGAAAGCTTAAATTAGAAATCTAATATCATGATTACTTTTCAGTTTTCATGTTGGACTAGATGAATATATGCATTCGCCCCAAATGTGCCCAAGCTAGTTTTTTGCTTTCACCATTACATATATAATGTGTAAATTATAATATAGTGATAGTGATATATAGTGAAGTGAGTTAGTACTACGTACGTATACTACTTATGAAGAGATAATTTGGTTAATAGCTTTCTTCACTTGCATTATGCTAGCTTTCCTTCCGTTATTACCTTTTGCCTTCACCTGATAGTTTAATCCACAGATAAAGCTAAAATTATATATCATTCTTCAAAATAAAATGATAACGAAAAGCACGTGTAATAGTAATGTATAGCTGTAATTTGTTACCAATTAGTATATCCATGATATATTTACCTCATGTTATGCTTAGTAACAAAATACAACTGCATTACTATCACCGATCATTTTCATAGTAGATTGTTCTTCTAAGCAGTAAACTAAATACAAATAAGCACACGGGTCATTACCTTAGCTCTCATCTCAGCCGTACACATCCCGTTATTGACACAAGATTGAATGGTTGTGATTTCAACTCCGAGTTCCCTCAACCTTTTCATCACATCAAGCAACAATCCATCTCTATGTTTACATTGCATCTCCACCAATGCATCACTCTCTATTATCGACACCTCAACTTGCATTGCGGTCCCTGTCCTTCTCATGCCACTACCATTTCCACCCTCAATCACTCTTATCTTCCTCTTTTCCGCGACCTTCAAACTATTCAACGCCTCAAGATCATGAATCTTTTTACACAATTGTTTCACATACTCAATTGTGTCACCAAGAATTGATGCCTTGTCCATTTTAGTCACTAATGGTACTAGAGACCTAAGGATAACAAACCGCTCATTTAGCCTCTCTCTACGACGTCTTTCTGCTAATACATGATTCGCGCTAAGTTCCTCGTGTGACGTGGCTTTACGTAGTGTAGGTGCCACGGATTCCGAGGCTTCCCCATCAATAGACTTATTAATGTTGGAGTGAAGATATGGTACAGTGAAAAGGATGTATTTTAGAATGGATTGAGAGCTTGAGGTGGTTGTTATTCTGTTAGGAAAACGGTTAAATTGACGTGTCCACGTGGTGAATGATGATTGGTTGGAGTAGTTTGTGTTTTGGCATGATGGTATTATTGAGTTTGGCCGTTGAGTTAGTTGGTTGTTGAGGATAGCAGTAACTGTTTCAGAGTAGTGAGTGTCCTCTTGTACTAATTTTTCTGCTTGGAATTGAAAATTTGTGTCAGTTTTAAGAATTTGTATACATATATACGAGAGTAAGTATCCGCACGTTGCGGTGGTGAGATGATGAGGGTGATAGTTAGGTTATAGAATGTGATATGTCATAAAATGTGATATGTCATAGGAGTTGATATGTTATTACTACAAAAAAAGTACCATTTAGTGGCACACACCTTTTAATGGCATATATGTTATGTGCCATTGTATCCAAGTTTTTAATGGCATAAAGTTTTTGTGTCACAAAAACTATTAACTATATAGTGGCATTTAAAAGTAGTGTCATTAGTGTAACTCACCTTTAATGGCACTTTTGTTATGATATGCTACTAATGTTTTTAAGTATCATAAGAGAAAATTAGGCGGTCATTTCAAAAGAAGTTGAAAATATAGGCTGGATTTTTTTTCCCGTAGAGTATGATAGTCAAATGCCTTAGCCGTACGGGCTCCGTCTTTGAATTTAAAATTTCGTCAAAAGTATATCAAATGACATCTCTAATGAAAGAGCATATAATTTTAAGAACACCCACATAATTTTTATAATTTATCGATGTATGGTTTTTGAGATAAAAGATTTTGAATGAATTGGAGGAATAAATGATTTATGGAGGAGAGATGAAAAAAAATGATTGGTTGAAATTTAAGAAAAGAGAAAGGGTATTATAGTTATTTTAAGTAAATATAGAATAGATAGGAGGGACACTTTAGAGAGGTACTTAAAATCAATATCGAAAATTTAAATCTAGAGACTTTTTGCTTTATAATATAGTATAGATATGGAGACTTTTTTATCCCCTTCTATTAAAAATCATAGTTTTATACAACATAGATTTTTTTTATATAGTTACTAAAGCATAGATATAGAGGACAGTTTAGTATAATCTAACAGAATTTGTCATTTAAAGTATATAGATATATAGGACAATTTAATACCTGATGCAAGTAACTGAGTGCTTGGTGGGTTGTGCAAATCCAAATTATCTGACCATCCTGGGGTTGACTCAGCTCTACATGAGTCTTCATGGCTCGTCAGGAACAAGTTACTTGAACCATCATTGGGTGATCCGAACCTAATATCTTCAGACATATCAAGTCTCAATAGCTCATCGGCTTCCATCATTGCAATCATTGAATGTTTATCTTGATCGGCTTCCACCACAAAATCTAGCCCGTTTTCTTCTTCTTCCGCGTCATCATTATCATCATCTTCTTCTTCTTGCTCATCATCTTCGTCAACAGAATATGCATTATTGGGAAGTTGAATTGTATTTGAAAATTGATGAGGGGAAAAGGTGGTATTGGAAGAATGAGACGAGAGGGCCTGTTTAGGAGGTGGCGAAAATGGCTTGTCAAAATTGTCGACCCTGAAGAAGAGTTTCACGTGGCGAACGAATTCAATAGCCTCTTCCACCTATATTTGCATACATGCATGTTACACATATAAATATATATTCTCAAAAAAGCTGGTTTTGTTATTTATACCTCTTCTTTGCCATTTATCATCATGCTACATCAATCCCAATTTAGATATCCTAATTTGACATTTTTTATTTTTCTTGTTTAACTTTGACCTTCATTTAATTTTTTTATGTTATATAATACTTGATGTAGAATATATGAATGAATTAGGCTTTTGACGCAGACGGAATACGGAATACATAATTGATCCTGTTAATTCAAAGAATACCCAGGAACAACTCTTCAAATTATCATTGATTCGCAATGAATACCGAAAACTTGGAAATTTCACACACACTTGTGATAGAGAGGAAAAACGAAATTCATATATGGATCAAAAACTGTTCAATAACAAAACTTACATCCCGATTTATAATGAGAATTATCATAAAAAAATCAAAAACATTTAATAAACTATTAAATACGTAGGAAACTAAAAAGTTTGGAGATAAAACAAATAATATCTTGATTGTTCTAGATATTTCCGCATCGTCCTTCTGCATTAGTTTTAGATCTGTTTTATATTGATATAATTTTCATGAAGTATTATATAAAAAAAAAATTATTTACGATCAAAATTGGGACTTGAAAGTTATAATATGACATTTAAACTAGGAAGGGGGATTTATCAAAGTATATCGGTACATAGATCTAACCTTTTCGATTGTGCCAAGTTCAATGACTCCATTTAGTATAGGGATGCATAGAACCGTCTGCATAATTGACATTGGAAGTTAAGCACAACAAGCTAGCAAAGATTAGGTAAGATGCGCGTATGAACTGGTTAAAGGGGGTGAAAATCGACTTGCCTGTATATGAGCACTCTAGTTCAAAAATGGAACCCATAGCAAATCAGCATATTTCATAGAGATGATCAAAAAGTTAGACATGGTCGTAGCTCTATTGCTTTAACTTAACAACAATTAAACAGCATTCATATATATATATATATATATATATATACCTTGGCAAGGATAGCTCTTGTGAAAACATTGCTATCGACTTCATGTGCACTTGTGAGCCATAGATGCTCCTGCTTTGCATATGCTTGTCCAACTAATCTGTAACCATATAATTAATTAGTTGCTACAATGAGCTTTTGGTCAAGGTGGCCGGAGACACGTTTAATTACTAATTTTGGTCTTACCTCAATCCTAAGTTGCTAGCTAACACACTTTTGTTTATGTTTGGCTGTATCAAGAATTTCTAACATAAAATTACTACTTAGACTATATATTAGGAGTAAGACTACTCTTTGAAACCAGGCAGGGACTTCCGCCACGCGCTACGTTAAAGCCTTCAAATTAAAAAGCTGGAGTGGGGCTAGCTAGCTGGCATGTTGGGCGACTTCAGCCATGTGGCACCTCACGGTTTGGGCTACCTAGCTTCTATTGTGACTAGCGTTGGCTCTAAAAACATATCAAAATAAGGGCCTCCGAATTTAGCCATGAAGGCGAAAACCGCCAGCCATGTCGCCACTGCACTTGGGGCGGTGTAGGTGGACGCTAGGGGGCCTACTAGGGGGAGACTAAACGTACACCTTATACCTAATAGTCTTATAAAAAAGTAACGCGCAGTGCCGTCTTCTATGGGTTTTGGGTCCCAATACCTCGACGGTGTATGAGGAAGGTTAAGATGTAGACACTCTTACCCCCACCACGACGGTATAAAGAGACTACTTTCAGGTTCTATCTAATAGTATACGGTAGTTTATTTTTATTTATTTATTTATTTTTTTGACATTGTTACACAAGTATTAAATACTACTAAATCCTATCCAGCTATGGCCAATTAATGCAACAATACCAATAATTATACTAACTAAAAACAGTACGTTGCATAACTGTAACGATATGAAATAAGACCTTTTTAAGAATAGAATTTAAATAGCTTTAATTACGTACATTTCATTATGACCAACTAAAAACATAGATGATAATAATTATTTTATGTAAAGTATGAACAAGCTATAGTAGCTAGCTAGAAACAACATACCCAACTCCAGGAGCAAAAGTGAAAGAAACACACATGAGATAGAACCATTCAGATTCAGTAAGATCCTCAGGTGACAACGCCACCGACGGGCGTCTAATCGCTGGCTGCTGGTTTTCTGTCATCATCTGATGATCACCGGCAGCTAACGAATCGTAAAGCTCTCTAAGCTGCTCGCTTCTACTTAACGCTGCCTCTTCCGTGCTAACTTCAATGGACTGTACTGTTTTCCTTGTTTTTATTACACCATTGTAGTATCCATCTCCCCATACTAATTCCCTAATTAACCATTCATAAAACACATCAAATGAGTTAATTAATTCAACAAAAGTTAGCCATACACGACAAGTGTTTTATTTGTTTTTTTCTTTCTTGAACTACATTAATTTATTATTAAAAAATGCTATACGAGTAGCTAGCTAGCATGGAAACTAGCCAATATAGTATAGATCAAATATGCAAACAATATTTGTGTGTGTGTGTACCCTTGTTCATGACAAAATTTCCAGAAAATAATGTAGGTCCATTGGACCGATTTCACAGCAGCCTGTAACATCTCTTTGAGTCCATCACAAGGTGGATGATCAAAGGTTGCCATATATTATCAAAATCCTCTAAACTTAATTACGTATATATATATAGATACATATACATATATAAGAAAAAAAGGTTGTGAAACCGCGATCACTCGCTCATACAAACTAGCAACGTACAACTTCAGAATAAAAATGTGCAAAACTAAAATTATTGCTGTTTAGTTCATTTAGATATATATCTATCTATTTTTGATAGATAGAAGTGGTATCAAATGAAAGGGAATTGAAGCATGAAGAAAGATAGGTGCTTAATAATTAATTAAGTGATGGTGATGGGGAAGAAAAGAATGGAAGGGGGGTTGCAATTTGACTGGTTGGTATACCAGACTCTTATTTAATTTGCTTGTTCAATATTCATGCATATAACTTGTTGCAATCATCGACAAAGACGTGTGAAAATTTTTGTTTCTTTCGTTTCCTTTCCAAAACTGATCACTCATAATTAAAGACTATTATTTTGTCAATCTATAATTAATACTAGCTAGCTATATACCACTTTATTACGGAAATAATAATTTGTCGATGTAACGATGTTAGAAGGACAAAAAGATAATATCTAATTAAGATTACACATGTGACAAAGATATATACCATATATAGGTGGGTAGGTAATATTTACGATCACGTATATATCATTGTTTCACACATTACCAATCGATCAAGTGATTAACATTTTGTTATTCAGAGACGGAAGTCAAGAATTTGATTCTCATTTCTTAAAAAGTCGGCGGATTTTTGTACCTTTAGTATAAACTGGAAGCGACCTTTCTACTTTTTACTTTAAGTAGAGTATTAAGACCGAAAACTGAATTATTGGATGATGGTGTTACTAAATACTTATCATTATTTCACACATACTTATTATTATTTCACACATAATGCCAAAAGTAATTGAAAACTTACTATATATATAAAAGTACGAGTCAAGCTCATGTATAATTAGGTTATATAAAAAGTATCAAACAGTTTAAGGTGTTAAGAGTGAAATTAATGGTAACAGGACAACTAAATAACCATTAAAAGGGAAGAAATAAAATCCGAAAAATTCATTCCCCACTGCAAACTTGTATGTATTTTTATTTTCAAGTATATCCATTACGGCATTGCCTAATAATGAAACCTCTCTCTCCATAAGTATCTGTTGGGCCGAGTCCAGAAAATATATGTATGGGAGTTTTTAAGATATTGAGGCCTGAATAAAAGTATCGGGTATAGGCCCAAATTACGTAATTAGTCACACACCTTTTTTTTTTTTCCTTTCCTTTTTTTTTTTCTTTTAAAAAACAGCCAACTAAGTCAGGTATTTATATGTGACAACTCAATGGCTAAAGGTACACATAACCGGTCTAATTTAGACGGACAAATCACTAACCCACTTAACTACACGTTCCTAGAAAAAGCCCACTAATCCAACCGTAGGTAAAAAAATATACTTCTCAAATTACATAAACCATCATCCCATCCCACTTTCTCAAATTACAACTCCAATTTACCTAAAATGTCCCTCACATTCAGCATACCTACCACCTAACATAGTTGGTCTAATAAAAAATACACTTTATGAAATGATTTACAACGTTTATCCTTCAACTTCCAAAATAACTAAACTATCGTTTTTTAAATTAGGGATAAGTGCCCAGAAATGCAGTCAACTAATGTTCAAAAGTTATTGTGTGCACGAACTCTAGGTCAGCTTTATTGTGTTCACGAAACTTGAAGTTTTGGTTATTGTGAGCATAAAACGGGATTATGGCTATGTGGGACCGGTTACTTTCACGTTCATCCGTTGACTGCTTACGTGGCATGCACACAATAACTTTTTGGGATTAGTTTATGCATACAATTAAAAAAAAGATTATTTTTTTTCAAACTCGCCGGAAACTGCAAATACACGCCGGAAAACTTAAAAATCCGATTAAACCTTCGTTTCTTCGAATTAGACCACGAAATTCGCACCAAAATACTCAAAAATCAGTTGCGAACAAACCCTCAACAAAAGTTAAACCGATTGAGACTTGCCGGAAAATTTACCAACATGCCGGAAAAATTAAAATCACTATAACTTTGTTGTTTATTCGAGTCTCGACTTGAAACCAACACCAAACTGCTCAAAATTGTTGTCCGAAACTCGAAGAAACAACAAAGTTATGGTGATTTTAAATTTTTCGACGAGTTGATAAATTATCTGACGAGTCTCAATTGGTTTAACTTGTCGAGGGTTTGTTCGCGGCTGATTTTTGAGTATTTTGGTGCCAATTTCGTGGTCTAATTCGAAGAAACGAAGGTTTAATCGGATTTTTAAGTTTTTCGGCGAGTATTTGCAGTTTCTGGCGCGTTTGAAAAAAAATAATCTGTTTTTTTAATTGTGTGCATAAACTAATTCCAAAAAGTTATTATGTGCTAAACTAATCCCAAAAAGTTATTGTGTGCATGTCACGTAAGCAGTCAACGTGAAAGTGGTGACCCACTAACTTTTGACCCGGTCACTTTTGCATGCTATAGGACTGTTGAATAAGTTTCCTGAATACAATAAAGCTGATTTAAAGTTCGTGCACACAATAACTTTTGAGCATTAGTTGACTGCATTTCTGGGTACTTATCCCTTTAAATTATAACCTGTACACCCATAACCTACAACTACTTGTCGGCATTGCACGGACATGAGTCTAGTTAATGACCGCTACAACCTTAAACTTGAATCTCAATCTACCCTAACCACGCCTTCATTGACTAACTCTCATGCCAATCCTTCATAAATAAATCGATAATTACTCACTAACACCTATTTATGGGTGTCTGGCCAGAAATCGATCGGTTCCAAAACCGGTTAAATGAATATTTCAGTTCCACATAATGATGTTCGTATGGTAGATACACCCCAATAGTATTCAAACAAAAGTATTATCATAAATACAATCATACAGTCGTTTAGTTGATTTACAGGTTTTTCAAAGTAATTGATATTTTCTTTCATTAGAATAAAAAGTTTATATAGTTACAAACCATTTAGTTAAAGTTCCTTGACTATGTATAGTTGTTTATAGCTCGTTGCATGCTAGTGGGTCAAAGAACTAAATTGACTCTTTTAAGACACGTATTTTCAATTTTACATTTGTTTTGGTTTATGCCTATGTCTTTCTGTCATTCGAGCAGTGGTATGATTTTGGTTTGATGAATATATATACAAAAGTTGCATGATGTCTATCTCTTTCTTAACATTTGTCACTCTGTTACCTAAAAGGGTTCTAATCTTTACATCACCAACTTTTAACTGTATACCAATAAATATATTTTATGTTGTTCTACAATATATTTTATTATGCATGTGGTATTTATAGTATCTATATAAACAAACTATCCCTCTAATATTTAACACTTTACCTTTAAAATCTCTAATTTACCCTTTTAATCTATATTACCATCAAACACTTTATCCCTGAAATTCCAAAAATACCCTTAAAAAAAAAAAACCCTTACGCGTGCCCCTTCCTTTCTCTTCTCTGCAGTTGCTCACATAGTATACCAAAAAAGCTCACATGTGTTACTGGATTTAATAATCAATCAACATAAAAAACGCTCACTCTAAAACAACAACGACGGTTTTCACTTTCGGCCGGACTAAGAAACACTTAAGTTAAATAATACATTGATGTCATAACACGGTACCACTACTTAATCAGTTTTTTTTTCCTATACCCCGCTGCATCGCGCGAGTACAAAGCTATTACAGTTAAAAAATAAGGATATATATAAATATATCACCACCCTTAACTATAATTGATATATATATATAAGTATATATCAACCAATTAATAGTATATGGATTCTATATATATATATATATATATATATATATATATATATATATATATATATATATATATATATATATATATATATAGTGAAAAGTTATTTTGAGAACCCTTTTTTTGCGAGAATCTTTGACAACTTTTCAAATCTAGCCCAACCGATGATTATTCTTTACATGAAAATTGTTTTTTGATTATTTTCTGAATAACTTATGTGTAATTTTGAAGTTTATAATTGTGTGGAGGCATGAATTATCATCCGTTATACAATTATGTGGAGATTTGGATTCTTATCACATGTGCACGAATATTGCTATGATCACATGTATGCAAGTCGATCACATGTAATCATAGCAATATTCGTGCACATGTGATTAAGAATCCAAATCTCCACATAATTGTATAACGAATGATAATTCATGTCTCCACACAATTATAAACTTCAAAATTACACATAAGTTATTTAGAAAACAATCAAAAAATAATTTTCATGTAAAGAATAATCATCGGTTGGGCTTGATTTGGAAAGTTATCAAAGGTTCTCGCAAAAAAAAAGTTCTCAAAATAACTTTACCATATATATATATATATATATATATATATATATATATATATATATATATATATATATATATTATTAGTACTTCAGTAACATAACTCGATCAACCTATTTTTTTGTTTCCTTTTATTTATAAGCTAATGAACTAGGCATTCAAAACTGGTTTTCGCTTAGGACCTCTAAAAACCTTAATCCGACCGCATGACACTAAAGAGAATGAAAACGTAGTTGTGTAGCTCTTGTAGCAGTGCTTGGTATATTTGTGGATCTCGTTTGAATGATCGGTAAATTGATTTAAAGATTATGATATAAAGCTTATTAGGACAACCAACTACGTTGTGATTGGGAGGTTACACTCTACATATTTACATCATCACAAAAAGAAGGTGGAATATGATTTAAACCTAACATAAAGTGATGGGTAACCTTTTGACCACAAACTATAGTAAATCATCATTTAAGTGTAAAAGAGACAATGACCCTCCCTCTAGTGATATACTAGATTTTAAATCTGTGTTCAACACTGGATACGAGGTTTACGATATTATCAATATTAGATTTTCATACATTTAAGTCATAAAATCTGATAATTTTAAAAATATACGGTTCCAAGTGTCATATTTTGCAAGTTGTGGTACAATAATCATAGGTTCGTCACTATCATTATTAGCCGAGACATATTGATGGAATTGTTTGTTGTAATCATTCCACATTGCACATCCCATGTTCTGTGATCATCCCATATTCGGTGATTCTTATTGTGTTTAGGATAATGATGTTGTATATCGTCATCTGTTATCATGTTTG
Source organism: Erigeron canadensis (assembly GCF_010389155.1). NCBI lineage: Eukaryota > Viridiplantae > Streptophyta > Magnoliopsida > Asterales > Asteraceae > Erigeron > Erigeron canadensis. The sequence goes on along the minus strand of NC_057769.1, from coordinate 8,271,300 downwards.
GGATATGTATCTAGAATTTAAATTGTGTTTATATTAAATATTAAGCTAAATATTAATATTTATAATTTATAAAAATCTAATCTAATATTTTTTATAAATCATTAGGTTTTGAAATAATTTTTTGAAAACAATACTTCATATATTGAATTTTTTTAATTAATTAAATGATTGTAAATTTTAAAAAATCCTCTCATGTTGATGGCTAAAAATAAATATAAATTAAGTATGCAGGGCTAAAAAGTATAAATTATTGATGGAAAACCAAAATGTAAATTAATGAGACTTTCTCTACAAATTAATATAAATACTAATATAATAATATATTTGGATAATGATTATTAGGATTTTTAATTTGTAGTTAATCTAAATGATGACATAAGCGAGAATCAATTTGATGAAATCGAGCGATGTGTTTGGTTAATAAGTTATTAGTTCAACTGTCTTATAGTATAGATTAAGATTAAGATAAGATAAGATACCCATTACGTCCAACAACATGGATGAATATATTTATGGTGAAAACGCTACAGGTGTTGTAGTGACACCAGATAATTTTTTATAATGGGTTCTTACTGGTGGTTAAAAATTACGTCTTTTATATTTTTGCAAAACATAATTATGATTTTCATAATTTTAACTTAAAATATGTAGGTTGAATTAAAATTAAATGAGTTACTTGTAGAATTAAAATGTTTGACTAGATATATGAAATTGTTTTAATCAAAAATCAAATTGTAAGTATGTATGATAATGCTAAGTATATTTTAATGAAAATTAAACTAATATGAGACAAATTAAATAACAAGCAATAAATATGCTTAAGAAGAAAAACTGAAGACCTTCTTCTAAACATATCTCAATGGAGTTTCTTTCAATTTTTATTAAACAAGACAAAAAAGAGAATAATCTAATGGATAAAATAAGATTTTACCATACATTCATACACATCTTAAATAAATTTAAAAAATTCTCAAACTTTTATCTTTTTAACTATAAATATAAGGTTAAAATAAATTAACTATTAAAATAAAAAATAAAATAGTCATTATTTTTTTAATTGAATTTCGTTATTATGCATCATATTCGGTACCAATAAATCATGGAAGTTTCTGTAACATCCGTCATTTTGACCGGTCAACGCTAGCGAACTCGTAAAACGAAAATTAGTTAATTTGAAGTAAATAAACATTTGTAATGAAAAGATAAGCATGTGAATAGTCGTTAGAGCGTAATTCCAAAATATGTTTGACTTTGTCGACAAAGTATTGAACGAATCTCTAGTCAAAGATTTTAATAAAACGAATCATTTCTCGGGAGAAATAGGAACTAGTTGAGAGAGTGTCTTGGGGGAAATAAATCCCTCCTACCCTTTTCTTTTTCCTTCATTTCTCCATCTTCCTTCTCTCTCTAAACTATCTTTTCTCTTTTTCTCTCTCAAATGGATGAGCAAAAACACCCTCTCCCTCCTTCTCTCAAAATCGGTCCAAGAGAAAGAATCAAAGGAAGAAAACAACTAAACTTTTATGTAATAATAATCTAGTGCATGATTCAAGACCTCCATTCCTTTCAACCTTGCAAGAACAAGTGTTCATCCTCCCTATTTGTCTCAAATTTGGATTTCATGCTTGTAGGACGAATTGGTAAGTGTTCTATAGCTCAAAATGTTCCCCTTAACTAATAGAATACTTCCTTGTTATAGATCTAAGCAATTTATGGTCGATTCGAGTGTAAAATGGTTGTTTTTGCTTAAAAACGGGTTTAAAAGAGGATCTTGAGATTTTGAAAGTGGGTTTGTTAATTGGTATGTTTTTATGGTGTGATTATACTTGAATTTAGTTATGTTAAAGTTTGGAAACTCGATTTGGCTCCTAGGTTGGTCGATTTTGATGTCAAAACCCGTTTTTGGTTTGAAATCTGGGTCAGTGGGGCTCACTGGTTTCTAGTGCTACCCACTGATTCATTTTTGTGGTCAGAAGTATTCTAGTGCGCCCCACCAAAATTCTAGTGAGGCTCACTAGTTGCTGGTTTTGATCAGGTATCATCCTAGTGCGCCCCACCAACTTTTTGGTGAGGCTCACTATCTGGAGTCTAACTTTTTGCTTCGTTTAACTTTTGTACTTGATTTGTGGGAGTCTATGGGTTACGGGAACTTTCTCAAACCTTCTTAGGAATCATGGCATGACTTAAACTAACTAGACCAACTTGTTTGGGAAATTTAACCCAATATTACTTGCTTTTGCTGATCAAGGTGAGTTCCGTAGCTCCCTACTCAATTGAGATTCAGGCTGAAAAGTGTATACATACATGGTTGATTGTTTGATTGATTGCTTGATTGGCTTGAGTTACGATTGTCTTACTACTTGTTTGATTGCTTGAATTGTCTGTTTGTCGGTTTGATGGATTTGTTGATTGTTTGGATTGGTTTGGCTTAATTGTAATGTTATGAACATATACGCATTGTTATACACGATTGGAGCGGTTTACACGCAAGCACACCCTATTTGGTACTTTAGTGACATGGTTGACATACGTTTGATATGCATTATGACATGGACATTTCCCATAGCTTAAGTAGTTGATTATTGATGTTTAAAATTCATTTTCATATACATTTGGTGCGTTTATGGTATTTGTTAGTGTTTCAGGTTGATAACAGGTACCTAAGCGATAATCTGAAGAAAACGAAGTTTCTGGAGTAAAACAAGTGCTTACGGACGTTTTACGAGGCAAGAGAGTGAAGGTTAGAAGAAAGTCAATGCTAGTCAATGCAAGTCAACGCGTACTGCGGCGCAGGCTCATGATGCGTCGCAGTAATGTTTGTCGAGGATAAAACTGCTTCGCAGTAGGCTGAAACTGCGACGCAGTTAGACCATATACACCAAAAGACCAGTCAAGGAAGTCAAAGTCAACAGAAGTCAAAAGGGGAGAACTGCGACGTAGTCTGGGACTGCAATGCAGTTTGGCGCCGAATCTGCATAATTTTGGATCATATAAATAGCTTGCAAAAACATTCTAAAAACCCCAACTTCACTTTCCAGACGATTTCTGAGCATTTTTCAAGGGTTTTTCTTATATTCAATAATTTTGAAGGATCTCAAGCTTGATTGTAATCATTCCGTTATTCGTTTTCAATTCCTTGCATTCAGTAACGATGAATTCTCTATATTTGATTCGTTATTCGTATTTTAATATGAGTGGCTAATCGCCTCTTCATCCATCTTGATGGAGTGAGACAATATGTAAGGAATGCACAATATTTTATAATTCAAGTGATTTGATTTAACGTTGTGTCGCGATCTTAATCTATTAATTCTTTGTTATTTAATTATTAATTGCGAATAATCTTTATACAAGCTTAGTGGCAACTAGGGTTGGGTAGAAGTTATTTTGATCGCTTGGTTAGAAGCGATTGGTTCTATGACGGGTACGGTAGAAGAGAATTAATAATTAATAAGGATTAATGGGTTGATGGTTGGGTACAACCAATAGACACAATTGTTATCTGAAATGATCAAAACCATTGTTGAACTAGAGAAGTTATAAAAAGGCGTCTCGGGGTACCGGTCTTAATAATGGAACTAGTTTATACAAGAGAGTCAAATAAGTTGTAAACTTGACGGGTACGGGGTTGAAGATTAATTTGAGTCTCGGTCATTTAATCAACAAATTGGATTTGAACCAATCTTAACAAGTTGTCGAGCAAAATCAAGATGGGTGACCTTTAAATTCTTGTTTTAAACAACAAACTCCTCTTTCGATTAATCCTGAGGGATTACTAACTCTTTTACTAACTACTTGCAACGTGGCAATTCGGTCACAAAACCCCTCATTTTTACTTGAATCACTTAATTGTTACAATTACTTATAATAGTCTTTGTGAACGATTTCGGCTTACCAGCTTTACTATACTGCATGCGATCAGGTACACTGCCTGTGAGTGTGTAGTGGTCAGTATTTAGGTAAATTGTGTTTATAAATTTTATTACTAGATTTCACACATCACATACATACTATGCATGATTCGATATTGGCACTACTTGTGGCCATTCATTACACGTATTTACTATGCATCATATACTCATATGTCAATTGGTTGATTATACATTCGTTTATGATTATGAGATGTGGTTAGGATAGTTGTACATATATGGAAGACGATGATACATTTAATGAATTTGAGATGTGGTGGGAAGGCTACGGGTGACCCTATATATAAGCATCAATGATTCCTTAAATGTAAAGTCGTATGAAATGTATGTGCATGGTGGTTTGGATGATTTGTGGGATGAGAGACTTTACGCGCTTTACACCAAACTATACATATGTACGCGTTTTACACGCAACTTATACATACTGTCGCGCTTTACACGCAACTATACATACTATCGCGCTTTACACGCAACTTATACATATTGTCGCGCTTTACACGCAACTTATACATATTGCCGCGCTTTACACGCAACTATACATATTTTCTCGCTTTACACGCAACTATACATATGTACGCGCTTTACACGCAACTTATACATATTATCGCGCTTTACACGCAACTATACATACTATCGCGCTTTACACGCAACTTATACATATTGTCGCGCTTTACACGCAACTTATACATATTGTCGCGCTTTACACGCAACTATACATATTGTCGCGCTTTACACGCAACTTATACATATTGTCGCGCTTTACACGCAACTATACATATTTTCGCGCTTTACACGCAACTTATACATACTATCGCGCTTTACACACAACTATACATATTGTCGCGCTTTACACACAACTACACATATGATCTTATTCTGATATGACATTGTGACATGGTTGGTCTACATTGTGTTGGAATTAACCATCGACATAATTAAAAACGAAGACTTATAGGCTTAATTATATTAGTACGTAATTAGAAGGTGTGATTATGTAATTAGATAATACTTGAAAGGGTGTAATGGTTGGCCAAAAGACACAACCATCACCACCGTAGGAAAGGGTGGCGGTTACCACCAAACACCACCACCGAAGCATTGCAATGGTTCACTCGTAACCATTCAATTAGTATATATAGGATATGTACGGTAGACAATTAACAAGTGTGTAATAACGACAATTCATTCTATATTCAAAGTTTATTACATATTTCTTGTTCTTGATCCTACTGGGACAACAGTGGTATCAGAGCACAGTTTTCGTGATATGGAATCAACCCCAAATCACCAGTTTTCATTTTAACAAAATCAGAAAAACATACCTTACAATTGAGTACCGTTCTTACTCGATTGCCGTTTAATAGACTGCCATTTTCAGTCACTTCGATTGCCGTCTTCAATCGCCATTTACAACCGCTTCGATTGTCGTTCTCAATCGCCGTTACAACAACTTCGATTGCCGTTTTCAATCACCGCATACAACAACTTCGATTGTCGTATTCAATCGCCGATTACATTCATCTTGATTGCCGTTTTCAATCACCGTTACCCGATTGCCGTTTCAATCGCCGTTGATATAATCCATCCAGAAAATAAGAGATTCAGTTCGCCGTTACCGAATAACCAAAATATCGAAACCGTTTTTCGATCCGTTACAAACATTGAAACATTAGTGTTTCAATCAGAAAGCAAAAGAAACCGTTAATTGTTCGTCGTTACCGAACAACAGACCATCGATCAGATTTTAAAATTGAAACTGTTGTTTCAATCAGATTACTAGAAAGATAAATAGAAGATAACTTCATTCAGAAGAAGAAAATCGATTCAGAAGCATATCGATTCAGAGAGAGTAGAAGAAGAACCCTAATTTTTGGGGGTTTTTGTGCGACAAATTTGGAAGAAGAAAGAAGCAGATTTGGAGATATAGAAGAAGCAGTGTATAGCGGAAACGTGTGGAGAAAAAGAACCGCTGTTTGATTGAATAAAGTAGAAAAGTAAGGTGTAAGAACCGACACTACTATTCCCAGTTTTTTATTATTAAAACTCATCTTGTTTTATTAATAAATTAAGTTAGTTTTATCCGTATAAAGAAAAGGTGTCATACAAAAGATGAACAGTCAAAGGCTAGTGTTTTCTATTGTGAAAACATATAGTAAAAAGATTTATCAAAAGGATTTTATTTTATAAAACTAAGATTGTTTTAGAAACTTTTATAAAATAACTATGGGTAAAGAAGATGCGGAGAATTCGAATAACAATAAGGGAATAGGATCGACACACTATTTCCAATGTCCCTTGTTGACGACAACAAATTATACGATATGGTCGATAAGAATGAAGATCATTTTACAAGCAAATGATCTATGGGAAATGGTCGCGTCTGATAAAAGTAAAGCCGATGAAAAGCGAGACAAGACCGCGATTGGGTATCTATTTCAAGGATTACCTGAAGATATGATATTGCAAGTAGCAAGTTGCACAAATGCAAAAGAAGTTTGGGATACATTAAAGACTCGAAATGTTGGAGTAGATCGAGTACAAAAGGCGAAACTACAAACTCTCAAATCCGAATTTGAGATGTTACAAATGGAGGAAGACGAAACTATTGATTCATTTACCGCGAAAATGACAAGTATTACATCACAAATGACAAGTTTTGGATCAACACTCGATGATGCAACCCGTGTGCGAAAATTGTTAAATTCTGTACCAGAGAGATTCATTCAAATTGTGGCGTCAATTAAGCAATACTTGGATCTAGATGAACTGACTTTCGACGAAGCTATTGGAAGATTAAAGACCTTTGAAGAAAGGATAAAGATTAAGAAAGGAAAGATCTTCGAGCATCAAGATAAACTATTATTTACAAGACATGACAACAATGGTCGAAGACAACGCTATGATAATCAAGGAAGAGGAAGATATGTTCCACCACATAACCGAGGTTATGACAATTCAAGACAACATGGAAGAAACGATAATTATTCGAAAGATACATTCAAGAGTTACAATGAAGAAAAGAAAACCCCTCAAGATCAAGAAGGATTTACAAGGAATGTGAATAATGTAAGATGCTATAATTGTAATAAACTTGGACATTATGCATTAGATTGTCGACGAAGACCTCAAAGACGACAAAGAGAAGAAGTATCAAACCTTGTGGAAGAGGACGTAGAACCACAATTATTAATGGCGTCCACAAGCTTTAACAAGACTCAAGAAAAACTTAGCAAGGATGCGCCAATGAATCAAAACAATTTGTTTGAAAATTTCGATGATGATGAAGACTTAAAGTGGGGAAAATTTCTACTAGAAAAATATGAAGGAAGACTTGATCAAGAGAAAAAGACTAAAGAGGACTATGAGGAACTAAGCATGGAAGATCAACAAGTCAAAAGCAATGATATGTATGAAGGAAGAAAGCCTAAAGTCAAGACACACTTTTGGAGCACTATTACTTCAAAGTTGGTTCAAAAGATCAAGCATAAGTTGAAAGGAAATTCAAAGTACAAATAAAGATATTGCTCACAAGATTGAAGATTAACTACGTCAATGGTTAAGGGGGAGAATGTTGGAATTAACCATCGACATAGTTAAAAACGAAGACTTATAGGCATAATTATATTAGTATGTAATTAAAAGGTGTGATTATGTAATTAGATAATACTTGAAAGGGTGTAATGGTTGGCCAAAAGACACAACCATCACCACCGTAGGAAAGGGTGGCGGTTACCACCAAACACCACCACCGAAGCATTGCAATGGTTCACTCGTAACCATTCAATTAGTATATATAGGATATGTACGGTAGACAATTAACAAGTGTGTAATAACGACAATTCATTCTATATTCAAAGTTTATTACATATTTCTTGTTCTTGATCCTACTGGGACAACACATTGGATATCCGTCCCGACATATGCATACACACAATACATGACTTGGATATTTTCACCACTTGTGCTCATTCGCTCATTCATCTATTACACGTAACTACCTTACTTTATATGTCCTTATCATGATTGACATTGTGACTATTGACAATGGTTCCTTGCGAACCATTACTACGAACTCACCAACCTAGTGTTAACTTTGTTTAGTACACTTTTCAGGTAAATAAGAAATTCTTGGATGTGAAATTTGATAGATACTTATGTTGGACTCGGGCTTGGACTTTTGTGGATCAAGGATTCATTCGTCCATTGCTTTACTTTATGCGTAGGATCGATAGCCATCTTTGATAATGCATTTGTACTTTATATTGAGGTTGGATTCATCGGATCCTTTTTATTCATTTAGACTTATTCTACAATAATTCCATGCATACGCTATATATTTTCGGTAATATTTCGAGCCTAGCTCGGGGTGTTACAGTTTCATATGTATATAGTTGTTTATACACACATCATTTGTAAATTTTTGTGCATTTCTTTATATAGAATCTTTATGCATCAATTTTATTCTTATTAAATCTTGATCATGTTTTAAATGATCAAGATTTTACCTTTTTTTATTACTATAATATTTGTTTTTATTTTATGATAGCTAACATTGGTGTTAATTCGAATAAAAACTTCAATGCAAAATAAATTAAAAAATTGTATGATGAATTAGTGATGACATATAGCTTATGACTAGATTTTAGACTCGTGTCTAACACTGGACACGGAGTTTACGATATTATCAATATTAGATCTTTATACATTTAAGTCATAAAAGCTTATAATTTTGAAGTTAAATGGTTCCAAGTGTTATACTTTGTAAGTTGTAGTACAATAATCACACGTTCATCACTGTCATTATTAGCTGAGACATATTGATGGAATTGTTTGCCGTAGTCATTCCACATGGCACATGCCATAATAATTTCTCAATTATACAATTTTTTGAAACCAGTTGTACTCATAATGTGATACTATTATGAAAGATAATTAATAATTAAAATATAAATATACTTGTGATAATGTACTTGACATTCAAGTATATGTATTTGATCATGAAGCGGATTCATAACACAAATAGGTTTGTTTTTAATCACCTGTCCTATAATAATTAGATAACAACTATGATTGTTTTTCATATTCTTTGATAACAATTAGGACTCTTGATTTGAGTGACAATTGTAACTTAAAAACTAATATATAAAAAAAGAAATTTATGTACTTTTTTGATTAAGATATAGAATAAATCTTGAATGAAGTTATTGATTTGGATTTAGTATTCAAATAACCCTATGTTGTAGTTGAAATTATTTTAATTAATTAAATGATTGTAAATTTTTAAAAATCTCTCAAGTAGATGGCTAAAAAATATATAAATTAAGTATTCAGAGCTAAAATTTGTAAATTATTGATTGAAAACAAAAAAGTATAAATTAATGAGAATTTTTCTACAAATTATTATAAATACTAATATAATAATATATATGGATAATGATTATCAGGACTTTTAATTTATAGTTAATTTAAATGATAACATAAACGAAAGTCAATTTGATTTAGACCCGTGTCCAGTGTCAATATTAGGTTTTCATATATTTAAGTCGTAAAAACTTATAATTTTGAAAATATACGGTTTCAAGTGTTATATTTTGGATGTTGTAGTACCATTATCACAGGTTCGTCACATTTTTTATTAGCTGAGACATATTGATGTAATTGTTTGTCGTAGTTATTCCACAAGGCACATGCTATAATTATTTCTCTCTCATCGAATTTTTTGAAACCAGTTTTACTCATAATGTGATATTAATATGAAAGATAATTAAAAATTAAAATATAAACATACTTGTGATCCTGTAGTTGACATTTAAGTATATGTAATTGATCATGATGCGGGTCTATAACACCAATAGGTTTATTTCCAATCATCGGTTTTATGATAATTAGATTACAATTATGATTGTTTTCATATTCTTTGATAACAATTAGGACTCTTGATTTGAGTAACAATTGTAACTTTAAACATTAACTAGATTTTAGACCTGTGTCCAACACTGGACACAGGATTTACGATATTAACAATATTAGATCTTCATACATTTAAGTCATAAAATCTTACAATTTTAAAAAACACGTTTTTAAGTGTTATATTTTGCAAGTTGTAGTACAATAATCATAGGTTCCTCACTGTCATTATTAGCCTAGACATATTGATGGAATTGTTTGTCGTAATCATTCCACAAGGCACATGCTATATATAATAATTTATCCATTATAGAATATTTTGAAACAGATGTACTCATAATGTGATACTATTAGGAAAAATAATTAAGAATTAAAATATAAACATATTTGTGATCATGTACTTGACATTTAAGTATATGTATTTAATCATGATACACATTCATAACACGCATATGTTTATTTTCAATCACTTATTCTATGATAATATGATAACAATTAGGATTATTTTTATATTCTTTGATAACAATGAGTACTCTTCTAATATTTGTTAATAAGTCATTAGGTTTTCAAATTATTTTTTGTAGAAAATATTTCATATGTTAAATTTTTTTTATTTAATTAAATGATTGTAAATTTTAAAAAATTCTCTCAAGTTGATGGCTAAAAATAAATATAAATGAAGTATTCAAGGCTAAAAAGTATAAATTATTGATGGAAAACAAAAAAGTGTAAATTAATGAGACTTTTTATACAAATTAATATAAATATTAATATATTTGGATAATGATTATTATGATTTTTAATTTGTAGTTTATCTAAATGATGACATCATCAAAAGTCAATTTGATGAAATCGAACGATGTGATTGGTTAATTAATCATTAGTTCAACTGTCTTATAATATATATTAAGATACACAAAGTTAATATATAAAAAAAAGATAAAATTATGTACCTTCTTTTATTTAGAGATTATGTTGAAATTTTTTTAATTAATTATTAATTAAATGATTATAAATTTTAAATAATTTTCTTAAGTTAATGGCTGAAAATAAATATAAATTAAGTATTCAGGTTAAAAAGTGTAAATTATTGATGAAAAACAAAAAAATGTAAATTAATGAGACTTTTTCTACAAATTAATATAAATAATAATATAATAATATATTTGGATAATGATTATTAGAATTTTTAATTTATAATTTATCTACATGATGACATAAGCAAAAGTCAATTTGATAAAATCGAACGATTTGATTGGTTAATAAGTAATTAATTCAACTGTCTTATAGTATATGTTAAGATTAAGATTAAGATTGTTTAAATAAATCCAATTGAACTAGAGGTGTATTGAATATTGATAAATTATAATTTTACTGATAAAGATCCTCTAATGTTGAATTAACTTTATAGATAAAGTTGTATTGATCTCAACCTTTGGATTACTAACCTAAATTTTGTGAACTTTGTGTTAATAAAACACAACCGTAAACTAATGCTTTTTTCTTTCTTTGCCATATATCTCCCCTAATCCCTATATAACATGGCTTAAACAACACATGGGGAAAATTCTTTAGTGGGTTGTTCAATCAATATTTGTCTTATTTTTTGACTTTCTACCTGGGACTTCTTGATCACATATGATATTTCTCCCAGTAACATCATTTTTGATAATATGAGTGGGTGTCAACTGTCAAGTTATCAACTACAGTACATTGTAAGTATACGAGTATATGACTCGTATGTATAAATATCAATATAAAATATACAGTGACCTTATATTATCAAGTAATACAAACATTTGGCCTGTTGCCTAAATGATACATATGTGACTTATATAGTTATATATAAATTATAAACTGTCATGTCCATCAAATACACAACTACATACTTAAGATATCAACATTTGAAAATTGGATAGTAAATTAGAAGGATTGCCACTTTCCAATATATAGCTTATGTAGCGTACCCACAAAGACAGACTTGACTTGCTCGTGGTCAACTACTTCAGGTACATTTTAGTCATGTATTCGGGAGTGCCACAACGTCATCCTATATCATACAATAATAAAATAAAAAAATAAAAAAAACTTGGTTGAGTTGCTTTTAGCTGCCTTGTTTCTTTCGTAGGCATACAATGAATTGTAATGTAGTTCTATCTTACCATTTGCGAAGTTTCTTTATTTTTATATGCTGCAACCTGATATCGAAACTGAACTAGATCAGGGATTTGATAGGTGATAAAAAGGCACCATGTCTCATTACACACTAGACATGTGATTATACTTGACTAGCGACTGATGAAACATTTCTAATCAATATAGGTATTATCATAATAAATCTTTATTCACGGAAGCACTACAATTACAATCTTTATTTGAAGTGCAGAAGATGAAGATAACAATATTAAAGGTATGCACATGCACATATATCACCAACTAGGTCCACTATGAGTATCTCCTGAACCTTATTCTGAAACATGGTATGATGGGATTATTTTTAAGTCAATTTTCAGTTGATGCATTATCATACAAGGCCGGACCGATGTCCTACATTTTTAGTTTTACCTAACATGTGTCTCTGTGATTCAATTTCGTTAGGAGAATCATGATTCATCTATATACGAAAGAAAAAAAGCTCACCAGACTTGAGAAACGCATTCAAGTTGTCGCAGTCCTTGTCTCCAACTTATGAAAGCAACTCACTTTCAGCCTCCCATATACTGTAGCAAAATATATCAAGTTCTCTAGTTTAGTGAACAACTTAACAAAAAAACATCTGATAGCTAACAAATCCTAGCAAATTTATAGAAATATCAGAGAGAATGATTCTTCAGTCAAGAAGATATCATGAAATAAGCTTTCACAATTGATCAAAAACTATTGGAATATTAAAAGTCACTGGACACGCACATAGTAGACGTCATAGTTTTGACACATTTTAATTAGTCCATTTGGTTCTAAATTATGAGTATCTCATACGGGTCAAAGAGGGAATGAGTTAACGGGTTAAAATTGGGCCAAATGCCCAATAGTGTTTGAGCGCATTCAATCTCAAAAATTCTTTTATAAATATGTGTATATTTATCTATGATAAGTTGATAACAACCAATAAAAGAATAAGTTGTTACGGAATCAGCCCGACTTGCACTAAAAATACCCGTAAATAAAAATCCCAACCCATTTTGACACATTACCCAACCCGAGTGATCTGTCCATCTTGTCACCTATAGTAAAGTGGGTTAGCCATCGGTGTAGTGGTAGCAACTAGCTAAGTATGAACACGTTTACCCTGAAATTTCTTTTAACTTTCGGTGATGTAATGAAAACAGATATAGAATATAATATGCCAAGGCTTTCAAGAAAATTTTATGTAATGGCAGCACAACATACCCAAATTCAAATACCGGTCCCGCCAATATATGTAGAAGCACTAATGAACAATCTCTTTCGATTATAAAGGGACTTTCCTTCTATCAAGTAAAGTGTTTGCTATTAGCATACAAATATTGAATTCATTGCTTAAACATTTTTAATTGGCAGACAGAATTAGCCTTCCATATTTCACCACTTGTTCACTAGCAAATATAAGTAAGCTTAAAATAAAATTAGTAGGGTCAAGAATCATTATGAAAGGAGAATTGGAGAAGCAATTTTGGCTTTTTCGATTAATTAAAGCCTAATTGAAGTATCAGCCGTGTTTAGATCGCGTACACTATTAGTTGCTTTAACCTTTTAATTATAGTGGTACACATTTTTACCCATGATGGTATATTGCAAAAGGCACCTAATAGGTACGGATGTTGGTACACTCATATCATCATCATATGGAAAAAGACATATACATTGCTCACCTTTCAGTATTCTTCGTGCCTCCACGTTTAAAGCACCATCTACATAAACTTACAGTAGAAAAATCTAGTTTTACCCAAAGGCCATGGTCTTACTGGTATTTGAGGTGATCTATCAACCAACGGGTTGATAGAAGTTGTTTCTATGTTAATGATAAATAAAAAATAAAAACAAAGAAGAAATAGCCACAGAATCAAAATTCAGTTCGTTTTTAAAAGGTGGCAGTCTCTTCGTGACACTAAATTCAACATGTTTCACTAATCAAATCAGAAAAAATACTAGACTTCTCTTAAACCCAAATGATAGAGTTCTCTAATCATGGATATAATGTCATTACCTACTTTTAATGATGTATATACCATCATTACCATTTTTAGTATAATTAATCAATCTATTTTGTAGTATGAACAAGTAAACAAAGCAGGGATCACGTGATCAAGCAAAGAATTACAGTACTATATTTGTTTCGAGAATTTTGGTTTGCTTCAACTTTTATAGTCAAATCAACTACCCAAAATTGGAAATTGATATAAACGTAATTGTTGGTACAAATAAGAACATTCTACTGTCACAAAGAGAACCAAAGAGAAAAAGTAGGATTAGTGATGCAGCACCAATGGCTTAATTCCTTCCCTTTATCTACTTTTGGAAAAGTTAATAATATCACTATATTTGTACTTGAATCAACATCTAAATCCTTTATCTTCAATCATGGTTTTGTGGACTTTATCTAGATTAACTGCGGTTGGTGACCTAAATCACGCATTTAAACAAAATGTCATTGTATACATGTGTTAATTACTTCAGTATCATCTTATTGCACAATTAAAATATGAAAAGGTGATGTATAACTTTCAAACTAATACTAGTTAAATTGGACTCTCACAATGAAGTTTCTGCTCTATTGTTTGCGAAACACATGATGAATGTACCAGAAAAAGTTAGAGAACAACTTAGACATGAATCTCTGCAGCTGCAGCACAGATATCTTATGACAGGAAGATTAAGTTATATTTCTTTAGTATTAACATATTTGATAAAGAGGAACGATATATCCTCCTAAAAAATAACCTAATAACCAGAAACTATATAATAGGGAGATATCATGCATTATACACATTCAACTAGTTGAATACTGAACCATTAGTAATAACAAAAAATAACAAGAGACTTGCCCCTATTTCTAAACTAATTCATGCTACTCTATTATTTGTCCTATTTTGGATTTAGATGTCGAACAAATTACTACTGAACTTTTATGTTTGGATGTTGGATGCCTATTACATCTCCTTATATACTGCAATATATCATGACAAAAGAAAGGGGAAAGGAAGAAAGATGTACTCTATACTATAGAATTGACAAAACATATATAGATATTTAAAAGACTAAAAGAGTTGAGAGTATAAACGTGTAAAAGCACAAATTGTTAAGCCCTACCACCAATGAAGGATTTGGTAAACATGAAATCTTTCAAAAGCATAAAATATTGATTATTTTATATCGTTATCAACCTCATTGAAAACTATACACATAATAACACAAGTGTCTTTGTTGAGGTCATGCATAAATAAATGTTACCCGTGTAAATCAGGTTTAACTAATTTATAAAAATTTGATGGCCATCACACACGTATTCATCTTTTGAGAAAGAAGCTACCATGAACGTACGGATTTGGTACAATATGCGAAAGCAAAGTTCCCATTACTTTAGCCTTTTTGGCACCAACCTATACATGTCAGCAGCACTGAGAACAGGGGTTATGATATTATAACCTAATCTCAGATGAACCATTGTGGTTGGTAATTTTCACTAAACGATATTACTTGTCCTAAAGTATCACTATTTGGTAGGCAGAAATGTTTTTAACTATCATGCATGTACCGCATCATTACGTTTAATTTATAAGTACAGAAAACAAACAAGCATGAAAATGAAAGTTGATAAAGATAAGATTTTTTTTTACCTTGTAATCATAACGGCAATTCCAAGATCATCTGCATGTGAGACACTATATTGAGATGAGGCCACCATAATGCAATCTTGAAATGAAGTGCACTGAAATGCTAATCAACTTGGATTCCATTTACTGCAGTAAGTTAAGGCATTACAAACATTTACTAATCAGTGTTAATTGTCCTATAATATTTTCAACCAGGAATGCTAATGTTGGTGATCATGTATTAACATTCCAGAAAAAAAAAATCTTTTACAGTACAGACAACCTATAGTGGTACAACTCAGATATACTACACTATAGTTTATATGGTGTCATTTACCAATCAGAAACAGAACCTCTTGATTTATATAAAGCTATTACTCCATAGTAGTGACCCAGGTTTTATGAGCCGTAAATATTCCACAAAATGGAAGCAAGCAGAAAAACAAATAACCATCGTCAAGTTAGGCTGAATAATAGTCTATTTTTCAAAAAGATGTCACAAGTATCATCCCCTTATATACATGATCTAGCAGTCAATGAAATTTAAAGTTCCACATTCTTAGATCTGTTTCTGCCTAAAATATCTATGCTATTTTAAGATTCAAGTCGAGTACATAGAATAAACACGGATACGACATATATATTAGATGTGGCAAGATGGGCAGGTTGGGTAATGACTGCGGTTATTCTTTAGTACGGGGGTCTAAATCGGCCCATTAATAAGTACATGGTTCTGATTGCCACATCTAGTAAACTATCACCAATTAGACTATCACCATCAACCCACATAAAGATACCAACCCATGCCAAAAACCACCGGAAAACAAGTTGAGAAAAATCTAACTTCAGCGCACTTCATATGTGATTGATTGTATGTATACACGAAAAAATCTCAGGGAAAAATTTCATGTCAAGTGATAATTAAGAATTTGAACTTAATCTGACAGAAGCAACCATTTAGAAAAAGCTATAAGTAAACTTAACTAATTAAGAAAAATAAAAAATTTATGTTCGGTATTGGTCATGCCAATGGACATGCAAACTGCACTCACTCGCATTATCTGCTCCCTGATCAAAGTTTAATCGAGTCAAATCATATGCTGGGTACTTAAGCGATTGCACTAACGTGTTGTGAAAAGACCACTCTCCATATAAACAAAGATAAAAAGATAAAAGGACAAGTATGTTCCACTTAATTCACTAATCTCACAAATGAATCCACTTACTAATAATAATATATTTTTATGAAGTGTGATTGGTCAAACGGGGAGAGTTGCCACGAGACAGATGTAGACTTGGCACTTAAGTATGTTTCGTATCTGATGGGATCGTCATGTATATAAGTTCCATCCCCGCAAATCAGCTTACATAATAAACTCTAACTTAACCATAGAGAAACCATTAACCATGAGCACCACAATAGACATTACCAACGAAAATGAAACTTCTTACAACTACAAGAAGCCAAGTAAACTATCTTTTTTGCATAGTTTTTCTTCTGTAATAGGAAAACTGTATGAGCAGCATATGCAAAGAGTCATTCATAGCATCAAGGTCGGTATTGCCTTGGTTTTGGTTTCACTTCTTTATCTTCTCGATCCACTATTTGAGCAAGTTGGGGAAAATGCAATGTGGGCTATTATGACTGTTGTCGTTGTCTTTGAGTTCTTTGCAGGTTCGTTGTCAACTCTTAAAATTACTAACCAAGCTTTTGTAAATCCTCATATCTACTCTCTAAATTACTCAGCTTTATGTTTTCAGAATTTCATCTCTAAAAAAGGCAAGCACCATCAAACCACTATATATTTTCACCCTTTTCACATTAAATCCCTACACAATATTCTTCTCCCCGTTACATGCATAAACAACTTTTTGTTGCACTCAAACTATTTCTAACACTATGCGCATGCCAGGTGCCACGTTAAGCAAAGGGTTACTCCGTGGACTTGGAACTATACTTGGAGGCGGATTAGGTTGTTTGGCAGCAATTGCGGCAGATGATTTGGGAAAGATTGGAAACGCAGTAGTGGTTGGTGTTTCAGTGTTTATTTTCGGTAAGTACAAAAATAACAGTCACCATTTGAACCAAATAAATCTTTCTATTAAAGAGCAAACTATGAACCAGATTTATCATGCAAAGAAATTTCTTGTTAGCCAAACCTGTCATGGATAGCATAACATAAGTGCAGTATGACATTCTTTTCTTATACATTTATCAAGTAACTAGTCTTGTGACATCTGTCCCTGACATTTCCAACTATTCTAGAGTCATACGAACTAATTAAGATCTGACACAACCGAACATATTAAGAATCTTCTACCTCATATTTAATATTCTAACCTGCTTTTGTTACATTTATAACACACATACGCACACACACATATATATACATATATATATTGCCTACATCAAGTGCATAAAGACTATTCTGTAATGTGTAGGTGCTGCAGCAACATACTGCCGAATGATTCCAAGCATAAAGAAGAGATACGATTATGGGTTCATGATTTTCATTCTCACCTTCAATTTGGTTGCAGTATCCGGTTTGCGTGCTGATAAAGTGTTAGAATTAGCCCGTGAGCGTCTGTCAACAATTGGCATGGGTTTTGCCGTCTGCATGTTCACCAGCTTACTCATTTTTCCTATGTGGGCTAGTGATGAACTTCATCGCTTGACATCTTCAAAATTCGACAAGCTAGCTTGCTGCATTGAAGGTACGTTACAGACTAACAATCACTAGAAAAAGAGTTGGATATCTTTATACTATCGTTATCTAAAAAAATTAATATGATGAACTTGCAGATTGCATGAAAGCGTATTTTAGTGTAGTTAGTGAAAAAGAGAGGACACCAAGCATTAATGTTAGTGGCTGCAAGTCCGTATTGCACTCCAAATCAAGTGATGAATCACTGGTAACGTCTCTTAAAAGTTATCGGTCCATGTTTATGAAATTACCTAACAAACATGAGAAAATTACTCAAAGTCTATTTGATTTTCAGGCAAATTTTGCAAAGTGGGAACCCTGGCATGGAAGATTTGGACTCCATTATCCATGGGGAAAATATATGCAGGTAGGGGAGCTTGTTAGGGAACTTGCTTCTATTATTCTGTCAATGCAAGAGTGCCTTGAATCGTCATTACAGGTTCTAATCTCATCAACGCTGATTATTCAAATAATTATATTTCTTTGAAATTCAAGCATATGTGTGATCCTATCGCACCAATTCACTTAACTGACTTATACTGTTAATTTGTCGTACTCAGCCATCAACAACGTTACAACAAGCAATCAAAGAGCCATGCAAAAGTGTAGGGTTGTCACTAGGGCTAACGATGAGAGAGCTAGGGGAAAGCATCATGAATATGAAAAGATGCCAGGTGAAAGTCCTAACATTACCAAAATTGGAGTCCATCAAACTAGAGCTCATTCTACTATCGTCCTCACCAAACCTAAAAGGGATTGCAAACCTTGAATCTCTTGCCATAGCAAACTTCTTGTTTCTATTGATGGAGATAGTTGATAAAGTGGAAGTTCTGGCAAAAGAAGTAGAAGCACTTGGAGAGGCTGCCGGTTTTCAATCCAAATAGTCTAAATCGAACGTTTAAAAAGAACAACTACAAACCACCATAACCTATATATTTTAAATATAGGTTGATGCAAGTGTTTATATTCATACTAATAGAATGTATGAACTAAACAAACTTATCGACGATCAATGTTGAAAACTTTCTTTTTTGGCAGGTGCCATTTGGTTAATAGGAACATCTATGTTCTCAGATAGTCAGCGTTATCGATTTATACTATGATAGTTTACTAGTGAATTCATAGAATTTTGATCGTGAATCACATAGTGATGGTGAAAACTGATCTAATATATTACTAAATTTTTAAGGATTTTTCCTGTTTACTATTGCTTCTCTACTTTTCTTTCATTCTCTTTCAGATAAATGAGATTTATTAATCTTAGTTATATACCTTAGGGAGTTAGGGGTGTCAATTTCTAACAAGACGCCAAAATAAGTGAGTTTGGGATGACTGTTTAACCTATTGGTCATCAGCTACATGTTGTATGATAAACATTTCCAACCTACCAAGCCATTCAAAAATACAAATTAAGTCATTAAATATTAGAATTACAAACTTATTTTGTTCTTTCAAAAACCATAATTATCGTATATAAATTTATTATTTTTTAATTTTTAATATATTCATTTAAAAAGATATATGATTAAAAAATCTAGTTCAAACATAAATGGGCCGACACAACAAATTTACTTATTAAAGGAGTTGGGTTAGGGTTCAAACTTTGACACTTGGGTTCGGGTTGGGATATATAAACTCGTCAACACGCCAAACCAAAAAAAAACGACATACTTTAAATTCACAACTTAAGATAATGTGGTAACTAAGAATAGCAAAATATATTTTTCTCTTAATAAAGATAAGAAATGACATCTTCTAAATCTACGATTGTGGATCCTCATAAAGCCTGTTTTCAACCATGGGTCATATTATTTTGTCCCACATACATGGGGCCTTCAAAATTAGAACAAAGTTACATTCTACATTACACATAAGACAAGCATAATGGACAAAAAGAAGGCCAGAGGACATTTTTAAAGATGGAGAAACCAATAGATATATGGACCATTTCTATATATCATTGGAGATAAAATACATTCACAAAGTACTTGCAGATAATTCAACAGATAAAGCATGAGTTGTCTAAAGAGACTTATTATCACCGGATTGTTTATCAGGGTATTTGGAATTTGCAGAATTGTAGAAAGTGCTCCGAACACCAACGTGGCAAGTGTTCTTTGTAATTCAGGCATTTATACCAAAGGTGATCCATTCACCATTAGTTTGGCCTATGTTCTTGATGAACTACCAAAAGTTACACCTTATCAACAAGGTTACGACTACAGAAATATCTCGCCTTACCCTAATGCTTTCGCCTATGGTCATGCTTCGTGTAATCAAAACCTTACAAGTATGGATTGCAAAACATGTCTTGATGCAGCAGAAGTTCATATGCTAGACATCTGCAGCTATAGGATTGGTGCCAGAGCAGTTCTTAATGATTGTGCTATTCGGTATGAGCAATACCCATTTGAAGACTAACTTGTTTGCAATCAAGTAGTTACATTGTTGTTTTCATCTGGATTTAGGCATGTAATTTGCCTTAACCTACATATGCAAGTTCTATATATTAAGGTCTGTATTTCCCTTATGATTTGTGGGAGTGTGCTATTTAGTACGAGCAGTTCTTAATGATTGTGCTATTCAGTATGAGCAATACCCATTTGAAGACTAATTTGCTAGCAAATTAGTCTTCAAATGGATAATCCTAGTGCCCAATAGCACAATCATTAAGGTTTGTAATTCCCTTATGCTTTGGGATTGTGCTATTAGGGTTTAGTGACTGATATCAGCATATATGTATACTACTGTGTTATATAGAATATAGCATATACTAAGCTAATTTAGAGTATTCCTAAAAGTTAAAAATGGTGTAAAACTAAGGAAAGTAGTTCCAATCCTTTGATCATCTATTGAAAATCAACCCCTGGTTCTCCAAACCCATAACCAAACCCCCTCATTCCTCTCTCTTACAGTCTTACTATATAAACCAAGTAACAGTACACACACTAAACACCATACAACACACACAAACACCAAACTCCCTCCTTTCTTTTTACTCTCCAGGCCACTTCCAACAGGTTCATGTCAGGGTCAGTCCTTGGGCAAGGACATCGATCAACAGGATTTTGCTTGAAAAACACACGAAACATCATTTTAGATGGCATGTGTTGAACTTTTAATTTATAGTTTATCTACTTAAGTTATAAAATTTTAATGATGTATTAACGTTCTCGTGAGGACGAGCACCCCAGAATAAGTTCCAAACCCCTGAAAAATAGGGTTCACTTTTAACAAAATTTAGTCGGGACATTTTTTGAATGTGTCCTAGGCACCAAAAGACCTCAGGACCTGACCTGTCTCTTTCTAATTATCATCCAAGCATTTTGCAGGTACGATCTTACGTGCTATTTTATTGTTTTTATATGGGACAGATCAAGAGGATTCGCTCTGATTCAGTCAGCAACAATATGACTTACAAACTTGTGATGTTTTAGTTGAAGGAATCCCTATTGCTCAGGACCACTATGAATTGTAAATCTTCTCAAATTATGTCTCGAGATTGGCCCTCAACTACACCTGTAAGGCTGTAACTTTCATCCTCCAGTTGTTCCTTTAAGTTTCTAATTACAATCAGTGTCACCAAATAATTAAAACCAAACACCCATTTGCTCTACTATGACCCTAATTCTCTATCAATCCACTTTCCTAACATTCTAGGAGAATCAAACATCTGTTTATCAGCTGAAGATGCACATATAGAATGTGACTTTCTTGAATTGGTCCTTCATCATAAACAGATCACAACATGTCTCCAGTTTCGAGAAAATACCAAGTACAATAATTATATTCTACAAGAGCAGGTTGATCTTAGCAATTCAATCTCCTTTACGAAATTTTAAAGTCAATCCAAACCGAATCAGTGGTGATTTGGAAAAAAAAGACGGTTTATGTATTGTCAGTTTCATGATACAACATCAAATTCACAACTTCAGTTATCCAAATATAAATCTTCAAAGAAATCTTGTTGAATCCAACATGCGGTATGATTACACCCCAAATCTTAAACCAAAAGAGACCCTTCCATGACTGTGGTGGCTTTACCTCGAAGAAGTACTCTTTGATTATTCTTATCAAGATGGACATGTACAGTACCACTTCTAGGTGATGCCTGACCAAAACAAACAAAACATGACTAAACAATTTAGGTGGCCGATAGACCATCAATTTGAGCACATTGTGTTCATGTGTGTTTGGGCGAATCCCATAATCGGGAAGGTGGGTTGAGGAGTTGTTTGTTTTAAAAGAGAGATTCATATAGCCGTGAGAACATGACAAACTGGTTGGAACTGCAACTTTTAAACGCGTAAATATATATTGATTATAGAAGTGCTAAAAAAGCCCACAGATATGCTAAAGGTGTTGACAGTCAGCACACATCAGCCAAAGGGGTTAATTTTAGTCTATTCCTACAACACTATATTATAGGCTATGAATTTTACTATCTATAGATGAATTTACTTTATCAACTACAAGTCTAAAACTGCAAAAAGCTATGTCATCTTAAAAAGGATTTGTCATGTGCCTTGAAAAGCAATTTGAGGCTTATGCATATTAGTTTTCTTTCTAAAGTGTGTGAGCTTTTGTTTTGCATCAAAAAGAGGATGGAGGCAGAATATTATACCTGATATGCAATAAAATCACATTTTCCCATCTTCTCATGCCAGTAAGCTGCTAAGGCACAATGTGCACTCCCACAAACAGGGTCCTAAAATAAAAGGCAACATAGAGAAGGTCAAAATTTTCTACTATAAATAACCACATTTTACTAAGTTCAAGCCACTTATGTTTTGGCATAGCAAAGATCACTACTTCTATCTTATTACCTCATCGATACCATATTTAGGGCAGAAGAAGCGACTACAAAAGTCGAACCCTGACCCATTAGGTGCAAGTGCCGTAATTATTATCCCTCTACCCGGTGCTTCTTTGATCTTATTAATTTGCGGCTTGAACTCCACAACTTCCTTTGCTGATTGAAACACCACCTGCATAAAAGAAGACAGAAAAGAAAATATAAATTACTACTCTAATCACAATCCATAATTTCCAAATAAGCAAAAAGACAATACATACAAATATGTCATCAGATGCAGTCTTCTTCACATCAACAACAGAAACGCCATTTAGTATTTCAGAAACTGCTGAAACCGCCAGATCATTGAAATCTATAACAGGCAAGACAGGGAAATTCAATTCGATGTAGAAACTGTTTGGTATTTCACCATTTGATGAGTCAATGATCTTGCTAGCGGGAACTTTATTGGCAGTCAAAATTCCAGAAAGGGTTGAGAATTCTACTGTGTTAGCGTTCACCAGGCCAGACTCGAAAAGGAAATGAGAGGCTGCTAAAGTTGCATGACCGCAAAGTTCAACCTATTGACAGAACAGACCAATTCAATATTTTATACAAAAAACTTATCTTTATATCAATTGAATACAATTTCAGAAACCATGATTAATAATCAGCCATCATCTTAAGACCAAAAATCAAGATATAACATGGTCCGTTAACCAGAACTAAGAAAAGTAACCAACTTAACAAAATATAGCACAGTAATTTATTAATACTAATTGGTAAAAGGATGGGGGTTCAAGCAAAATGAAACTCTTTCAGTCTTTCTCAAGCAAACATGCGATGTAACTAATTAAAAACTTCAAACAAATTTTCTGTAAATATTGACAGATACGGAATATCCTAATCGGAATATCCCCATTCCCCGTGACAATTTTCAAACCCTTTCCTAGAACCCCCTAAAATGTTTACATGTCCAAACCCCGGACCTCTTGTAAGGACACAAGGACATATAAATAAAACTCGAAAACATATATATAGAAACATATACTCATTCACATTCACAATATATACTATCTTTTCCCTTAATATTAGTACTAATCCTAAATGAAAATCTTTCTCAAGTAGACTTGTAACTACGTAAAATCTTCAAACAAATTATATATAATATATATATTTATATATATATAATATGAAATGAAAACAACCTCGGCAACAGGAGTGAACCATCTGAGGTGGAACCTAGGAGGAGGATTGTCGGAATGTTGACCAGCAACAAGAATTGGAGTCAAATAACATGTTTCTGAGATGTTAAATTCAGCAGCAACTGATTGCAACCACTCATCGTCTTTCTTTATGTCGTCGCCTAACCAACACACTGCTGCTGGGTTTCCTTTGAATGCCGCGTCACTAAATGCATCCACCTGACACAGTTTTTGTTTTCACATATTTTTATTTTCATTTCATTTTATTTACTTATAAAGCAGTTTATATAAATATATGTTTACGGAACTTACAACTGAGTATTTGACCAGCTTCTTCACCATTTTTGTTTCCCTTTTTTTTTTAAACAGATTGTTGTTTTATTCCCCCACCGGTCTCCGCCTAAGTCGGAGTCTATTCTGGTTTCACGTTTAGTGTGTGTATTTTTGTCCGATTGTACAAGGGTAATTTTATATCAATTTGTCAGAAGAATTAAGATGCCCTTTTGCCTACTTGAATTTTTTTTTTTTTTTCCGAACATATATGATGTGTGCTAATTGCATAACGGAAGAATCTCGCACTAAGCGGATCTTAAATAGCCTTTCTCAACATACCACATCCTTAATTGGAAAATACCGTCGAGGAGAACTTACCAAGGCTCGAACTTGAGACCTTAGAGTAAACTCCCCTAGGGCCCCACATAACAGGTTTAGTGAAACACTCTTAACCACTAGGGTTTAATTGAATTGTTAATATCATTTAGGATGGGTTAACGCTGGATAACTAGTTAACACTCCGGATAGGTTAAGGATTCGTAGGTTGTTTATTTTTTCTATCAATAAACTAAAGTTGGATGATATATTCTTGAAATGATTTATTTTATAAATTAGCTTTTTAAATTATATATAGATTCAATTTGTTTATTAAATTTAGAATTAAATTCTAATTTTAGTTTATAAATACAAAACATATTATAACCTTATTTGATTGATCGTTTTCTCATTAATAAAATTGTTTTTTTTCTTTCTTAATTCTTCAACTCCTATTACTTATATTATTTGTCGTCACCCACTATGCTTATAAGTTCCGATTTTGATGTAATTGTAAAACTAAAGGTAAATCCAACATTCCAACTAAACATATATTATATTTATCATTATTGTTTATTATAATTTAGCTTCGATCATTGGTTTATTTTAACCACAATTTATTTCATACCCACGAATCATGTATGTGGGCATATTCAAATTTATTTACAATACAATTTATATAACTAACGTACATCGTACTGTTATTAGGACTAATATTAAATAAAACTTGAAAACAGTCTCTTTATAAGATTGTCTACATTTTAACCTCCCCAAACAACGTTGAGGTATTTGGATCAAAAACGCGTAGATTACGGCATTAGGCAGGATTTTTTGAATCAAGTACTTATTTTCTTTAGGGATAATGATTTATGAGTGTAGTGAACAATGTCAAAATGTCTATGTTATATAATGATTTAATCGGGTGTCTATGCAATGTAATAAACTTTTAATATTTGTCCATTTGATGTACTTTAGAGGGTCACTGCTTAGGTGTACCAAGTTAATGCCACGTATTGCCTTGTCAAATGTCACGTATAATACATACAATAGACATTAATAAGCCAAAATTCATGTGGTTCTAATTTGTTTAGTAAAAAGCACATGAAAACAAAATCATCAAGTTTCATTCATTCACGTACTAGTTCTAATACCCATACGATGTATGAATTGATTATATATACGTTGGAAAATTATATTGATTTATTCTATTAAATTTGATATTAATTATTTTAGATTATTTGGATTAGAGGCTTTTTATAAAACTTGGATTATGATTTGAATAATTAGATAATAACCTAACAAAATAATAATACAAATTGGTTAGTTAATCGGCTAATTTATTTGTGTGCTATAATTGTTTTTTCAAGATTTCGAACATATCATAAAGAAAGTGTACATATAATATATTCGATGGATATATAGCAAAACATACATTGATTTGATTATAAAACTAAAAATATTAAATAGATAGGCAAAAACATGTTATATAATAATTATTATTATATTATTAGTATTTGATAATTATAAAGAAACTTAAAATTAAAAAACTTAAAAGGGACACATGTCATTTAAAGAATGAGTCAAATATCGATTATAAAAAGCTATAATCCTATTTTATTTTATTGCTAGATACCTACAATCTAACGTATAAAAAACATCTAATATGCCCCGTTTTTGAGTATGGTATAATTATGTGTTCTTTGTCCATCCACCCTGTATTCAAATTCAAAGAAAAGAATTGTAATAAATCACATTTAAGGGATAATTGCATATATACCCAATTTCAGCATTTAAATTACAAAAATTCCCAAGTAAAAATCTAAATTGCAAATATATCCAATAGTTTCTTTTAAATACACATATTTATCCATTTATATCTATTTCATTAAATAACTTTTATTTTAAGACCATTATACCCTTTTTCAACACCTAAAACTCCTGTCACTTTCCAATCCCAATAAAATCAAAATTCACAATTCATTTTGTTTCATTCGATCTCTTCATCATCATAATCAACAACAACAAAACCATTTGAGTTTAATCCTCTTTCATTGTCATAATCGTCAATATAAATAGCAATAAAAACAATTTAGTTGAATTCACCTAGACACTTTTTTTTTTTTACAAAACCCACCAATCTTTGCAACAATCATATCCTCCTCCGCATGCGGTTGTTCAATACCCGACACTACTACTCCGTTGCTGCTTCGGGCTGCGAGAAGAGAGACGACCAGCTCTCGTTGGTGAAAAAAGCGAGGTAGATATAGAATATAGGGATAATTGCATATATACCCAATTTCACCATCTAAATTACAAAAATCCTCAAGTAAAAATCTAAATTGCAAATATACCCAATAGTTTCTTTTAAACACACATATTTACCCATTTATATCTATTCCATTAAATAACTTTAAAGCTATAGTTTTAAATGGTTTTTCTTTTACACTGAACCTTACCAAATAATTTTAAACACACATTATCATTTCAAATGGTTTTTCTTTTAAACACACATATTAAATAACTTTAAAGCTATAGTTTCAAATGGTTTTCTTTTACACCCAACTTCCAAATAATTTCACTTTATTATCATTTTCACTTCCAAGAAAAAAAATCACTCCCTGCATCTTTCTTCCATCACTCCAAAAACATACCAAAAGAAAGATGCATCCATTTCAGGTGACTTACATATTTGAATTTTGAAAAGACACCGCAACCGGAAACGACATAACAGCCGTCATCTCGATCCGGCGACTTACATACCGGCATACATAGCAACTGCGGGATCCCAACCATCTCTTCATCATCATCTTTATCACAAATAGTCCATCATCTTCTTCACCTGGATTTTCTAACTGGAGTAGTAGCGGGAATGCGGACGGAAAAATTGTCGGCAGTGTGTGAGTTTTAGGGAAAGGGGGTTACTGTACAAATTGGATCAATTTTTTTAAAATTAAAAGAGAAAAAAATACGTGAAATTATGTTTACGCTTACAGAATCAGGATTTCTAAATAAATCTTGAATTTACCTTTTCCGTTCATATATGTCATCGTTGTTTACCTTTATCATCGTCGTTGGAAATGAGATGATGGTTGATAAATGATGCGATGGTGCTAGACTTCTGAGAATTTGGTGATGATGATGATGATTTACCCTTTAATTTTATTTTATCTATATAATTATTAAAACAGTAGGAATCCGAATGATTTCAGAGGGTCTAAAAACTAAAACCTATTTTATAAAATTGCCAGATAGGATTATAATCTATGTGGCATCCTCTTACTTTTTCTGATTATATTTATCTTATTTATTCATATTTAAGGAAAATATTACAATGAAAACTTTAAATAATTTTTAAGTTCGGCAATCTATATTGTCTTTGCGATATATATGCCAAAAAATTTAGTTTCATATTTTATCATCTTATTTCAAATCTTTCTTGAATAATAACACAATATTTAATTATTTATTTGATTTACAACATGACGAAGTATTCAAACACAAGCCATCTCTTTGGCAAATACATACCATCATGACTTATTTCATCATTTAATAAACATTAAATTAAATATACTATTGTGGTATCTATTTTCTTTTCATTCTGAATGAATCTTAAATCTCCCTTCCAAAAATTTTTTTTAGGCCTCTTATATTATCTCCTGATGACAGACCTATTCTCTGTACTATCAATAGGATCAATTATAACAAGTCACAGTATAGCTTTTGTGGATTTGTCAATGTTTGGTTATCAACATAATAGTGATAACTGATGATATTGTTGACATTTTGATTAAAGATACGTTTCATAGTTAGTTTATGTTGATGTTGATAAGATATAATATAAATTAAGTCAAAATAATAGTGATTCTTAATGAGATATTAGAAGAGTGTCCGCGCGTTGCAGCAGCAACGGTTTATAACGCGTGAGATGCCGTAATGGTAGTACAAGCTGTTTAGGTTACTTTCATGAAATGCGACAATAATGCGTCTAACCGTAGTTATCTATCTAAATATAAGTCGAGGATTGGATGCAAAAAGTAATTAGGTGAAAAAATTGACAATTTTAAATATATTTGTTAGGGTTATTTAGAGGTAGTTTGGAGATATTGAAAAAAGTAATGAATTTCCTAAAATAGGAAAACCAATTTGTTTTATAAGGGATTATTGATATGTTTCATTTTTAATTTATGTAAATATTGGTGATAAAATGTAATATAATGTAATTTAAAGTAATACTGATCTAGGAATTGAACATGAACTACATATCAATATTTACATAATAATAAACTTATAGAATAATTCATTAAACAGATATTGGGAACCTATATATGTATATATAACTTTTTTTTCCCAAACAAACCTTTTCTATGTATTAAATAATTTTTTTAATTGCCGCACATCGTGCGGGTAAGATACCTAGTATGTATATATAACATTAAACTTCACCAGCCATGTAAGCACAGATGATGAGTCAGCTCCCACATATGTTTGGCAAAAGTAGTTGTAGCTTGTAGATGTAGCTTTTAGTTGGAGTTGTAAGCTGTAGCTTTAAAGCAAAGCTGTTAGCTATAACTTTTATTTTATAGAATTGTTTGGTATGGTAGCTGTAGCTGCAGCTTTAAAGTGTATTTGTGTACTTTTAATGACTAAAAGCTTCATCGAAAAGCTAAAGCTCTTGAAACGAGAAACGTTTCATTTTGAAGCTTTTTCTTTTAAATAAAAGCTAAAGGTAATTGCATCCAAACAAAACTTTTAACACAACAGGAGCTTTTTGTTAAAACTTAAAAGCTAAAAGCTTCCCAAAAGCTCTTTAAAAGCTCTTGCCAAACATAAATTGAAAAAAAAGGGTTATTAACCGGTTACCTATTTACCCGGTCACCCACTACATTTTTTTTTTTTAAATTTCATTCACAACTCACCTTGGCAAATCACCGACGGTGTATATTTACAATATTTACAAAGAACATTAGGAAACCTTAAATTTACACCAATCGTCCCACGAAATTCCTTTGTGTCTCGACCTAGTCTTGAACCACAAATAGCCCATCGATTTAATGCCTTGTAATAAGTTATTGATCTTGAAAGGAACATTGCCAAACTTGATATCGTTTCTTGCTTTCCAAATACTCCAACATCCGATGATAATTATGCCTTTTATTGTCTCCTTTTCCTGATTACTATTGCCTGAGTACTCATGCATTGCCATGAGGTCTTTCAAGTCAAAGACGAAAAAAGGTGCAGTCCTACACCAATTATGTACCATGTTCCAAACTTTCGCTGCTACCGCGCAACTACAAAAGAGGTGGTCGACAGTCTCCACGGATTCGTCACAAAACACACCGCTCAACTCATTAAAATCTCCATGCACACAATTACGATCCATAAGTGCCTTCATAGTAGGGATTCAATTCAATAAAGCTCTCCATATGAATAAGTTGCATTTACGCGGTACCCATTTACACCAATATTCAAAAACCAGTCTGCCCCTAAAGTCGGTGTCTCTTAATAAGAAATCCTTCACTGTATAGATCGTTAAATCAACATAACATAGACTTTTTAACATAGTTCACTAAATTCAGAGGTCATTATCCTTTTTTTTATATTAAATAAAAAAAAACTTGAAATCTACGGCTTTCGAAGATTTTCAATACTCATGTCTCTTGATGCGACACTTTATTTCATTGTGCAAACTTACTACTTTTTTGGATGTGCTCTCTCCTGTTCTTCACTAGTCAAGCAAAGGGTTTAGGGTTGCAACCCTTGATTTTAATCAAGGTTTTAAAATTTATTGATTAATTTAAATCATGTATTTTGATTTTAATTTAAAAGTTAATATTTTTTAACTTAAATGCTTCTTTAGGAAATAACTCTTTGCTAAGCTTTAAGTTGTTTCCTAGACTTTTTAACATTAAATACACATACATTAGAAGTGTAGCTGCTAAAACACATAAATTAATGAGTTTGGGAGGTGGGTATAACTAATATGTTTAACAAAATTTGTTGCTATGTGAGTTTTGTTCAATATGTGAAACAAGCCTCTCATAATATCTGAAATGGCGGGTGGTTGATATTTGATATTGTGCTTTTTAAAAATTATGTTTTTTTCAATGTTATTTGTGGTTAATGTATGCTATGAAAACACAACTTATGAATAAAAGAAAACAATATATTTAGTTTTGTTTTACATGTGTTCAAGTCTCATTTTACTTTATAATGTTGAACTTCAACCTTGATAGTTGAATGTCTAAAAATTTAAAAATTTATTTATCTTAGTCGACACAATTTTAAAAAAAAATAGTATTAATGAAAGATCATATATATTTAAACAATATAAAGCCACTTAACAAGTAAAGTATATTTATATATTTTAACCATACTTCAATACCAGATCAATTTTATTCATAAATTTAAAGTTCTCATAATGTTTTGGTGTTCCTATTAGGTTGAAGTTCAGCAAATTTATCCCAAAAGTGCTTAAAATATCATATTCCCTTTATTACTTGAAACTTTTATAAGCAATTGATTCAAAATATTTTCACCAATGTCTCATCTACAAAATAACTTGTTGGAAATATTTTGTCAAAACATTCATGAGGCGGGGTCGCGTTTGTTTTACCGAATTTGATGGAATTTAATGGAATTGAAATTGAATTTCATTCCTTAGTGCGTTTGGTTGTTCAAAAAAGGAGGAATCTCATTCCGTAGGATTGTAAACATTCCATCATTTGATGCAATCTCCATTCCTTGGGGATGGAGGAAGGAATTTCATTCCTTCCGTCACTTGAATTCTCAAAAAATCAAAAACATTCTGTCAAATTCCATTCTTTCATATTCTAATTTCTTATAAAGATTCTATTCTTTCTAAAAACATTTTGTGAACCAAAAGCACCATATGCTACAGAGACAGAGCTAAAAATTTTTTTTACGAGGGGACAATTTTAAAAGTTGTTTGTCATATTTATAGTAGTCGTATCCGAACATGTAAAAAAAGTTAGGCCCTAGCTCGAGAATAGAAAATGGACCTTCAATAAAAGTTTGTTCCCCACAACAGGTGTAACACTCATATTTTCACAAACAACTACATTATTAATGTACTACACATTTACATATTCAAACAAAGAAAGCTTTTTATTAACCTTTTTTCATTCTTTCTACCAAAAAAAAACACTAAAGGGTTTTATTGATCTTACTCAAAATCAATGCTTCGATGACCAATGAATTATAAAAAATAAGCTTATGATAACGAAGATAACATTTGTATTAATTTCCCATTTATTTTTTAAATAAAAATTACAAATATATTCATTTAAATTTTAAAGAATTACATAAGTATTAAAATTGAAGTGGGGGCAACTGACCCCACTGCCCCATAGTAACTCCGTCCCAGATGCTAACACGTGTCGTATAAAATTTGCCAATGCACACGTTAAAACAATTTAATGCCTAGATAAAATCCGGTGTCCTCTCTTTATCTACCAATATATATATATATAACAAGGTGATAAATTCATTCCTAAACAAACAAGAACCTTTGGATGGATTTCATCTTTGATTTAGAGCCATTAGATCAAATTTAATTATTTTATCTTTCTTAAATGACAATATTAATACTTATACTTTTATGATTATACAAAAAATACCCCTTTAAATTTAATTTACACTTTTTGATTTTCCATCATAAATTTACACTTTTTACCCAATAATTTTAATCAAGAAATCAAAAATAATAGTTAACATATATATATATATACCCCTTTAACTTTAATTTATACTTTTTTGGTTTTCCATCACAAACTTACACCTTTTATCCAATAATTTTAATCAAGAAATAAAAAATAGTAGCTAATATTTATATATCTAATAGAATAATTGTTAATATTATTATTTTAATATATTATTATATTATATATAATTAATGACAATTTAAATTTTTATAATATCATAAGTTGACAAATTTTAACCAGGTACGAATTAAAGCACTAGAAAACATAAAGTTATATTAGCCGTCGATTAGATTCCTCTTTACAGTGACCAGACACTTTTGTAATAAACCTTAGTCATTGTTTCTCATATATATTTATGTGTTATTTAACCACACTTTTGAAAAAAGGGATACATCATCTATCAGAGGTCTCGCTAAGTAAAATTTTCCTTTTTTTTGGATAACTTCTATTCATCCGGATATGTCTGCATTGTCACTGCACTTGTGTTTTAACGTTTTGCTCGAATAGTTTAGTTATACACTAAAATTTCTAAGCAATTTAATTGTCAATCTATATATTTCAATAAAATAATAGTCAACATATTTTAATTGAAATATTTGAGATATGTTTCATTCAAAATATATAGATCAACTTTCTATAAAAATAGTAAGCTACTCCCCCTGTCCCATCAAAAGTGTCCACTTTTGAATTTTTAAAGTCTTTGTCTCGCAACTTTGACCTTAAATATTTTTATTTACAATGTATAATATTTGATGAAAGTTATATGAGTTGATAGAGATTTCAATATGTTTTCATTGAGTATAACTTATCAAATATTATATAATGCAATAAAAAATATTTGTAGTCAAAGATACAAAAGAAAGACTTTGACAAAATAAAAGTGGACACTTTTAATGGGATGGAGGAAGTATATTTTAAACCATGAAAAGGTAAAATTGAATATTAATAATGTTGTCACACCCTGTATCTACAATATTATATTATATTATATTATATATATATAATGTCTGGTTTAGTCAAATTATCAACGGCAATGTTTAGAAGGCCGAGTTTAACTTAGGTGAGTGACAACTTTGAGAACATCAACTTTTAACATTGATCTGCAATTTTGGAGCATGTGGTGACAGAGAAGTTGCACTCTATTAAACAAAATAAAATAAATTATCGAAATTAATGATATATAATTTAGCTTGTAAATATGCGTGACTATTATGATTAATATTATAAAAGAATTTGAAAAAAAATATAACGTTTTTATATACAACTATATCATCAATGTACTGTACATTCACCCAAACAAAAAAAAAAAATTCCAACCTGTTTTTTTTTTCTATTCTATTAAAAATCAAAACAACTTAAAAATTTTGTTCTACCAATAGAGAGGTTTATCTCAAGACTATTGTTTCCAACCAAGTGATGTACTACTTTAAAGAAGAGACTTATGACAACAAAGTCAACGTTTGTATGTATTCTTTATTTATTAATATTTTGCAGGAACAAAATTACAAATATACTCTTAAAAAGTTTACATTGTACAAAAATTGGAGTCGGACTACATCCATGGTTATATTTCATAAATTTTGCAAAGTTATTATACAATAAAATCTAAACTCAATACTAATGCGTTGTCTATGATGGATTCTAACTCGGCAATTCAAAACATTTATGATATATTATTTTTCTTTATTTCGATTGATAAAGATCACAATTTCATTTTTTTTTTGTGTGGAAGGGGTAAGGGAGGAGGGGGAGGGGGGGTCGAACTCGGAAAATGAAATGTAATGGATCTACTGGAAGACAATTGTCAGGTTAAAAAGGGAGTGGTTTAGGTTTTGGTGGTCTAGATACTCTTAATTTAGCATTGATATGTACAAATTGATATATGATATGTGGTTCAAAATCTGAATTACGTTAGGTTTAAAATCATCAATGTCATTCATAGTTCTGAGAGTCTGCGTTCTTGTATAAAACAAATGGTAATAATATATGGGCAAATATATGTTCCTCATTCTCTGAGGCACACTCAATTGCTAGCCCCCTTAAGATGTTATTAAAAAATAGTTGGGAGTGAAAATAAGACAAGATTCACCAAGTTGGAGTGGGACTCCATCCAAGGTTATATTTCAAAAATTTTGCAAAGTTATTATAGAATAAAATCTAAACTCAATACTAATGCGTTGTCTATGATATATTCTAACTTGATAATTCAAAGTATTTAGGATATATTATTTTTCTCTCTTTCTATTGATAAAGATCACAACTTCATTTTTTTGGTGGAAGGGGTAAGGGAGGAGGGGGGGGGTCGAACTCGGAAAAGGTAATGGATCTACTAGAAGACAATTGTCAGGTAAAAAAGTGGGTGGTTTAGGTTTTGGTGGTCTGGACACTCTCAATTTAGCATTGATATGTACAAATGAATATGACATGTGGTTTAAAATCTGAATTACGTGAGGTTTAAAATCATCAATGTGATTCGATGTTCTGAGTCTGCGTTCCCGTGTAAACAAATGGTAATAATATATGGAAAAATATATGTTCCTCATTCTCTGAGACACACCCGATTGCTAGCCCTCTTAGGATGTTATTAAAGAGCGGTTGGGAGTGAAAATAAAATAAGATTTTGGAATGTTCATTGGCTTGAAGGTGGCAATCATGCAACTCGGTTTAGAAGATTGTATGCCTTGGCACCATATAAAGAATGTGTCATGTGTGATATTTTTTATGATTTGAAATGAAACTTCGAATGACATTGAGATATTTGTGATGACATGGATAAACAATAACTTTTGGCATTGAATAATTTATTTAATCAGTAAGACTTAATGAGCAACACAATAAGTGTTTGTGAAATTATCAAGGTAAAAAAAAATGTTAATAAAGTGAAATTGAATATTTTAATTTGTTAACTATTAATTAAGAAAATAATATTTTACATATATATAAGTATAAAAATATATTTACTCGCGTATTACGCGGAACAATAATCTAGTTTAACAAGACAATTGAGGAACAAAATGTCTTGTTGGTCGAAATAAGACTAACAATCTCATGATGGGGCATATCAAACTTGTTCGTTAAACATCTAAAAAAGCATTTCATGTTTTATTGATATTTTTATATCGGATGTCAAAAAAAGGTTCTACTAACTTGTTGGTTGAAACATATGTACGATATAGTCATATAGATGTATTTGTAGATGAAAAAGGTGTAAAGTTTTATTAGAAATACACATGCTCCTCCACGTTTTTGAAAAAATGGTCAAACGCACGCTATTCAACACGCCCCAATGTCTCTTTTAATCGACATGGGGATGGAGTTAATGACCAAAATGGTGTATTTGGAAAACTTAATTACCAAAATGGTGTATTTTTAAAAGTATTTATCAAAGTGGTATTCTTTATAAGAGAATGTCTATAAAAATGGTGTCTTGTTTATTTTTTTTAAACTTCTCTTTCTTTCCATCAATTTCAAAATATATTGCAAACGTGATTAGTATAAGCGAAAAAAAATATTACATGAGTAAAACAGCAATATATTTGTTATTGTTAACATATATGTAGTTTTAAATATTCTTAGCATAAACTAAGAATTTATCAAAATGAAACCACAAACCTTCATGGCTATCATTTCATTGTGTAATATATCTTAGTAAAACAGCAATATATCTGTAAAAATGGTGTTTTTTTTCTTTGAAGGCATAAGCTTTTCTATGACGAAATTGATTTTGTTATAACGTACTGATTGGTTTAAATTAATTCGTTATTTACTATTGACTATTCACGGATATTTTGCCCTTAGCCAAACAAAGTTCTAGCCCAAACATCATTACTTTTGTCGACATTGATCATTACTTGAAAGTCGTTAGTATATTATAGAGTGCAATGATATGAGCCACTATAAAATCATAAGTGTGTACTACAAAAAGGAATTCAAACCCTAATTTATGATCATATTCTTCTCTTTTGATCTTTTCAATCTTATTATAGATTTTAAAGAGGAATATTGCAACGTAAGTACTAGGCTGGTTGGCTTGCTAGGAAATTTACAAGGATGATTATTGAACAACATAGGATACAAGCAGAGGCGGTATCAGGAAAAAATTTCAAAGGGGGCAAACTTAGAAAACTTATGAAAAATAAATCTAAAAGAGGTAAAATGTTAAAAACTTATAGAAAATTTTTAAAATTTTATGAAAAATTTAAAAATACATGACAAAATTTAAATTTAGAGGAGGGCATTGGACCCCCTTGCCCCCCTTTAGTACCGCCTCTGGATACAAGTAATCACGAGAATTGATATTTTTATTAAAAAATGACCAAAAAACTTTTTTTAGCCATATTTTTGTTTCATAAAGATACAGAAAAAATATAGTTTATGCTAAAAATATTCAAAACTACATATATGTTAACAATAACAAATATATTGTTGTTTTACTCATGTAATATTTTTTTTGCTTGTACTAATCACGTTTGCAATATATTTTGAAAATGATGAAAAGAAAGAGAAGTTTAAAAAAAATAGACAAAGACACCATTTTTATAAATATTTTCTTATAAAGAACACCACTTTGGTAAATACTTTTGAGAATACACCATTTTGGTAATTAAGTTTTCCAAATACACCATTTTAGTCATTAACTCGATGGGGATGCAGATTTTCCAAACAGATGCCGCAAGCCCAAGTTGCCTATTCTTAAAGGGTCGGAATGGCGAATGTCAATTTGTTGTACCAATAACTCGATAAGTGAATAGTGATGTGGATCACATCTTTCACTCTTAGTTAGCTTTTGTTTATTGTAGTGTTGTAGAGGTTTTTAATGTGGTTTTTATTTAATCCTCGTTTAGCATGTACTCACCCTTTTGCCATCAATAAACAATGCAAAACGACAAAGAAGGGTTAAACGACAACATTTTGATGACAATTGAGAGTAGTTAAATGAAATATCCAACCATCTTGGTGGGATGTATCATGTGATCCTTGTTCTTCAACGATTCAAATTTCAACAACCTTTTTACATGTATTAGAGTGGAGGAAGTGGGACTCAGGTAGGGATTGAGTTGGGTACTTCCGGTACACCGCCGTCACCAAATCGGGTAAGGTGGTCGGGTAAGGAATTAGGTAAGTAAACCAAGTTGGTGATGGTAAGTAAATCTATTATAGTTCTATATATTAAGGTTATATTTTTCTCATGCTCCTTGGATTTGGTGAGCACCTCATTTCTTCAAGAGGGGAAGTTTGGATGTAGGTTTTTAAAGTTACTACTGTATTACAATTTCAAGAAAGAGAGAAAAATACTATGTAATACTTTGTATGTGGAGTTCCTACTTGGTTTGATAATTTTAGTTCATTATAGCAGTTCAAGTTCCACAAATAAAGTTCCGAGTCAATCCTAACAGAGTGATTAGAAAAACACAGACAGTAAGTTCATACAGTTTCAAAGAGCAAATCATCAATATCATCATGTAACGACATATTAATTACGAGTAACTTCCAA
The DNA here is from genome assembly GCF_010389155.1 of Erigeron canadensis. NCBI lineage: Eukaryota > Viridiplantae > Streptophyta > Magnoliopsida > Asterales > Asteraceae > Erigeron > Erigeron canadensis. Next base: position 8,233,164 of record NC_057769.1, on the reverse strand, counting down.
TATACATACATATATCCAATATGTAATACAATATAAGAAATACACTAATCAATCTTTTAGACCAAAAGAGACCCTTCCATGATTGTAGTGGCTTTACCTCGAAGAAGTACTCTTTGATTCTTCTTATCAAGATGAACATGCAAGGTGCCACTTCTAGGTGATGCCTAAGTAAAGTCAAAACACACAAATAACATAAGAGAAAAACACAGTTCGTCATGGGCCAAATACACTGACATCAAATGTAAATACTGTAGAATTTTAACCAGAAAGGTTTGCAGAGCATACAACGAGCTCATGAAAGCGTCTTAATGGACCACTTGCATGAGCAAAATAGTTTTATCGAATTACCCAGGTGTCCAGCCCAAATTCTGGCCCATGGACCTAATCTGGAATTGCCCCAACACTTCAAGAATTTGTAATGTTCACTTTATTCTATTTCTAAGGTAAATTGCAGGAGTTATTTACACCCATACTATGATTTAATAGTTGGGATTCACAATATATGGGTTAACTTTGTACTTCGAATTTTTGGATGAACCTCCCAAATTAGCAATGTCATATATATGGTATTGTTATTGTTATTTGTTATATCCAACGAAAAGCATTATGAAATATAATGATAGCTTCCTTTAAATTTGTTTTTATAAGTTTGTAATAGAATGTAGTTCTTTCTGTCTCGCAATAATGGTATCTGTGTGTATCAGGCAATGCCTGAGCCCAGTCCTAGGCCCAACACGAGCACAGTCCAAAAAAGTCTGCCCTGATAAGGCCCGGACCCTCACCTTGCCCGTCCCAACCTTAAATCAGTCCATTATCTGGTTCTAAGACTAGTTCAAATCTGGGCCAAAAGCCGTACCGGTCTAGCCCAACCTGGTCCTCAGCCCGGTCAAGGAACAGTGCTTCTTATAAGCTTCTATCATTCTGCCTCCTTATGAATTTTTGCATGTAGAGGTCTTGCTAGTTAATATGATCTTACTTTACTACATATTATGTTGCTGCATTTCTTGGATTTAGTTTTCTCCTTATTTCTTTGATACGCTATTATATCCTAGTATCCTACAGTTAGTGCCTCTTAAACAAGGAAAGTCAAACTCGAATATTAATAAATTCAGTAATTGGTCAAAGCACAAAATGAAAGAAGTAGTTATAAGTTTTACAAATCTAGAAGACGGACAGGAACAAGATCAGCTCAGGCCAAATCGGACAGAGACCGGGGTAGGCCTAAAAAGCCTGATAAACACTGGTTAAATCCCAGACCAAACTAAGCCAGGCTTTGTAAAAGACCAGACTTTAGAAGGGCTGGACCGGGGAAAAGAACAGGAATAGGACCGGGCCGGGCCATGCTTGGCTTTACCATCTCTTTATGTGGGTGGGAAAGAAGAAAATAGAGCTACAGACTGACTGACTGGGAGAGTGAGAAACAATACCTGATATGCAAGAAACTCACATTTCCCCAACTTCTCATACCAATAAGATGCTAAGGCGCAATGTACAGATCCAGTAACAGGATCCTAAAAGAGAAATAAACATAGTGATAGTCAAATTTGTTATTACTAACCCCAGTCTAGCAAATCAAATACGGGCAATTGTTATGATTTCTACTTCTTAATATCATTGTGTCAGATTATTTATGAATGGTAGCTCTAAATATTTATGATCGAGTCTGCTATTCTTAGTTTCTAGGATACTTGTGGTGGTGAGTGGTAAGTTAGTGAGGACTAAATTGAGCAACTAGCAAAAAAGAAATTATGAACAACTTAGGAGCATAAATGGGTAAACCGAGGGATTCCCCTGTTCCAGTTATCCAGGGAGGACAAGTTTTAGCTCAGATGTATGCAGCCCAAACGGGGCATCTCCATGACCATTTCCGAACTATTTCCCTGGCTACCTTCAAGATATTTTACTTAGGGATGTTCAAACATGAGACCTTTTGTAAGAGGCATTTGGACGCCTAACCACTCAGACACCTTGGTGGTTCTGAATGTGCACCAGGTCTAATTCCATCATTTGGGGTTCAAGTTTCCTATACATATGTAGCATTCATATCTTACAAGGACTACCTAAAATTACACTCGATTTTATGCTACAAACATTTGGGGCGTACCATCATCTATTAAAGCTACATTGTATCCTTCAAATGTGTTTTAGCAAAGAAAATCATTTCAGATAAGTTACCTCATTAATACCAATTTTAGGACCAAAGAAACGACTATAAAAGTCAAACCCTGACCCATTAGGTGCAAGTGCCGTAATTATTATTCCTGTGCCTGGTGCTTCTTTGATCTTATTAATTTGTGGTTCAAACTCCACAACTTCTTTTGCTGATGGAAGCACCACCTACATAAAAGAAGACACACAATATATAACTTTTAACTACTCTAATAACAATTCTTTATTTCCAAAGAAGCAAAAATACCATACTTACAAATATGTCATCAGATGCAGTCTTCTTTACATCAACAACAGAAACGCCATTTAGTATTTCAGAAACTTCTGAAATCGCCAGATCATTGAAATCTAAAACAGGCACGACAGGGAAATTCAATTCAATGTAGAAACTGTTTGGTCTTTCAACATTTGGTGAGTCATTGATCTTGCTAGCGGGAACTTTTTTGGCCGTCAAAATTCCAGAAAGGGTTGAGAATTCTATTGTGTTAGCATTCACCAGGCCAGACTCGAAAAGAAAGTGGGAGGCTGCTAAAGTTGCATGACCGCAAAGTTCAACCTATCGACAGAACAGATTAGTTTAACATTAATACAAATATCTTTATATCAATTATATACAATTTCAGAAACCATGATTAATGATCAGGCATCATCTTATGATAAATCAAGATATAATGTTGTCCTTTAACATGGAACTAAGAAAAGTAACCAACTTAACAATATATAGCGTACTAACTCATTAAAACACCAAACCCCTCTATCTCATTATTCAAACAACAAAAGCAAATCAGATCTACCTGTAATTAAGAACTTAAACTAAGAACTTATGGGTGTTTCAAAATTGTAAGTATTTCTAGTTTACCTGTAATTAGATTCATTCCCCGTTCTATGCAGCTCAAAGATGCAGAACAATTGTAACTAAAACAAAACACTTTCCTGCCAATTCAGGACCATACAATAATACTACTACACAAAATCTTTATTCTTCTCTCATCTCCTAACATGCATATTCATATCTCTCCAAAATCAGGAATAAAGTTTTCTAATCAACTTTTTCAAATACTTCCGCTTCTACATGAGACACTCATTACGTCAAAACAACCAAATTTGAATTAACAAAGAGGTCAAAAGTTTTACTTCATCATCTTTTTTCTCGAAACTCATAACAAACTAATGACTCAATTTTCGACTTCTCGAGAGAGACTTGAGCTCACACTAATCTATATATGATGACAAGTTGACAACTACTTATACGGTAAGGTCCCAAAGGGCCAAAGGTCACTTGCTTTTATTAAAAAAAATTTTAAAAAACGGGTTCTGTAAAATCATGTTTGCAAAAAGCTCGTCTCAAAAACTTTTTCAAAATGCGTTTTCTCTCTTAACACATCATCTACCAAACACACGTTCCTGATAATTTAAGCTTTGAAACCAAGATAATCAAATAATCTCCCCAGAAAACTTAATCTAAAGAGAGTTACACGTATAAATGGTAAAAAGGATGAGCTTTTTCCAGATCAAGTTACCAACGGAGGGCGAGTTATTTAACTCAAATGTATACATCCTAACCGGGGTATCCAAATGACAGTTTCCAAACCCTTCCCTAAAACCCTGCAATGTTTACATGTCCGAACCTCAGACCTCTTGTAAGGAGATTCGACAACCGGACCACAATCTCAAACGCGTGTATATCCTCTAAAATAAATATATAGAAACATTAATTCACTTTCACAATGTATAATACTATTTACCCTTAGTATCAGTACTAAACCTAAATGAAACTCTTTCAGTCTTTCTCAAGCAAACATGCGATGTAACTAATTAAAAACTTCAAACAAATTTTCTGTAAATATTGACAGATACGGAATATCCTAATCGGAATATCCCCATTCCCCGTGACAATTTTCAAACCCTTTCCTAGAACCCCCTAAAATGTTTACATGTCCAAACCCCGGACCTCTTGTAAGGACACAAGGACATATAAATAAAACTCGAAAACATATATATAGAAACATATACTCATTCACATTCACAATATATACTATCTTTCCCTTAATATTAGTACTAATCCTAAATGAAAATCTTTCTCAAGTAGACTTGTAACTACGTAAAATCTTCAAACAAATTATATATAATATATATATTTATATATATATAATATGAAATGAAAACAACCTCGGCAACAGGAGTGAACCATCTGAGGTGGAACCTAGGAGGAGGATTGTCGGAATGTTGACCAGCAACAAGAATTGGAGTCAAATAACATGTTTCTGAGATGTTAAATTCAGCAGCAACTGATTGCAACCACTCATCGTCTTTCTTTATGTCGTCGCCTAACCAACACACTGCTGCTGGGTTTCCTTTGAATGCCGCGTCACTAAATGCATCCACCTGACACAGTTTTTGTTTTCACATATTTTATTTTCATTTCATTTTATTTACTTATAAAGCAGTTTATATAAATATATGTTTACGGAACTTACAACTGAGTATTTGACCAGCTTCTTCACCATTTTTGTTTCCCTTTTTTTTTTAAACAGATTGTTGTTTCAGACCAACTCCCACCACTCTCCGCTTAAGTCAGAGTCAACATCTGTGTTTTCCGGTTTCACCCTTTACTTTAGTACGAGAGCAAGTACCCGCGAGTTACGGCGATGAGATGATTGGGGTGATAGGTTATAGAGTGTAGGTCATAGGAGCTAATAAATCATAGAGTGTGATAGGCTAATGCCTTAGCCGTATGGGCTACACCCTTGGATTTAAAAATTCGTCGAAAGTATATCGAATGACATCTTTAATGAAAGAGTATGAAATTTTGAGAACACCCATATAACTTTTTATAATTTATCCATATACGGTTTTTGAGATAAAAGATTTTGAATGAATTGGAGGAATAAATGATTTATGAAGGAGAAAGAAAACAAAATAATGGGTTGACATTTGATAAGAGGGTAAGGGTAATATAATTATTTTAGTTAAATATAAAATTGATAGAGAGACAATTTGATTAAGTAAATGTTAAAACTTAAAATTTAGACAGAAACTTTTTGCTTTATAATATACGAGAACGGTACCCGCGCGTTGCGGCGGTAATAGAGGTGATAACGGGGTGGTGATGTAAGGGCATCGACAGCGATGGCGATGATGGTATGACCTACATGACGGGCCTCGCCCTTAGCCGTATTGGCTTCGTCCTCAGATTTAAAAGTTCGTCAAAAGCATATCGAATGACCACTCTAATGAAAAAGCATGAAATTTTAAGAACACTCATATAATTTTTATAATTTTTTAATGTACCGTGTTTGAGATAAAAGATTTTGAATGAATTAGAAGAATATAATGATTATGGAGGAGAAAAAAAAAATGATTGATTGAGATTTGATGAGAGAGAAATGATATTATAATTATTTTAGGTAAATATAGAATAGATAGAAGGAACATTTTGGAGAACTACTTAAAATCAATATTGAAAATTTAAATTCAATGTTGAAAATTTAAGGAAAATCTGCTTTATAATATAATATAAATATAGATACTTTAGGATATGTGTACTTATGTCCGAATGTACAAGGAAAATTTAACAAAATAACTTAAGTACACACAAACAAACGAAAACACATGAGTCAAAAATACATCGAGTCGTATTTTTATAGAAGCATGATAAACTTTTAAGGATCTTGTATTTTTTTCGTCCAAGTGCAACAAAGTTTTTAAATGAATTAGATTATTTTTTATTTATTTTAATAACAGGAAGAAATGTGTGATTCAAGATTTTATTTTTTTTTCTTTTGAAAGAGGTGTTCTCAATCTAATTTTTACCTTATATCACTACAACAAAAATCGTTTTTAGGGAGGACAGTTATTAAGTAATATAGCAGAAAAAAGAAATACAAAATAGTTATTGGGAGGGCAGTCCTCGCAATACAGAAAATACATTTTTTTATATATAAATATATTTAAATGTATAAATATATGTATTTATATTGTTATACCGTATAAATAATAATACTTTGTATTAAACTACAGTAATCGTATTTAGCATTCGCGAGAACTGTCCTTGCAGGATAAATTTTGTCCTTTATTTGAAGGTGTCCTAGCAATATGTTTTAGCGAGGAGTCGAGGACAGTCTTCCCTATATATATATATATATATATATATATATATTTTATTTTTTTTGGCCATTTTCGACATGAATCTGCTGTGCAGCTTCAACTTTATATAATTCTCGGATCTCAACGAACCTTTCAAAATCATATGAGCATAGGCGTACTTTACACCTACCAATAGATCGATGTTGTAATCAATTCTATTGCCATCATTAATTACTAACTTTATATTTCTTCATTGCTTTCCGCAAGTGAGTTAGTTTTTTAGAGACTCGTGACTTCTGGTCTATGAAACTTACGTACGTTTTGCATTCAACCGGTTTACATTACATAAATTCAAACTCCATATCAAGTAATCAAACTAAAATGCCTTATTGCAAAAAATATATATAAAAAACCCAAACAAGAACTTTTGAATGTATACATTTGGGAAATCCGTGAAGGATTCACTTCGTAACGAGGAGATCTTCCACTATGTTTAACAAATTAAAGAGAAGGCTTGATCATTCCAATGAATATGAAGCGAAGCCTTGATCACTACACGTCCTTTTAGGTGTTAAGGTTTGTAGTGTGTTTATCTTAGACCAAAAGAGACCCTTCCATGACTGTAGTGGCTTTACCTCGAAGAAGTACTCGTTGATTCTTCTTATCAAGATGAACATGCAAGGTGCCACTTCTAGGTGAGGCCTAAGTAAAGTCAAAATACACAAATAAACATAAGTGAGCAATGCAGGTCGTAATGGGCCAAATACTCTAATATAGGGGAACAAATGTAGGAGTTAAACAAGACATTTATTATCATGGGGAACATGGCAATGCAGTTGAAAAATACAGGAACATCAAATGTGAGTAATATTTTGTCCAAAAAGGGGTGCAGCACCCACACTAATACATTATGATTTAAGGATGGATTATGGTTAACTTTGTACTTCAAACTTTTGGACGAACCTCCCATGATTAGCAACGTCACACATATAGTACTGTTATTTGTTAGATCCATAGAAGAGCATTATGAAATATATTGATAGTTTCTTTTAAATTTGTTTTTATCAATTTATGCTAGGATGTAGTTCTTTCTGTCTTGTAATATGGTGCCTGTGTGACTGTGTCAGGTGAATCCCGAGCCCAGTCCAAGGCTTGACACAAGCACGGTACAAAAAAAGTTTGGCCTTACAATGCCTGGAACCTCCCCTTGCCTAGCCCAACCTTAATTCAGTTCAATATATGGTTCTATGACCAGTTCAAATCTGGGCCAAAAGACAACCTGGTCTAGCCCAACCCGGTCAAGGAACAATGCTCCTTGCCTCCTTATAAGCTTCTATCATTCTACTTCCTAAAAAGTTTTGCATGTACAGGTTTTGCTAGTTTGTACTTACAACATTTAAAGGCAGCACCAGGTAGGTCACTTGGTCAAACATTTTCTGCTTAAACTTTATGAGGTATCTATTACTGTATTACCTTAAGTTTGGTGTGGGGGAGGATAAGGAAAGATACCCAGTTATCGTTCATGATTATCAAATCAATTTCTATTGCTCTACTGAAGCCTAAAGAGCCTGATAAACACTAGTTAAATCCCAGACCAAAACAGGTGATGCTTTGTAAAAGGCCAGACTAATAGAAGGGCTGGACGCAAAAAGAAAAAACAGGAAAAGGACTGGGCCGGGCCATGCTTGTTTTTGCCCATCACTCAGGAAATAGAGAGACAGAGAGAGTGAGAGCGAATACCTGATATGCAAGAAAATCACATTTCCCCAACTTGTCATGCCAATAAGATGCTAAGGCGCAATGTGCAGTCCCGGTAACAGGGTCCTAAATGACATAAACATAGTGAAAAGTCAAACAACTTTGCTATTACTAACCACAGTCAAACAAATAGAATCTCGGACGGTTAATAATTGAGTCCGCTATGCTTAGGTTCTATGATACGTGTGGCAGTGAGTGGTAAGTTAATGAGGACTTAATTGAACATTTGGCAAAAGAAAATTATTGAACACTGTAAGAGCATAAACAGGTAATTGTAGGGGTTTCCCTGTTCCAATTACCCAGGGAGGACAAGTTTTGACTCACATGTAAGCGGCCCAAACGGGTATCTTCATGACCATTTCTGAACTATTTCCATGGCCACCTTCAAGATATTTTACCTAGGGATGTTCGAACATGAGACCTCTTATGAGAGCATTTGGACGCCTGACCACTCCGCCACCTTGGTTGTGGCTTTGAATGTGCACCAGGCCTGATTCCATCCTTTGGGGTCTAAGTTTCCTATACATTTCTAGCTTTTTATATCTTATGTTTTATAAAAATCACTTTAAATCGAGGACTACCTAAAATAATAGTCGATCTGAGCAGCTATAAAAGTTTGTGGCGTAACATCAACTGATTCATCTATTAAAAGCTACATTATGTCCTTCAAATGTGGTTTAGCAAAGAAAATTAATTCAGAATAGTTACCTCATTAACACCAATCTTAGGATCAAAGACACGACTATAAAAGTCAAACTCTGACCCATCAGGTGCAAGTGCTGTAATTATTATAGCTCTTCCCGGGGCTTCTTTGATCTTACTAAATTGAGGCTTAAATTCCACAACTTCTTTTGCTGATGGAAGCACCAACTGTAAGAAAGAATAAAGAAAAGATAACTTTCTTAAATTTTACTCAGACAAAAACAATAACTTCCAGAACGGGGTATGGGGGATGTGACATACCCAAACGGTGGATAGAGGATGACCTCTGACAAGAGTGTGCGGTTGTGCGTGTGTGTGTGTGTGCTTTTGTGTGCATGCACTGAGTGTGTACGCTTGTGTAGATGAGGGTATATGACTACATTACAATATATGACAATAAGGATTAAATCAATATAGGCATAAGCTAAAGAAGCATATATAAGAATATAAGGGCATATAAATTTTAAGCAAACAGTTGAACCAAAATAAGCGATAGTATAGGAATCTGTAATACATACAAAAATGTCATTGGATGTCTTCTTTAGCTCAACAACAGAAACACCGTTTAATAAATCAGAAATTGCCAAAACCTCGTGATCATCAAGATCATAAAGTGGCTCGGCAGGAAATTCCAATTCAATGTAGAAGCTGTCTTGTGCTACACCATTTGATGAGTAGTCTACATTGCCAGCGGAAACTTTTTTCACAGTCACACTTCCAGAATGTGTTGAGTATTCAATTGTGGTAGAATTCACCAAGCCAGACTCGAAAAGAAAGTGTGTGACTGCTAAAGTTCCATGACCACAAAGTTTCACCTATCGTAAAAAAATAATAAGTTAATATAAATATTTGTATAAAGTGAATACAAACTCGGAATGATAACTGGCAATCTACCATAGTCATTTTCAATGGCGAATAACAAATTTTATCCACCTTGGGACTAAGAACCTACAAACTCTTGATATTATGGGTCACTGCAAAAAACAAAAGCTAGCCTAAGGCCCTTTGGTTACCATCGTCTTTAAAATGAATCAAGATGCACAATGTAACAAATCATGGTAGCATTGAAGATACAAACTTTACGCTGATCGGTGAGAAACATCAATTAACAGCAACAACAATACTCAATCCGATCAAGGGCAGGGTATGAGACTGATCGGTGAGAAACTACCATATTATTCACTTGTCTTGATATTCATACAAGAAACAAGGACAGTTTTGGAAGATGTATTTTTTTTCCTACATATTTAAAAGTGGAAATGATTAGAGAAGACGTAATGAACATGATAACCTATGTAACAAAATATGCAATATGAATATAAAGGAGATAATATACAATATATATACATAAAGTTTAGGTTTGTACATAGTTGTACCATATACTGCTTATTAACCTGTATATACCCAAACTTTCAAATTTTGTATATGTACAGTACTTTTGACCAGACTCCGAGAATTATTAATGAAAAAATGTACCCGGAAAATAGATAATTATTTTCCGGAAAAGTCATATTGATTTTATCAAAAGTACCATACTTGTACAAAATTTAAAAGTTCGGGTAGATTTATAGGTCCATAAAGTACATACCGAAAAGTTTGGTTGTCATCTTTTTTGTTGCCTTAAACCCAGATAAAGAAAAAAAAAAGGAGGTCAGATTAGTATAACAACCTCAACAGTAGGAGTGAACCATCTAAGGTGGAACCTAGGTGGATGATCCGAATTACCATGACTATCATCAACAATGGGAGACAAGTAACAAGTGATAGCAATATTAAATTCAGAAGCAACTGATTGTAACCATTTATCATCTTTCTTTATGTCACCTAACCAACACACTGCTGCTGAATTCCCTTTAAAAGCTGTGTCACTGAATGCATCCACCTGCACTTTCATTTGTTCATCTATTTATATCATAAAAACTACAGTAATAGTTACAATCATATATATAAGTTTGTGTATGTATGAAAATGTAAAGAAAGGAAAGATAAAAAAAACACGTATCATAGTAAAGAACTTGCAATGGAGTACTTGACGAGCTTCTTTGCCATTGTTGTACACCAGTAGTTATTAACGCCTACCAATTTTCACCAGATTAGTATTTACAACTTTTTTTTAATAAAGCTTTCAACACCTACTACTAATGTTTTAAACTTCAATGCATCTTTTATATTTGAACTAGCAGATATAACTTGTTTTACAATATATGGGAATATATTCAACTTCTTAACTCCTTTAATATATTTCCTTCGTTTTTTTGTGTAGATCAAGTCAAATATTCAAACTTTTTTTTAACTCGTTAACATATTTTTTCGTTTTTTTGTGTATATCAAGTCAAATATGGATAGTTTTTCAAAAAAATAATCAAAGTATATATAAGATGGAAAGTAATATCCATACCATTTACTTTAATATTTTCATCACAAGTATAAGATGATCTTATGGTTTATATGGCATCTATTTATAGTCCGTGCTCATTATTATTAATATTATCGCCTTTTATTCAAATTTGAGTATGACATATGTTTTTGGTGACGGCTAGTAGGCACCATATCAAATCAAATCAAAATGAGAACATAGTTCATAATAAGATAAAATACATCCATCAATTGATACACTTGATAAGTTGATAGTAAAGTTGCTTCTCAGGCGCAGATGCAATGGCGTTTTTCTTCAATAATTGCATACGATATGTATACGCGACTAGGATCCTGGATTCAAAGTTATGAATTCATTCTCCCAACCACTAGACTACTGGACATTGGAATTGTTTCAAGTAAATAGACAAAATGCAAAATAGATCTCAACTCAAAATATTCAATCGAGAATAGAGATATTAACCCTCAAGCTTGATACATGGTTCATGTAAAACATAGGGTATCATTATTCGCAGAACGGCTAAAGCCAACAAAGATAAATCAAAGGATCTTGTAAGACCCGACCCCTATCGATATTAATATTAATAATTACAACATTGAATGAAATTACAAAACATAGTTTGGACAAAGGATGACGACACCCACCCATTTAACAGCAATATACAGGGAAGATGAGCATTCACACTTCACAGCATTGAAGTGAAGCTTGAACCAAGATCCTTCACACTTCCACCATAAGATTACCAAGGGGTGGGCAAAACAGATACAAAGTTACATCCAGGTATAATTTAAAATGGTACAAACTTAAGCTATCTATTTACATGGGTCGGAATCAGTTAAGGCCTAAGCGCCTACCAGAACCCATCTTTTGCCATTTTCATAAACAGGCAAAGAGTGATGGTTGGGAGCTCATTGTTGCCCACTTTTTTCTTCTTAATCTTGGTCATCTTCAACACCTTTGTCCCTTTGGTCTCCGACTCCGTAGTGGAGACCAAGTTGTAGAACTGTCAATCACATGGAGATTTAGAAAATGTGTATATATGCGTTTTGAAATGATGGTAAATAAGTTAAATCAAGCAAAGTTTGTGATGTGCTTCTACTGTTTGTAGTTGTGATTAGATGATCAGATGCCCCTTGGCAGATTTTACTTATTTCAAGAAAGTAATACATACATCCCCAAGGAAACACATTTTTGTGCATAAAGGAGACATTTTGTGAGATGGGAGTAAAGTTAATAAATTTAGATATAAAGACAGGGTGGGTAACTTGGTTTTCATTTCAAGTTTATTATCAATTTTGTTGCAGTTGGGAATAAAACTCGTCATCCAAAACTGATTATTTGGCCAATTTAATCTGATAAGCAGAAGCAGATTCTGTTTATCAGAACATTTGAAACTGATTATTATGACACCAATCACACCACGCCGTAACAACCAGATTATTTGAAAAGCACATACACCCAAAGTCTAAGTTACCATTCAAAAAGTTCTTCAAAAGATTTGAGTTTTCATATCAACTATTTTGAATATATTAAAGACAAAAATTGGAAACAAACTCACTGTTAATTAAACAAGTTTGAAGTAGATATGGATCTTACCTCACAAACACCGTGCAGTAACAACCTATGGAAAGGGTCTTGCACATATAGCACAAGAACCTCCTCTCCAGCAGCCTCTGAGACAAAAGCTCGTATGTTCTCCTGTAAATTATATTTATAAAAACGTTATGTGGAGATGGAGACAAAAACACTCTAAGGGGGGCCACAACAAATTTGTGTTTCACTAGATGTTGCTTTTTTACTCCTTATATGATATATCTAATGAAAACTGTAAATACAAACTTATAACATGCTTTACTTGGAATACTTTTCACTTTTAGTCATATGAAAGACCAGTGATATTTATTTGGGTCTTCAATATTCTTTTGTTGTGTCATTGTTGAAGTGCATTTCAGTTGAAAAAATAAAAAAACAACATATTTATAGCAGGAGAGAAGCATAAAATACCTCATAACCATTGACAAGTTCCGGAAGGAAGCTTCGGCGAAATGCCTCTCTAGTTCTGCAGTCAACCCTGTGCCATGCAGTCAATGCAGCTATCTTATCAGCGTCCCCACGACTTTTCTTCTTTGATGAGGAACCCTTGAGGGCCTCCACTGCAACAGCCTACCAGAGATAACAAAAGCTTGAAAGACTGACGCACTATGACAATTAATTAGAACCTGCAATTTCATACTACCTTAGAATGTGTGTTTTCGTCTGGTGGGCAATTATTTTCATATGGTGAAATTTTAAATAAAAAAAACTTAAAAAGGTAACTGGGTTAACGGGCTGACAGATAGACAAAGTACACTTATTTACGATACAACTCTATTTAATAATTTTACTGAAGAAAACTATGCTACTAGAATGATAGCATACTTTTTATAGTCATATTTAACGCATCATTTATTTACAAATAAAAAAGAAAATATTTATTGATAACATGTTTCAGCCAAGGCCATCCTGACAATACTATTTCAACCCATGAATTTTTTTCTACAAGTTACCAAAAAAAGGCCATATCATGACGAAAGGCAAATAAGAGCAAACATAGTAGCATATTGTTCTTGCTGATATTACAGACTTATTCAAGCTTACCTACCAAATCAAGGCAGTACGAAAGATAGGGGGCAAAGTTGAATTCAAAAGCAGTATATTTGCATATTGTCAATAGAAACATGAGTAAAAATCCTTAGCTTTGCCTAAGATGCAAATTTTGGAAAGAAAACTTGAATATAAGAAAAGCCGTGTAAAACCTCTTTATCCATGTCTATATTCCTAAACTTGTCCCACTCCACCACGTTTGTCATGCTAAATGCTGACGGTTGCGCCTCATCACCTGTAAAATGGATCTCCAATCAACTATATATGATGTTACATTGTTACCACGTATACAAATAAAGGGTATGGCATGAGATCAACCAAAGAATATATACAATATTGTATATTACATGCATTCATATCTACCCTAATGTGCATATACAACTCATTCAAACCTGACATTTCCAATTAATCACCCACATACAGTACTGACTTTGTTATGCCTGAGGTTTGAGCTTCCTTTTGGCATCTAATAATGTCATAAATTTGAAGTTTAAAATCTTCAATTCATTGGACTTATTGTTGTTTTAAGGAAAACCCCAAAACATTCATCTACATTCGAAGATTCCGTTTATCTATTCATTGATTTCATTAAAAAAAGAAGTAAGTTTCATTTCCTCAAGTACAATAGCTGAATTTATTGAATAAAAGCGTTCATACATTAAGTGCATGTGCTTTATAATCTACTGCAAGAATAAAAACAATACAAGTAGCCATCACCCAAACTTAACATATATAAAAGTGCCTTACCCCACGGTGGTGGAGCAAACAAACCCCTAATCTCATCTCCAGTCAGACGGGGTACAAGCTCCAACAGTATGCGATCATTAATCCATCTACGTGCTCGTCTGTTGCTAACCTGGAAAGAATTTAATGAGTGTCAACCACATAATTTCAGTAACAGGGATGCAGAAATGCACCTACCAGAACAATCACGAAACTAATAAAAGTTATATGCAATCCAAAGCAGAGAGAAAAAAGATACTAAATGATACGCAAACTAAAGAAATATTATGTTGATAGCAACAAAGGAGATCTACAGACACAAGATACTACATACGGTATGTGATTCATGACACCCCGATAAAGTTACAATAAATACGACAAGAAATGAATGACACTAACCAAAACACTTAAGCAAGAAGTATCTACCAAGTAGTGATTCTCTAATTCGCAACAAGATCAAAACTGCAAGTTCCGTATGAGGATGATATTAATTAGAAAAAGCTTACTTACAGAACCAATATCTATCACTAGATATTATTAATTTATTATAATTGGTGTTTGAGGATGTATCATCTTCAGACCAAAGTCTATCACATCCATCCAACTTAGGATATTTCTATCATCTGTAATCAACTTTCAAAAATTGCTATGTATCCAGTGGTGGTATAATTTTTGACAGGGCATCCATATAAGTTGCCACATCATCAAACATAGCATCAAATACATACAATGACAATATTTGAAAGATTCAAACTTAGAATTACACTACATAATAATAACATTAAAAGTTGGACACATTATAGATTTCGGACTATATATAGAGATACATTTCCAAATACACTAACCAAAATGCATTTTAGAGGCTATGTTTATGAATGCTTATTTAAAAGCTTATCGGCTTAATCCTTATTTCTACAACAGTTAAGCAATAACAAAAAAAATCTCCCGAGAAAACGGCTTATTTGGTTACTACTCTATTTTACAAGGAATAAGCACTCTTCAATAAGCAAGTTGAAATCTTTTTTATACAGATAAACACTTTAAAATACGCAAAATCCAGAATAACGCCTTATTTATACAAGATCATATATTTTTCCCATTACATAGGATCAAAACATCTCACGCCCAAAAAGTTACAAACTTTATGAAAAATAATCACAATAATAATAACAACAAATACAAAGAAAGGTAAAACTTTAATTAAAATATAAATAAATGAAAATTACTTTGTCATTCAAGCTCTCAAGATATTCAATTTTTTTCTCAAGGGCAAATCCTCGTGATTTTGCATCCCCTGCACACAAACACAAAAAATCACAATTCAATTAAATTAACTATATTTTTAAAAATAAAAAATGAGGGCCGAAATTAGGGCAAAATTTGGGGGTTGGACCTTTGGGATGATCAAAAGGAGGATGTTCGCCTTGAACATAAACATCGGGTGTCGCCATGATTGAATTTTGAAATCTGAGAGAGCTTGTTAAATTAGGGCGAAATAGATTTGATTTGAGCCCTAATTTAAATATAGAAATTATTAAGGGGAATATGCTGTGACGCAAATTGAATAGGGAGAAAATATCACAAATGGTCCTAGTGGTTTGTTATATTCGTATTTTGCTTCTTATATTTTTTTTCATTGCAACTGGTTTTTGCTTTTTTTGTTTTTATTGTTAGAAGCCCCTGACATTAACTTTTTTTAAATCTGGCCGTTAAATCTCTCACGTGCATATCACAAGAGAGCATTTTGGTCCATTTATATAAGAAAACCACCTTCATCTTCCTCCACCTCCTAGTCCTTATTCTTCTTCAGGCCACCACCACCACCAAAATCCGTCTAATTGGTCAATGCCCGAACAATATACATACACAAATCAGGATAAGCCTTACAACCATATAATCACTCACAAAGTTCCATATGCAAAATTAATTTGCCTCTCATCATCAATAAACAACACAACCATAAAAACAACATCTTTCTTAAATCTGTACGACACCCCCAGATCCCCAAGTAATGACAATCAAATAGATTATAGATAAAGGAGGATGGGGGAATATATAAATGAGTAAATGATAAAGGGAAAAAAAGAGTTTTCAATCGGGTTATCGAAGCCACTATAGCAACCAGTGTCGGAACCATTGCAACCTCCGATAATCTCCTACTGACAACTATCAACCACCCCCGTTATACCCTTCAACCACCACCACTTCCGCCATTTTAGCTTTCAATCACCATTGTACTCACATTTGACCACTGCTCCTTTCATTTCACTCCCATTTTTCTAGGCAAAGATCTAAAGAACAGATTCTACTACTTGTAATAATAATAATAATACTCGTAACAAAAATGTACATCCTAAATTTTATTGAGCCATTGAAAATTAAACTTTATTATAGTTTTAACATTAAAATAGTTTCCTAGTATTTTATTTTTATATACGGGGTTAATTTAGTTGAAACTTTATCGGATAGCGGATAAAATTCTCACTTAAAAATTAGGGAGGCGTGGCATAAGGAGAACATGCCAGCCATTTTACTCCTTTATGAAATCATATTTCACTTCACCAACCTTCTTCTTTTTTTTCTTTCAAATCATTTCTTCTAAATTCTTCCTTTAACAATTGATGCGATTCTTCTCCACCTAACTTAAAGAAATTCATAATAATAATAATAATTTTTCTACCTATCTTCTTATCAATTAAATTTAGGGTTTAATATTGACTGAATATCGTAATAATAACATCCAAAAGTTCTATCAAGTTAAAATTGGGAGATGGTGTCATGCATATGTGTGTATATGTTGAAAACGACAAGAAAGGGGAAGAAGGAGATTTGTAATTCTTACATTCTAATTGTTATTGCTCAAAGGTATAATTTTTATTCTATTATAATTAAATTAGGGTTCTTACAAGTAAGTAATTTGGGGTTTTGATGAAATAGGTCATTTAGATTAATTTCAATTTAGGGTTCTTGAATTGATAAAAATTGAGGATTTTTCTTAAAATGAGTTATTTACTTAAAATCAAGCTAGGATTCATGAAAATTGTTAAATTGGGATTTTTTAAGTGAGATAGCTATGTTGTAATGATTTTCTAAATTCTTGCTTTTTATGGAGCATATTGACATGTGGTTGCATGAATATTTTGATAAAAGTGTTTTTAGTGATTTTTATGGCCAAAGTTAGAAAATGAAGATTTTGAGTAATAATGGAATATGACTATATAGAAGTGATTATGAGAAGATGAAAATAATGATTTTTGAGTAAAATGTGTATGGTCATATTGATGAGATAAAGAAATGATGATTTTTGTATTAAAATGAGTTATGGCCATGGTGTTGTGAAGTAAAATGAGATTTTGAAAGAAGTCAACTTTAAAGAATGATGAGAATGTGAATTATGTAAAAATAGGGTTGGGCATTGATACGCTAGAAAAGATTGTAATGTATGACTTGTTAGCCTTGTGTATGAGGTAATTGAGCTTGATGACCTTCTATGTGTAAATTGTAAATTATTGCTAGGTAGAAAGCATAGATTGTTAGATGGTCATCATGGATTTGGTTGTTACGAAGGAGGTGAGTACTCTTGCATACGGTTATATGTACGTTGGGTCGATTACCATATGATGGTGGATTCCGTGTGTGGTAATCGATTCGGCGTTAGGGCCTAATTTGAGGCCAGGGCCTAAGAACCCCATAGTTGAATTGAGATGAGGCCTAAGAACCTCTTGTTATGTTGATATAAGGCCTAAGAACCTTTGAGGCCTAAGAACCTCTTGAGATTATTGTTTAGCGTAAAGGTGAGTATGCAAGTGATGGTATGACGATACCATTGACTACATGTGATAGTCCTTTGTGTATTTTTGCCCTCCTTCGTGTGTATAAGCGTATGCAATGGTATTCACTAAGCTTTGCTTACTTTTTAGTTGTTTACCCTTTTTATAGGTTGTCCCGGAAGTTGGAAACAAGATTTAGTGCTTTGAAGAATATGGTGATTTTAATTGTGAAAATGTTGACTTTTGCGGTAAAATGTAGTTTGTGGTTAGAACCTATAGTGACTCCTTTGGACTACTGGCTCTTGCTACTTTTGAAGTATTTTTGGTAAAGTTCGTTATGTATATTTATGCACATAATAGTTTGGAGTCATGGTCTTTTGCAACATAAAGGATTTGATGGTTTTGAATGGTTAGCAAAATGGGTAAATGACCTATTTGGTTGTAAAATGAACGCTTGATCAAATGGATACTTTTGATGGTACGAATAAGTATTGCAAAAGTTTGTACCACATAACTTGATACCGTCATAACTTGATCAAATGGATACTTTTGATACCGTCACTAAGCAGTTCAGCTTTATAAAATGGGAAGTGATATTTGTACCATATAATTTAATTAATTTACCACATAGTATAAGTATTGCAACTGAAAGTACAAATAGTAAATGAATAGTTGTGGTAAATTAATCAAGTTATATGGTACCAATATCACTTCCCCTATAAGATGGAATGGTTGATCAAGGTGTAGAAGCATGGTCAAGCAGGAACGGAGTTAACTATCGAGGTAATCACTTGGAAGGTTCAATAGTTGAGGATCTGTGCCAATCAGGCATTTTGCATAAAAGTTTCTTATAAGGTAAAGTGAACTTTTTATTTGTGCTAAATGAGACATCAGGTACATCATTTATGTAAATACTCTTACTTCCCAGATTTCAACCATCTTGATTATAAAATGTAAACCTTAGACTTAGAGATATTCATTTAGTAACAAGCTTTCTGATTTGAGCTACATATATTGGCCATTTCGTCATCAGTTATCGCACCTTTTCCTGTCTTGTTATCATATTCAACACCATTTACAAACTTTTTTCCTTTTTATGGTGATCAACTTAGGTATCCAACCCATTTTGTGAGCCAACTAATCCCGAGATGACCACCTTCTTTGCTGGTTGCCTGGAGTCGTCTCTGCTGGTAAACCTCCGTAGCCACAAGGGGTATTTTCTTTGCTCCTAGGATTCGACCTAGGGACCTCTATGTAATTTCATCCTTCAAACCAAGCCTTTACCACTAGATCGTCACCCATTTGTTTACCATTAACAACTTTCAGCAAATAACAAAACGATTACATTAGAGCATTCTTTCAGGTCCGTTAAAGGTATACCATAGATAGAAATTATGAAACGAAAATGATTAATTACTTAAGAAGAGCACTGGTCATAAATTACATAGATATTCTTCATTTATAGAGTACAAAACAAATTGGGTGTACTAGCCTACTGACGTTAGTTTTGAATCTGAATCCCCATTGCCGATCCAAAGCAAAAGACTGGTCAGCTACTAATCTAAAAAACGTTAGGAGGGAAATAACAAAAGAAAGGAGCTCTTTCATTTCTGTCAACTTCTTGTTTATAATAAGGTTGGGCATTCTTTTTCTCCGTATAGGTGGGGTAAGAATTTACATGAGACATGCAGTGATTTAAACAAGATCATCTGCCGTGTTGTCCACTCTAGCTATCAGAGGTCTATGGAGACTGAGTGCTGAATCTATAGAAACAGGCAGCCCGGGTGACTCCAAGTCGAGGCCATCTATCTCACCATTCTCAGCCAATGCTTTTTCCAGAGAAGCTTTTGCAACTCTAATGATGTAAGCGATCAGGATCACTATTATCACATCAACCAACAAAGACAAAGGATATCATCAGTATTGAAACAGCCAGGGAGAAATGGGGGTTCAATAATTGTAGACACATGAGGCGGCAAATTGGCCAAGGTCAGGCAATTTTGATAAGTGGTGATAAAGGGTGACTATCTTTATAAATCAAAAAGGGCTGGGTTGGGTCGACTTGAAATGCTTTCTGTCCAAACTATAGATTTTTAATGAGCCATTGTATCTAATATGATTACGAGAATATATTATCTCAAAATAATCCAACTTTTTGAATAAAATGCATAAAATAGATTTGAACATTAGGGGCACATTTATTTTTACCATTTCGACCCATAGACCCGTTTCTTCTTAAGCTAGCTTTACTTATATTACCAGTTCCAGTCTTCCAGATAATGCATAACCCAGATGGATTCAATCATAAGTAAATCAGTGTTAAACTTGCCACCTCTAGTAAACACTTGTGATTATGATTTACCTGATAAAATAAGCCCAAAAGCCATAACCATCTGCAATTACAAAAAGAGTTCGATCAGTTAGATATATAACATGAAAAATGTAGACTAATCAATAGAGGATATTAAACTTACCAACCGAGTTTTTGATATCTCGTGCCATCCATGTGTAACATCAGATAGGTCCTTCAGAGTTGTCCCAATATACACAAATACAAATGTAATTGGCTGCAAGCAGCAAATTAAAGGTCATAAACGTGAAAGTCAACAATAAATGAAACATCGAAAAAGGTCCATCCACATTATATCTACGATTTATTCACCATGTTAAATCACATAATAACAGCAAAAAGAGTATCAAAAACATGAACAGTTGAAAATTAATGATACATTGAAAAGGTCCATCTACATTATATCTACAATGTAAAGAAGCATACCATCATCCCCAGCCAAGTGGCCAACATATACTCCCACAAGGGAACAGGAGTAACAGACAACAGGTAATTCAGGACATTAAACGGAAGCAAGGGAACAAAGCGGAGCAGCAAAACAATCTGTGAAACAAACGGAGAAAAAAGTCAATAGACATAATTAATAGAAGGAAAAATCCATAGCCGACACCCGTATACGAAATGCTTTCAAATACGATAATATGAAAAATTCTCTCTCATATGCTACAAAATATATATGAACCAGGACAATAACTTTTGAGTAATATAAAGAGGAATCAATAGACTATGTCTTAGAAGTCGGACATGGTTTAAATTTTAGAAAACCCCAAATCTGCCACATAGACTTGAACAGGATACAAGTAATTAGCATTCAGTGATGGAACTCTGTTACAAGACTGCAGGTTAGAGTAATAAACAAGACATTTGCAACCAAAACAGAACATCTTGCAGCAAATTGTATTGAGCCTATCAAATATGTTTTCAGAATGAAAAGCTCCGATGTTTATCTATTTAAAAATGTTACTCACAGAGAGGAAACAAATAATCGTTTCTATTGAACAATCAGATCTGTCATACCTTGAACCCAGATCTCTGTATTGCAATAGCAATGGCCTGGAACTTGGGATATTTCTTTAGCTTAGAAATGACATAAGACCTTCCTATCTGCATTTAAAGATGAAATTACAAGATGAAACACATTACCTGATAACATCTGCCAGATTATATAATAATTTTCTTCAAGAGGCCATTTTGCAGAGAGCTTACATGACGAGACAAATTATATAATAGTCGATTACAAATGAGCTTAATAATAAGAAATTTGAAACATGGCAGCAAAAGCGTTGTATCAATTAATCAAGCTTGAGCCCAGCTCAAGCTCATGGCTTAATCTATTCAAAGAACTTACGGTTTTGCCAACAAGGAAAGCAGCCGTTGCACCAAGGGTCGCTCCGATTGAATCAGCAACAAATCCTACTGGCAGTCCAAATAGATAACCTCCTCCAAGCTGAAACATATGTGAAAATGAAACTCATAAAGATGCTTTATAACTATGGAGAGAATTACTATGAAAACAATGAGTCCACTTTGTATATTGAACATAACCTGGCTCAAATACCACATTAAGATTAAAAAAGAATTGTATTTTATGTGAGATTTAGAATGATACAACGTAAATCTATATAGACAAACATATAAGTATGTAACCCAGGTCACTAGAATTCTGTGGGCCCATCATGCAACCTGGACTGGACTCTGATACATTCTGATATTATCCATGCAAGTCGGTATAATATTATGAATGCAAAACTGAATAATATAAACATAGCAATATACGGTCATTATATAAAGTGGACTAATCATTCATTAGTATATTCTTAACCATCCTTAACATTTAAGATTAAAAAAGAATTGTATTTTATGTGAGGTTTAGAATGATACAACATACATATATATAGACAAACATATAAGTATGTAACCCAGGTCACTAGAATTCTGTGGGCCCATCATGCAACCTGGACTGGACTCTGATACATTCTGATATTATCCATGCAAGTCGGTATAATATTACGAATGCAAAACTGAATAATATAAACATAGCAATATATGGTCATTATATAAAGTGGACTAATCATTCACTAGTATATTCTTAACCATCCTTAACATTTAAGGTGAACTGCTCAGAACTTGCCTCAATCTGAAAACGTTATTTTACTTGCATATAGACTGCTTTAAAACTACACATGTTGGCTATAAGGGGGCATCCCACATAGGTTTACACGTAGCAGTAAAAAAAGACGTTCAGGCAAAAACTATCAGTGTTTTCCTTGGTGATACGCCCTCCTTGAACGTTGCAGTTTTTCCTAACACAAACCTACAGGATAACATACCTATAGACACGCCACTCATTACAAAAAGATTTATCATATAATCCTGTTTGAAGTTCATTTTGATAAATAAACAATTAATTATGTACTATGGCCAACACTACGTCACTTACAGGCGCACTTATAATTTTTGTATTTGTGCCCTCCAACATGCTATTTACAAAAGAACTCTTCATAAAGAGGGAAAAGATAGTGTTCCATGTATGCTTCTTCAGAAAGATCCATAAAAAACAAAACAAGGGAGGAAAGATAAGATTTCACCATTTATTGACCAAGCCCCTGGTAAGCCAGGGGAAGTACCCAAAGGTGCAATTCGAACACAGAATCCCCAGTTTATCGTGGACTCACTCATAAGTTAATAGATCTAGTAGTAGTTCAGAAATTAAAAAAAAAGATCAAAAGGATTAAAAAAGTTTCCAGTATGCCATAGCTCATATTCACTCGGATTTTCATAGTTTTTCTCAAGCATAGAGCCATAGACATTCTCCTTACAAATTGATATCTGATTACTTCAAGTATAAAATATATGGAAAACAAAAATAAGTGCAGTTCTCACCGTAAGCACAGAAGCAGGAACCACAAACACCGTAAGAGGGATATATGCAATGGCACTACAATTTTATGAGCAAAATAGAATATAAGACATAATTATTTGTTTCAACAAATCCCATGCAAAAGTATGTCTAGATAATAAAATGCATCATAAAGAAAAGGTAACTGTAACTTACAGAACAATTGGACCCCAAGGACCCAAATCCTCCTTAACCCACACCAAAAAGTTCTTCAGAATCTGCAGAAAAACGTAACACAAATGAGAGATGGAATATAAGCTACAATGATAATATATAAATCGCATAACGTTATTAAACCCACTTAACAAGCCCAAATTAAACTTTTTTCCTCCATCAGTTTGTACTTAACTTTGAAAGTAAAATTTATATTCTACAAATTAAAGTGAGTAGCTAGGCTCATCAACCTCAGATATTACCTACAGAAACTATATCCGTGGCCCTGGGAAAATATATAATGTCATAATCTAGGACATATTTCGACAAATTCATTCACTAAAACCTTTACTTACAAACAACAAAACCTTGCAAGAAAAGGGTTATACACTTCTGAAGTAAACAAGAATACCAGATACGATATGCTAAACAAAGGGATCCAAATTAAACATGGAAAGAAGATAAAGAATGCATATAATGTCCAAATATAACGATATTCCGAAGTGCATATAGCTTACTTTGCCTTTTAAAAGCCTGCAGTTTAGCTTATCTAAAGCAACAAACACACTTAGGGAGTGTTTGGTATTTTGATTATTTTTCTGCTTATTTCTTGTTTTATAAGAAAATAAGCAATAACAAATACTTCGTAAAAATATCTGCATATTTTATAAGGAATAAACAGATATGTGCTTTAACTACCTGCTTATTTTCTCCAACGTAACAATTTAAAGCGGCCATTGGTCTATAGTCTAAACTACACTTCCTAATTTTATACGAGTAGAACTCTCACATTCTAGAATAACAAGTAAGAACTAAACTCATTAACTTGAAAAAAATTAAACTAATTTTCTTCAAAACATACGTCCCAACAACCGATCTATTTTTCATAATCTGAATATCTAACTCACCAAATTTATTTTGCCAAAACTTATATTTACATACAATCAATATATAAACCTTACAACAACAGGTTCCTATTTTATATCTTGTTTTCATATCTACCACACTTTGATTATATTGCTCTACAATGTATCTACCAGCAAAAACACATTTCAATACAATATATACATACAAAACCAAAATAGTAACAAAAATATTATTATCATATCAAAATACAATGAGGTTGGGAGGAAAAAACAAACCTTATCAACAGGCAGAGAAAAACAAGCAAAGACAAAAGCAGCAACAAGTAAAAGGAATATAAACGTCCGAAGAGCAGAAGACCATGTAAACTTCATTGCAGACAGTAACCTGCGACGCCACGGACGTGAATCCTCGTAATCGTCGTCTTCCGTCAGGTCTTGTTTTAGTGACGACCTTGCTCTTAATCCTACTATATTCGCCAGATTTGATTTTACTTTCCACTTTTTTTTAATATTATTATTATTAGTATTTAACAAATTACAAATATTTAACTAATTTATTCCTTACTACTACTACTTCTTCTAAAGTGGAATTGATATTGAAATTTTGGGGGTGATCGCCTTAGTCAGGATTCAGATTTCCCCAAAATTTTTGTATTATTTCTTTTTTATTTTTTTTTTCTGTGGGTCCCACATTACACAAACAAACGCGGTGAAGGCAGGCTTTAACTATCAACGACCAAATGAAAAATATATTATATATCTAACAAGTACACCCGCTTAATGCGACCACGATGGTGTAGTATTAGAGGCGATTGTTGGTGATGAAGACGGTGTTAAGTGATGTAAGTTATTGATGTAAAGTAATTGATGTAAAAGGTTAATGAAGATAATATTTTAGACGATAAGAGATTAACAGTATAAATTAATCATTAATGTTAACGGGGTAATGTAGGTGAAAATATTTTGACGAGTGCTAGGTAAAATTATTATCCAAGTTTTAATATTTCTACAAATAAAAATTTATTTATTTTATAATATAAGTATAGAAGTATAGATTAGTGTGCCTAAACTTCAAGATTTTTAAGAAACAACTTCAACTAAACAAACTAATAGCCATCGATTAAATCTTAACAACACTTTGAAAAACCACACGTGTAAATCAAGTTAGCATCACAAATTACAAAGTTGAATCCAGTAAAAATGGATGAGTATCCTTTAAAAGTGAGATCAAATTTATAGGTAAAGTTAAAACACTATAAATAATGTTGCATTTGTCCATATTTTTAGTGAGTGTAAGCAAATTAAAAATTTTGTCACGTTTTTATATGTGTGAAAATATATAGAACTAAAAGTGTGAAGAAATTTATTCACACTAAAAAGTGTGTATAACTAAAAGTTCACACTTTTTAGTATGGACGTTCATAATTATTTTGTAACACCAAATTTGTCCACGCTAACTAGAATGTGAGTGTGGACAAATGAAGTGTTACAAAATAATTATGAAAGCCCACACTAAAAAGTGTGAACTTTTAGTTCTACATATTTTTACACACATAAAAGTATGACAAAAGTGTTAATTTGTTCTACATTATTTTTACACACATAAAAGTGTGACAAAATTTTTAATTTGTTTACACTCACTAAAAGTCTGACAAAATTTGTAATTTGTTCACACTCACTAAAAGTGTGAATAAATACAACATTATTTGTAGTGAAACAATCTAAACTTTTCAATTAAAATCAAGGGTCAAAATGGATAGAGGTTCTCTAAAATTAAGATTAACTTTAGAGTTGAGTTGGACAATCCTTAACCATTGGATTGAAATTAATGATTGAGATTCAAATATCATCTATACTCCATATATAAATAAACTACCTATTTTTTTCAACCATTATACCTTTAAAATACCTATTATACCCTCCTACAAACAACTATTCATTTCACTCTTTTAAGTGATTTTCCTATACTACCCTTCCATCTATCTCCCAATTTCTATCTCTAATCCCCTCCTCTTTTGCTCTCACCTGAACCCTAATACTTAGTTTTATCTCGACGACAATCAACATCAACCTACAAAAAGATTGATTTCATCTCTCCCTCGCTCTCTCAGTTTAACTGCAAAAAGGTACCGACACATTTAACTATCACCTTTTCAAAGATACCGCCGCATCGCGCGGGTACCCATATAGTTTTTTTAATATTGACCTTTCATAGGGTTGAGATCCTCGCATCTCTGATTACTTACATAGTTAACTTTCACAATAACATTTTTCCGTCGCTTGACCACCACCACTATCATTGTATATGACTTTGATACCGCACCTTACAATGGAGGAACGAGTACAGGACCAAAATAAAAAACAGCAGCCAAATTGGATGAATGCAAGTGAAAATTGAGGCTAGTAAGCAATTAAATCATATCGTTCACACACTAAGATTAACAAGCTACAGGGGACATTTAAGTGATGAGCTACAAACTACTAGCAAGGTGATAGATATGTTCTCCTATAAATCAACATCATTTATACAGCAGGTTCTACTCTACAAAATGTTCAAATTCGATTCATATCTCGACAAGTCTTTACAATACAAACTTTTGTACAGTTGAAGACTTAAGTCCAGAATATTAAGCGAGAATATTGAACTAAGCATATATAGGTGGTAAGTCTTTACATCCTGATCGAAGCTAGAACATAACTTGCTATATTCGGTTATAATAGTTACCACGCGCTGTTTATAAATCAATCAAGTGAATTAATCGATCGATCAAATGTTAATTACATAAGCATCTTATTAGGATCTGTAACGACAGAATCTGAAGACGGTTCATACGAACAAACTCATCATGTACAAGAAATAAGGCAATATTTTACAGACTAATGAATGTTACAATCGTAAAAATTTTCCCAGGCTTTCTGCAGATCTATTGGTGGTGGAGGTTCTGGGAGTGCTCGGAAACGCCGGTTCATAGGAATGCTATTCCTTGCGAAATCACATAATATACAACACAATAAGTCAGTCATTTTTTCCCTTCTTTTTAAATATATGTTGTGACTAATGAATGTTACAATCGTAAGACGGATAAACTAAAGTAAAATGAAGTCATATATATTTAAGACGTTTTACATCATCAGTTCCATCTTCAGCATCGGATTCTGGTGCTGTTGATATTGATTTCTTTGTCTCAAACCCTTGTGCTTAATTTATCTTGCAGTAGTTGATGTTCAGCTTTAACATCTTCAATTCTTTCTGATCATGTTCAGCAACATGGTTTCTAATTTGTATTTAGGTTTAGACCCTCATTTTCTTGCTGCTAATTAAGCAAACGGTTAATTTGACATTCATGGGCCCTTACATGGGTTTAAAAATAGGGACAATAATTAGTACTGGTCGTACTAATTAAAAATACATACATACACGCCGTCAAAGAAAATAAAGAAAGAATAAAAATCGAAACAAGGAACATACCATCAAATTAAGTGACAACCAAAATGTGGCATGCAATAATGACTGCGACCTGTTTTTGCAAATTGAAACTAACAACAAATTTATTTCTTCTGCAGATTAACAAATTGATTCTCAGATACGACAAAGAAACCTCGCATAAACAAAATCAGATCAATAGAGGCAGCAAGCAATTCCAGATCCAAGTTTTTCTTTAACAGAAGAAAACTGATAATTAATTTGTAATGATGTGCAAATAAGGATGTATTTTTCTCTCTAATTATTTTGTAATTTACGTGATTTTATTTTTTTATAAATTAAAAAAAAAAAAGAAGACAAAGGACCTCCTAGAAAATGTTTGTGTTCTCCAAAATTGTGTAAATTATATGAAGTTTGCCCTAATGATCTCCTCCCATTCAAAAGCGTTTTCGATATCTAGATTTTACAGTAATTCATTTGAGAAATGAAATAAGATATAAAATTATCTAATCTAAAACTAGTAAATATAAACCGACGTATCTACGCCAATATTCATTCAATCACTTTAACATATAATATATATTAGTTTTCAGACCTGTTTAATGGACGGCTATTCTCAAAATATATTAATCATAGCTAAAAAATTAGAATTCAAATGTATTAAATAGATATACCGAAATCAATTTAGAAATTTGCTAGCTGAATAACCATTCCATCGGTCAAAATACTCTTAAAATTTTACGTCCATTCACCATTGACCAAACCATGTATGATAGTGCCCTGCAAATATCAAAAAAAAAACATGAAAAAAACTGGTAAGTTCTCTTAGTGTGTTTCTATGTGTTTAACACAATTTTAAAAAATAAACCTCAAACAAATTAACCATAAGAATCGAATAAACATCTTTGCATACAGATCCAAGAAAGTCGAGCCAAAAACCTTGCAATTAAAGCCATCTCTTGTTGTGTTAAATCCTAAACATTCAAAATATGTATCATTTTCCCCTTATAGAATAACAGCTGTTAAAAAATTACATTATTAATGAGCTAATTTCAAAACATATTTAAAATAATCATAGTCGATATATTAAAATAATCATAGCAAAATTCGACTTTTTATCTAAAAGCTTATAGAAAAATATAATCGTAAATCTTAAGTATACACCATTAATGAGCTACTTTCAAAACGATATCAAAATAATTAAAGTAATCAGAAACCTACTCATATCAAGTTTAGACTTTATATCTAAAAGGTTATAGAAAAATATAATCGTAAATCCTAAAAGTTAATATATATTAGAAATACAAAATTTAATATATAATATTTAGATTAGTTAAGTCATAACAACTTGATCAATACGAAACTTAAAGAAGAAACATACGAAAATTAACTCTATATAAATATTAATTTCAGTTTACCCCTTTTTTTCAACTTTAGTTAAATAAAAATTTTACAGTTTCTTATATTTTAAAAGTGTAAACTATATAACTTGAAAAATACATATCAACTCATCAACAAAGACCATCTCGAACGTTTTGATTTTCTTCGGGTTGTTCCACTCCGAAACAGTCCATACATGCACAACACGGAGTCGTAAATGATGGTTAACATGCGTTGGCTTAAGATCTTCAAGATAAACTAACGTGGTCATTTTTTTGTTGTTGAAAACAAAATTCATAACGAACATATAATGAACAACAAACTAAATGAAAAGAAATAATAATAACAATAACATAAGAATTCAATGTTAAAAAATAATAATAATGATTAATTATGTGCAAAGTATATAAAAAGAAAAACCTTTTTTGTATTTGATCGTAGCTTCTTTTTTTTTATCGTACGTGATATTATAGATTACCAATAAAACCGAAAAGTGTAAATTAAATATTTTTAAATTGGGTAAAATTGTAAATTGGTGATGGAATATCAAAAGGTGTAAATTAATTATTTTTAAGTGTAAGTTGGTGATAAAAAACCAAAAGTATAATTAATTATTTTTAAATTGGGTTAAAGTGTAAATTGGTGATGGAAAATCAAAGTGTAAGTTAATTATTTTTAAATTGGGTTAAAGTGTAAACTGGTGATGGGAAACAAAAAGTGTAAATTAATTGTTTTAGATTGAGGGTTAAAGTGTAAATTGATGATGAAAAACAAAAAAGTGTAAATTAATTTAGATTAATATTAAAAAGTATAGGATTAATAAAAATAGAGGATTAGGCTAAAAGAGGAGGATTAGGGGTGCCAAGTGTACCCCCAACCCCCTCTTTTAGTTATATTATAGATATGAGAAAATGGAGTATGTGGCTATTAGACATCCAAGCTTGAGTATAGAACCCCTCACATACTAATTTTTAATAATATATCTATAAATGCTTGGCCCCATGCTTTTTATGGATTAAAAAAATAAGATTTGAGGGGTTCTACACCCAAGTTTGGGTGTCTAACAGCCACATAAACCCTAACATATATATATATATATATATATATATATATATATATATATATATATATTATATGGGGGAAGGGAATATGAGGCTGTTAGGCACTTAAGTTGGGTGAAAAACCTTTCACATACCTTTTTTTAACCATAAAAATCATGGAGGTCAAACGTTTATTCAAATTATTAAAATATTGGTATGTGAAAGTTTTTTCACCCAAGTTGAGTGCATAACAGCCCCATACTCATTTTTTTCATATTATATATATATATATAAAAGTTCTATGATGGTAGTGGAAAAATTAGCGCATTCTTGACGATTTATCGATGGGTGCTTAATGGGTTTACTAGGGTAGTTAATGGGGTTCATTATTTTGGTGTGGTTTATTTGTGAGTTTTTTTATTTCTCTTCTTAATTTCGTGTATGTATGATGAATTTAAGAAGAAATTTATGGTTTTATGGATGATTTTGCAAGTCATTAGATGCAGGGTAAGGAAAAGTTTCCTCACTAAATCTAGTTGTTAATAAAGTGGGTGAGTTAACATTAATAAAATGGAATTGAAGTATTAATTCATTTATTAAAGTCTCGTTTAATTCATTGGCAGGCTAAGCGTTTGAGAGTTTTGGGTATGAAAGGCCCATCTTTGTTTGGCATCTGAAAAACTTCCCCTACACTCTCTTCACTTCAAAATCAAGTTTTACTCCTCTCATCTTCATCTACTTGATTATTACACGGAAGTTCAATTTTCTTCCTTTTTTTTTCTTTAATTGTATCATGCTAGCAATTATTTGGTCAAGGTATGTTAAATTTGTAGGATTTTTCTTTATCAGGTTTGTGATATTCATTCGAGATATGTGGTTTGTTTAATGAGTTTTTCGATTTTTATATAGAGTTTCTTCAATCCAAGTTTTTTGTTTCAAGTGTAGATGTTGGTGGATCATAACTTGAATAATGAAGATGGATAATTGAAGTCATATAGATTTAGGGTTTGTTTGACTGTTTCTGTTGCTTAAATCGAGTTTTGGAGTTTATTTGTTATCGATTTTTCATACTAACTATATTTTGTTTATATATTTTTTGTTTTGTTTTGCAGGTTTTAGAGATGGATTAAATTTATGTTGGGATTTCAAGTTACAATTTTGATATATGATCGAGGTAATATTTTGCTTATTTATACAATATTAAAGATATAACTAACTACAATATTTTATACCAAAACTAAAAATATATTGTCCTTTTTTGGTGTTATGTACAACATAGCAGATTTTAGAAGGTATATGGTTTCATAAGCGACATTTGCTTGAGTCTGTACAGCCCGATGCTAGGCCACATGTGGTCAGTGGTTGGAATTAGTGGATACCGGTCTCCTGATAAATTCAGGTTCGCCTGAAGCTTGCAACCCATCGTCATCTCTTGGAATGAGGTTGTGAGAAAAAATACGAGGTCGCTTACGTTTACATATCATGCATATTTCTGTGGTATGCTGTCCAGTTAACATTTGATGATGTGTTTTTCCCCCCGATTTGGTTGTTTTATGGTCGAACTTATTTACAAGACTCCGGTTTCTATGTTGTTGCAAATGATCAAACGCTTAAAGTTATATGACTGCCTAAACTGTTTTTTGGCCATAATGTTATATATGGCAGACGTTATTGGTTATGTGTCTGTCTTGAAGAATTTTGTCGTGAATAGCCAAAGTTCAACGACTCTTGGTTAATCTGGCCAACCACAGGTATGAATTCATGGATATGACTTCCTCACCCTACTGGTTACATTTAGATGCGAGTGGTTGTGCACGGGGGTCATGAGGTGTGGCTCAAGTTATGAGGAAAGTTAGGCGAGGACCTGATTGAGAAGATTGGTGAAAGGTCTGCTGTTATAGTTTCATCTTGACTTCAATAAATTCCAAATAAGCAAATACTATCTTGCTAAAAATTGGAATGTGTGGCGACATCTTTTCAACTGTGTGACCCGCGGCATGATCAGTTTTACCCTGTTTGACTTTCAAACCAAATTTGTCTATCAGGCTCATCATGACACTCAGTTTTGATGAGGATGTCGTTCCTGCATTGAATGAATTCAAAGTCGATATCAGTAAGCATCTTTGAACCCTTACTTAATGAAAAATACAACATATTCAGTTGCATACCGATTATCATGCCTTTTGGATTGTGGTGATGTTGGTCTGAGTGAATCCTCTATGCCAATTATACATACAGAAGCAAAGCTAGGTAAAATTGTTGAAATACTGGACCGATGACGTGATAAAAGCAATGATGTACCTATTTTCCTCTCTCTTTGCTACACTGTACATTGAGTTACTCATTATGTGCATTTTGTGTCCTGTTGGGTTTAAAATGCTCCAAGTTGTGACATTCAGGTGCAAGGTCGAGATCACTAATGTTCAGACTAAGAGGCGTTAAATAGTTTTAAAGGTATATCTATATTTAATTTTTATATTTTAATCACGGTGAGTGATGAATGTTGGAACAACTACTAATTTACCATGATATATCTAATGCATTGTGGCAGACCGATTCAGAGATTCGTAACTGATAGCTAATAAACGATACTTCTTGTCACACCCCACCTTAGGCGGAATCGTAGGATATGACGAAAAGATATAGTTATAGCACATGGACTTTATAATAGAGTCAAACTAAATGAAATTAAAATAAATGTAATTTCCACAAACGGAAAATCTAGGCAACACGCCTCAAATAGCAAAGAAGTAACAATTGCAAATAATGTTCAATGTTTTACATGCAATCTAGGAGTCCATGAAGGATCTCTTTATTGGTCTTCCTAAAGTCCATAAGCTCAATCTTCTTAAGCATTGTTATTACCTGAAAATGAATGCTTGAAAATGTCAACATAACGTTGGTGAGTTCGTAGGTTTAAAGGAATACAAATGAGTTTGCTGTGCATGATATATCAAGTTTGGACGATAGTGTAAATATAAACATGTAGTAGCGTACTAAATACTGATCAATGCCATCATAGTTATCCAACAACACAATCCCCATCACTCCTGTTAACAACTCAATCATGCTTTAAATACCAACAACTACCAGCTGGAGTATAAAGTTAGTCGATAGTTTTCCAATAGTCTTCAATAGATATCAAAAGACATCTATTGCATCAAAGAAATCAATACAAGCAAGCTAGCATACACATTTCATAATTACACGTATTTGTCCATGAAAACAAACAAGTTTTGAGCTAGTAAAGAAATGAAAAGTGTTTTGAGCATCATTTTTCCCCAAAGAAATAATATAAAAAGGGGCCACGAAACTCACCTCAACAAGCAAGCAGTTATGCAAGGTCCAAAATGATCACTAGAATCTACATAACACATATATAAGAACAACTTACAATTATGGACATGGTCAATAACTGTCCATTGTAACCCGTATTTGATGATGTACATATATGGCTACTTTCAAAAATATTCACAATTGATTTGTCATACATTATTAAGTTACAAGTCACATAACTTAATATAGAGTATTTGTTTTAATGATTTATGATTAAATTCTATAAGCTCATATTCGCTGAAATTTTTGGTAACTTTATCTATTTTTTATTAGGATGAAACGAACTATTCAAGATTCAAAATCTTAACTACTGTTACCTTAGAGGGTTATATACTTACATGAATTTTTACATAATTTATTTGGCACGTTAACTATTTTTAAAAATTCAATGATTACAGACTAGTCAGAAAAATCACTGTTTGCGCACATAAAAGTTTTATAAAAGTTAAGGGCCTTCGAAGCTTCAAAAAAATCCAATTTTTTTACTGTACAATATTAACATCTCAAAAACATTTCTGGAGAAAAATAATTTTCCAGTTCATAAAATCGACCAAGATATGACTATTTGAAGTCGATCAAAATCTGTTCAGAAAACTCAACTTTGCGCAGTTTTGTTATAAAATTTGTTTGACAACCTTAACCTTCATATTTTGACACGAAACCACTTCCACAAGAAAGTAGACTTCCTGAAATTAATTTTAGACACCAAAAACATGACTTAACCATCTTCCATGACCAAAATACGACCTTTCAAAATTAACAAACCGAATCTGTCCAGATTCAGAAATAACCCAAACTTACTGTTTTAAAGACTACTACAACTAATATTCATATATAAACTTTCAAAGCTTTCCAACACCTATTTTCATCTGTTATTATGACTTCCATGCCTTCATAATTGAATTTTCTCTAATTACATTAATTATTATGATACAATAAATACATAAACTTTTAACATTAATATGATTTATACTTCAAGCTTTTGATTTAACCCTAAAAAAAAAACCTTACATTCATTCTTATAAATTTGCCATAATATATATTCATCAAATAGGTTACTTATAAATAAAAATTAATAAATAAAAAGACTAATATATATGAAAAGAGAAGACAAGTGATTTTACCCCAAGATTGATAATCTTCTTCTTAGATACTTTGAAAAGAAAGAATAGAATATATTCTTTAAGAACTTTATTATTAATTGTAATTTAAATCAAGATTCAATAGAATTATAATTAAACTTACCAATAAATTATAGCTTTGATCTTGAGAGAGTTTTCCCTCTTTTTTTTTCTCTGGGTCGACGGCAAGAAGGAGAAGAGAAACAAAAATAGTTTTTTTTTTGTTTGTTTGTTTAGGTATTTACTTATATTTATTATAAGGATAAATGTCTTTGAGTTTGAATGTAATTAGGATATATTAATATATAATTTAACAAGAGTTCCAATAGAAATACAATTTCTCTTTTTTTTCTTTTTTTTTTCTTTTGGTCGTTGCCCCTCCCCCTTAAATGCTATACTTTCAATTTTATTTTATTTTTTTTGTTGTATAATCTTATTATTATTATTATTATTATTATTATTATTATTATTATTATTATCCTACTACTTGTATTGATTATAAATTACTTTGATAATTATTGATTTTTATTCACCACTAAACATCGTATAATAATTTATCAATGTCTAGAAATGGATATGACTAACAACTACGCGTCTAGAAATAGGGGAATAATTATAGTCATCTACGTTTAGGACGATTAAATGTCTAGATCCTAAACTATTGGAATACAAATAATAAAAATCTCATATTGGAAATGATCACCACATTTCTATGCTTATTATACTATATAGGCATATTGACTAGTCACGAAATTTGGAATGTAAGTTAGCGACTATAATAAATTACCAGTTTTGGTGACGGATGTCACACTTCTGTATGGTTTTCTAGTATAATAAGTGACGTTTCAAAGGGTATAGTAAGGTCGTGTTTTGATCAGGTGTCTGCTGGAAGATAAACATTTAGACCACAACAGGTCTGTTTCTGCATGTATCGTGTACAAAACATTAGTTCATTGGAGGTCTTTTGAGGCAAAGAAGACGTAGATCTTTGATAAAATTATATAAGCTTTGTTCGTGGTTTATAACCTTTCTTAATAAATACATTCCTTTTCCATGATAGTCATAGGATCTCTTCGAAAGCTACTTAATCAACTTAATTTAGCAAGAGCGACAAATGGACATGTTGGGCGGGTTGGGTAACAACTGGAAATGGGTATTTTTTTACCATTTGAAATGAAACAACTATTATTTTGGTTTCTTGATACCTTTATTCAATTTCCGAGTGAATTCTAACGATTTGGCCATTTATATTCTGATTAATAACATCAATTATGGATTATGTTGTATTTATTCGTTCATTTTATCAATCTTGTGTTATACAGATGATTGAATCATACGGCAATACATGACTTTGGCTGCTAACATGGTGGTAGGATTGCGGACAAGCATCCCATGGGTCATTTTTAATACAGATGATGCTCTTAATCCTATTGTAAGTCCCCCTCCTTACACAATTTTCACGAGAGTTAAAAGTTAATGATATATTTTTAATTAACAGTGTTTTATTGGTTTTAGATAGACATGTGCAATTGTAAGTATCCTCACAAACCCACACTTTGCACCATGGTTGGAGTCGGATGGTATGTAATTTTAAATTTTTGTTTGTCAAGATTGTGCAAACATCATGTTCCAAAGACATTGTTGGTGTCACTTTGAACAGTTAAGCCTGGACTCCAAATACTAATTTCATCCGTTTTCACTAAACCCACGTATTCTTGGTTTCAACTTTTTTGAACCAAATAGAATTAAATTGTTTTCGTTTTTCAAATAGAGATATGTCATATATATTAGTTTTATTGCATTTATGTCCAACACCAGAAACCACAAAATTCAACTTTTGCATAATTGTGAGTTATTGAATGAATGGATGGCGATGAATGTTAATTAACCTCCAGTATCGTTAAATGATACGAATATTGGATTTTCTAATGTTAAATTGTTACGTGGTTTATCTTGGGGCAGAAGCAATAGATTATACTGGCACAGGATGATCAGTTAAGTGGGGAAGGGGAGGGTGGTGTGATGATGAACCCAGTAAATCCAAGCCCAACAACACTATATTTGATAAATTATGTTATATCACCCTAGCCCAAAGTATAAAAAAACCTAACCCAACTCAAAAAAAACCCTAGGTTGTTTTTAGTGTTGTATTGCTGTTTGTTTAGCTATTTGTATGTCGATTTTAGTGTTATTTTAGTGTTGTTTTTAATGTAATTTCTAATGATGTTTTAGGCTTTCAGTGTTGCTGTTTTTACAAGTTCGTGCTTTTGTTTTTAGTACTCTTTTTGTGCTGATTTAAGTTTAACAACTTATTTTACTATTATTAAAAGTTGGTTTGTTGTAGATTTAGGGCTACTGATTTGAGGCCATTTAGTTGAGGTTTTAGTGTTGCTGTTTAATAATCCCGGAGCTACTGATTTGAGGCCATTTAGGTGAGCTTTTGCATTCTAAAACGGTTATTTTTGGTCACTGTTAACAAGTTGTTTTGGTGCAGAAGCTTTGGGTCTCTGTATGTGGATGTAATGATGTTCCGATAAGGCTATTTGACCATGAGGCAGTTTCGTTGTTTTTAACGTATAATCTTTTTGCCCCTACTATCTTAATTTTATGGATCTGCTGTCAACTGGTATAGTAAAATTAAGACAATCAACTTACATTGTGTATAATTGTATATCTCCTACTATGTGACATCCGTCACCAAAATCAGTAATTTATTATAGTCTTTAACTTGAATTTTTAATTTCTTAACTAGTCAATGTGCCTACATAGTATAACAAGTATAGAGATGTTGTGATCAAGCCAATTTATGATTCCTATTACTTAAATTCCAACACTTTAGGATTTAGTCACTCTATCTTCCTAAAGTTAGACAGTTATAATTATTTTGTTGATATCTAGACATATAGTTATATATCATATTCATTTTTAGATATCGATAAATTCTATCACGATAATTAAGTAAATGAATGAAATAGCCAAATTACCTACTGAAACAAATATTTAAATATCAAAATTATATAACAAAATATATCTAACAAAAAAAAACTAGAATTTGAGTTTGACATGGAGTTGTCCTCCTAGCTTTAGTCGACCGAGAATGGGAATTGATATCCCATACAAAGATTAATTTATGTTGACAAAGAAAAAAAAATCCATCAAATCCTAATTGTAGATAAATCTACATAAGTTAGCATCAAAATATAAAAACCCTTTTGTACTCTTTGAAATCACGGCCAAAACCAAATTTAATAACATGTAACAAATTTCATTATTCTGAAGCATTCGATCAAGCTAAGCACATCACCTCAAAATCAAATTCTAATCATCACTTTGAGCAATTCTTTGGTGAGTTTAAATAATTTTTTGTTACGGTTTAATAGGTTTTTATCATATAAATGTTATAGTTAAAATTCTTATAGAAGAATATTTTATTTTGTCAAGGTATTTAAGGATTGATCATCAATCTTGGGGTAAATCACTTGTCTTCTCTTTTCATATATATGTATATATAAATATATATATATATATATATATATATATATTTATGTATGTATATAAGCATATTTTTTTTTTTTATTAATCTTTATTTATAAGTAACCTATGTTGATGAATATATATATATTATGGCAAAATTTATAATAATGAATGAAAGGGTTTTTTTTAGGGTTAAATCAAAAGCTTGAAGTATAAATCATATTAATGTTAAAACTTTACGTATTTATTGTAGCATAATAATTAATGTAATTAAAGAAATCCAATTATGAAGGCATGGAAATCATAATAACATATGTAAATAGGTGTTGAAAAGCTTTGAAAGTTTATATATGTATATTAGTTGTAGTAGTCTTTAAAACAGTAAGTTTGAGTTATTTCAGAATCTGGACAGATTCGGTTTGTTAACTTTGAAAGGTCGTATCTTGGTCATGGAAGATGGTTAAGTCACGTTTTTGGTGTCTAAAATTAAATTCAGGAAGTCTACTTTCTGGTGGAATTGGTTTCGTGTAAAAATATGAAGTTTAAGGTTGTCAAACGAATTTTATAACAAAACTGCGCAAAGCTGAGTTTTCCGAACAGATTTAGGTCGACTTCAAATAGTCATATCTTGGTCGATTTTATGAACTGGAAGATTTTTTTTTCCAGAAATATTTTTAAGATGTTAAGAGTGTACAGTAAAAATTTGAATTTTTTTGAAGCTTCGAAGGCCCTTAACTTTTATAAAACTTTTCTGCGCACAAACAGTGAATTTTCTGACTAGTATGTGATTATGGAATTTTTAAAAATAGTTAACGTGCGAAATAAATTAAGTAAAAATTCATGTAAGTGTATAACACTCTAAGGTTACATTGGTTAAGATTTGAAATCTTGAATTGTTCGTTTCGTCCTAATAAAAAATAGATAAAGTTACCAAAAATTTCAATGAATATGAACTTGTAGAAACCAATGGTATATCATTAAAACAAATACACTATATTAAGTTATGTGACTTGTAACTTAATAATACATGACAAATCAGTTGTGAATAATTTGAAAGTAGCCATATATGTAAATCATCAAATGTGGGTTACAATGGACGGTTATTGACCATGTCCATAATTGTAACTTTTACATGTATATGTTGTGTTGATTCTAGTGATCTTTTGGACTTTGCACAACTGCTTGCTGATTGAGGTGAGTTTCGTGGCCCCTTTTTATTTTATTTATTTGGGGAAAAATGATGCTCAAAACACTTTTCATTTCTTTACTAGTTGTGCCAAAACTTGTTTGTTTTCTTGGACAAATACGTGTAATTATGAAATGTGTATGCTAGTTTGTTTGTGTTGATTCTATGATGCAATAGATGTCTGTTGATATCTATTGAAGACTATTTGAAATCTATCGACCAACTATATACTCCAGCTGGTAGTTGTTGGTATTACAGCGTGTGATTGAGATGTTGGCAAGTAGTGATGTGATTGTGTTGTTGGCAAGCAGTGATGAGTTTGTGTTGTTGGAAAACTATGATGGCATTGATCGGTATTTGGTATGCATACATGCTACTACATGTTTATATTTACAGTATTGTCCAAACCTCATTTTTTTATGCACAGCAAATTCATTTGTATTCCTATAAACCTACGAACTCACCAACATTATGTTGACATTTTCGAGCATTCATTTTCAGGTAATAACAATGCTTAAGGAGATTGAGCATAAGGACTTTAGAAAGACTAATAAAGAGATCCTTCATGGACTCCTAGTTGCATTTAATCATTGAACTATATTTGCTATTTGTTACATCTTTTGCTATTTGAGGCGTGTTGCCTAGACTTATCCCGCTTGTGGGAATTACATTTGTTTGGATTTCATTTAGTATAACTCTATTACAAATTCCATGTGCTATTGCTATATCTTTTCGTCATATCCTACGATTCCGTCTAAGGTGGGGTGTGACATACTATACATACATTTTTGATATATGCAAATGTTTATTAAAGTGTCTATACAAGTGAACAGCTTGAGAGAAGTAATTGAGAGCTTAATATGGATGCTCATATGCAAAGGTTTAGATGAAAGTGCAATTATGCAGTTGGGCATGAAGTATTTGACAGATTAACAGTTGAAAGATAGTGGAGTGAAACATAATTCAAGTTTTCAAGATAATGATGATGACTGATTTGGATCATAAATGCATGATTGCCCCATCTGTGATTTTTAGTATTAGAATAATATAAGTGGTGAATACATGAACTGATGGGGTATATGACTTGAAGTGATTTAGTGTGTAGTTTTTTTTTGTTAAGTATGATTTATATAGTTTGTATATTGTTGTCATCAATGGGCACGTCCATTGATTGACCAAAAGAAGTGAATTGTATAGTTTGAATGATGTTGATAAAAAGTGAATTTCATTTTTTAAAAAAAGGCAAAAACTTGAGCTTAAGTTTTTCTAATCCATACATATAACATTTGACAAAGAAAACAATTTAAGCCGTGCATCGCACAGGTCTTCACTTTATCTACGTTCGTACAAACCAACCCGTGAAGTCCGGCCGTGCAACGCACGGGCCTTCACTCTAGTGTGTGTGTGTGTGTATATATATATATATATATATATAGAGAGAGAGAGAGAGAGAGAATTGAGTTATTATGAGAACTCAATTTTTATCGAGAACTGCGAGAATTAATTATGACTATTAGATTAGATTAATCCATCGTTATTAATGATTATGGTATTTTTGTAATTATAATGAATACAAATTTAATTACAAATAAATAAGAAATTTAAAAATGGGCAAAACAGTCAAAATAAAAAAAAAACAAAAAAAACACACCACATCCGTAATGGCACATCGGTTGAGAAAATCATGGTCAACATTTTTCTTTTTAGTATTAACAAACTTTTTTTTACTTTCTTTTTTACTTAATTATTTATTTGTTTAAAATGACTAGCAAAATTTATAGAATACACTTTTTCTTAAATTGGTTAAATACAGGTACACATGTATAATACTTTTAATAACTATAAATTTTTTAAATGGTACATATATAAGTGGTCTTATTCTAAGTGTATAATAACATTAACTATAAAGTTTTTAATTGATACATATGTTTTAATTGGTACACATGTATAAAGTTTTATTATCACGCATATAAAAAATAAAATAAAATAAAATCTATGATGAGATATGAATTTATTATTTTTAATATGAACAAAAAATATATATATATATTTTGTCGGTTGACAATCTTATATCAGTTTTACCTTTTCAGAATATATATATATATATAATTCTCTATCTTAAATCGGTGATGTGACATATCTCTATGTTCGCCACATCATCTTTTTCTTACGTGGCGTTTACACGTTGTTTGTTGTTAAGAAATTGACACGTAAGCTGCCACGTATACATGTTGTATTTATTATATTTTTATTAATTAAAAAAATATGAACCAAGTCTCGAACCCATAACCATTACTCCCTCCGTCCCAATTTAAATGTCCAAATTTGACTGTCAAAGTCTTTCTGTCGCAACTTTGACCATTAATATTATTGTTTGTGTTTTATTATACTTGGCGAAAATTATATCATTATAAAATACATTGAAGGTGTGTATCCTCCCGCCCCTGCCATGTCTTGCTTCTTAAAGAACTTGTCTTGTCTTCATTTTTATTTATTTTATTTCTTGGATATGCTTAAACACTCTAATCAATCGGATTTAACTGTACTGAGGTGATGCATTAAAGACATGAAAAAGAAAAAGTAAGTAAAGAGGTAGATAATTACCTAGAAATAGATCATGGTAATTATTAAAGTTACGGGAAAACATGAATATATATCAATCTCAATGTATAGATGCAATTATGTTATGATTTGAGATTTCTTTTCTAAATATAGAATTAGTTTTGAGAATAATAATAATAATTATTGTCTAAATTTAGAGGTGTATTTATGAACACAATCATCCTATGTAAATGATAAGTAAAAAAATGTTATGGGTATGGTGGATTTTTTTATATGTAGATGCAGATATCAATGAATACTTGATTTCTGTTTGTAGCCACATGAATCTTAAAATGGGTGTTGATATAATGTAATCATTGGATAATGTATGGATACTTGATGCATGTAGTTTTGCTGTTTCACATGATTATTGCGTTTTTTTTATATATTACAACATTAATGATATTAAGAATATGTTACATACATTATGTTGCTTGACTGAAAATGAATGTAATTGCCCACCGACTTATTGCCAATAAAAAAGGAGGGATTTGTCTCCATCACATCATGGTCTTTGGCTCTGAAATAGCTCATATTGATAAATGATGTGTTTTCCAATAAATTTGACGAAATTTATCAAGTTTTAAAGATATTAAAAAAATGGTTATTATTTAAAAACAATATCTTTGAGATACATCGAATATCTTCAAATTATTTCATATAAACATGACATAAAAATTGTTCATAAATAACTAAAATACCTCTGGGTTATATATAAATCCAATCGAAACATATAATGGTGCATAGTAAAAATATTTTCGATAAGGATACATTTTTATACATCGTATGATCTTGCACATACATATTCTCCTTTACAATTGGTTTTTGGAAAAGAACCAAATTGTCCCGCTTAAATTATTGGTTGCACAGTATATGTACCTTATACCACCATACCGCAGCAAATTTGGTCAAGGTATATATTATAAAAGTTACCTTTAAAAAAAGTATAGCATAAAAAATAAAAGGACTAATTCAAAGTGTCACACCAACTCTCACCACCTCAACTACTTTGTCCATTTCAAGATAGTGATAGTAGGTGAAACATTCAACTAACAACATTACTATACATATATGGTGAATTTCATATATTCCCTTCTTAACCCATCTATATATCATATATACCCAAATCAACTTTAAAATATCAAATTTCTCCATTCTAAACTTAAAAATATCATATATCCTCAATTGATTATTTTAATCACAAAAATCATTTAACCAATATTTTTTAATTTCATAATGACTCTTGTACCCTTTTGACTTTCTTTTAAGTAGACTAACTATATAACAAACGACATGCCATTTATTTGTTTACATAATAATACTATAGAAAAAAAACAACTTTTCTCTCTTTTTTGTTTTAAACGAGGACAACACCACAAATTATAAATATTATCATCCATCTTTGATCCTTTTGTCTAGGATTACATTGTGTTATTGAAACAATTCATGAGCACTAGCGTAAGTGTAAACACAATAATGCAGACATCTCAAAACTACCTAACTAATCTGCAAGTTCGAAAAAAAAGGAAAGAAACAACCATATATACAAATGACAATTCTACAATAAAATATATCAAAACATTCATAACATGTAGGTTGCTTCTTATTAGCCTTATCATGAAAACCCCTTTATGGCTGCACCTAAAAAGCCATATACGCATAATCTAATAATACGGTACATTCAACATTGTTAGTTAAAAACATTTCAACATTTTAAACCTTAACATCGATCTTCTTGTTTGCCGCAAATAATAGGGTATTGTGGTCATTAAATGATTTACGGATAATGATTATTGATTCTTGTGATTTAATGATAATTAAAATATGATTTTGGGGATATATGATATTTTTAATAATGAGATGGATATATATGATATTTTAAAGTGGACTTGGGGTTATTTGATATTTATATTGTTTAGCAAGGGGATATATGATATTCTCTCTACATATAATATCTTTATCTTTATATATAATAAAGCAAGATTGTTTCTTATAAGTATTTTTAGAAAGTGTTAGATGTGACAAATCCATATTTCACCTAAAAAATCTTTTATTTAATTATGATGTCATATATAAATAAAATAAAAATAACCCTTTACATGTTTAATTAAAATATTAATCATTTATTTAAAAAAAAAAATTCTCTTATATAATATTACAAATAAAATGTCTTTTTTTTATTTAGTTGATTTATTAACTATATAATTATTGTGTTAGTTGAATTATTAAATTTATATCAAATTATAATATTTCAAGAACAAACATAAAATAAATTCTTTTAATACATTTTATAATTTTAAAGTTTTAATTAATATGTCCGGGTTGAACCCGGTTATTAAATACATATAATTTCACATCTTATCCCACAACAACCACCTAACCGAATCGAATGGAGCCATCATCATCATCATCTTATTCATCGTTTTTCCGATTACTTCCACTCTTAATTTTCACACAAACATTCTTTTCATCTATCGAACCAATCGAATCCGTCCACGTTTCGCAAGATCTTTACACTCACCCATCAAGAAACACTTCTATTTCTCCACCACCATCGTC
The DNA here is from genome assembly GCF_010389155.1 of Erigeron canadensis. Taxonomy (NCBI): domain Eukaryota; kingdom Viridiplantae; phylum Streptophyta; class Magnoliopsida; order Asterales; family Asteraceae; genus Erigeron; species Erigeron canadensis. Next base: position 8,188,547 of record NC_057769.1, on the reverse strand, counting down.
GTCGCCACCGCCGCCGCCATCATCGTACTCCACTCCGACACTGCAACCTCCCCCATTACCTACACTCCCACCATCTCCGGTTCCGGCATTGTTTGTGATTGGTGACTCTTCTGTTGATTGTGGAACTAATAACTTTCTTGGTACACTTGCTCGTGCTGATCATCTTCCTTACGGCCGTGATTTCGATACCCATCAACCCACTGGCCGGTTTTCGAATGGTCGGGTTCCCGTTGATTATCTTGGTAACAACCCATTTTACTGTTTTTTTGAATTTCTAGTTTTTTTTAATAAAATTTTGATGTTCTTGGTATGATTTTGAGTAAAGTTGTTGGTTTCAGATTACGTGTTTGATGAAATGCATAACTGAATTACTTTTTATATATATATATATATCCCTTTTTAGACTTTATTATATGAATGTATACATCAAATCATACTAATTTAGTAATTCACACGTCTCTTTGATATTCCATGATTAGTAGTCTTGAACCGAAATTTTTAACTTTGTTTCTTGATACGGGTTTGTAACGAATTAAAATGAATGTAATTTTTGCTATAAGTTTTTCTTGCATTGGCTGATAAATGTTTTTTTTTATGTAAATTTGAATCAGCATCTTATCTTGGTCTCCCATTAGTTCCGAGCTATCTAGGTCAAAGTGGGGCAGTTGAAGATATGATACACGGGTTGAATTTTGCTTCTGCGGGTGCTGGAATCATCTTTTCCAGCGGTGCAGAGTTGGTACGCTTCAAAACCCAATAGTTTGTTTAGATAAGCTTTTAGATACGATATGGATCGTAGATGTTAGTTTCTGCTGTTTCTTATGTAATGGGTAATATATGTTATGCAGGGTCAACATATTTCCTTCTCTCAGCAGATTCAGCAGGTTATGGATACCTTTCAGCAGTTCATAACAAGAATGGGTGAAAAGGCGGCTACTGATCATATTTCAAACTCAATGTTCTACATTTCTATCGGGACAAATGATTTTATACATTACTATCTCCCTGATGTGTCGGGTGTCCAATCAAAGTATGTTTCATGGAGGTTTAATCAGTTTTTAGCCAAGTCAATGAGACAGGAGATACTGGTTAGAAGAATCCTCTATCTTCTCACTTTATAATCAGGTCATAGAAGTTAGCAGTTTGGACCCATTTATGATGGCTATGTTTTATTTCTAACGGGTTAAATGGATGAAATATTTTTTCAGAAAGATGGCTAATGAGGAAACGGGTCAAAGTTATCCCCTTGTCATATAACTAAACCTCCATAACCATTCAGCTAACCAGACTTAGTTTTATAATGATAAATTGCTTGATGATTATTTATAAAAAGTTTATACTTTTGGACAAAAAAGTGTCTCGTGCCCAGCCCATTTGACCCTGGAAACATTACCCAAGACGCCTGACCTAGCACATTCTTTCCATCCGAATAGAATCTATTCTATTATACATTTATATATGCCTGTTTTGGTTTAATCTTCCATTCATGGTGCAGAATTTGTACAATGCGAAGGTTAGATGAGTAGTGGTGATGGGACTGGCACCTATTGGTTGTGCACCTTACTACTTGTGGCAATACAACAGCAACAATGGAGAATGTATCACAAAGATAAATGACATGATAATGGAATTCAATTTTGTTACGAGATACACAGTTCATGAGCTTAATAAAGAACTCGATGATGCCAATATAGTCTTTTGTGATGCTTATTTGGGATCCATGGACATCTTGAAGAATGCTGAGCATTTCGGTAAGATCATTCGGTTCTATAACTTCAAAATCATATGAAAATGAAATAAAAAAGTCACCTTGATATTTGACTCTGCAAAATCAAGTTATTTATTTTAAAATGGAATGTATTCTGTCTCTAATAGGTCAAAGGGGTAAAATCTTAAAAACTTGGCTAAAATGGAACTGGGAAAATCGATTGAGACTAGTTTGAAGTGTTTCCAGATGCTTATGGCCTCAGAAATATTAATTTGGATAACTGTAATCATTGTTTCAGCAAAATAGTTTCCATAATCTTATTTAATACATCTATAAACCCTTATAAAGAGAATAAGGTTTAAGACTTTAAGCACTTTTTACAATATTCCTAAATTATCCCTAACCCTAAAATAAGTAACACATGTTCACTTCACACCACTTCTTTGTCTCCCTTTCTTTCATACTATCAGTTTCCAGTGTGACAGTGTCCATCATCACCGACACCGACCATCGCCTTCCGTATCCATCATCACCACACTTAACTATCGTTTTTTAAATGGTACCGCTGCAACGCGAGGGCACCCATCTAGTTAGTCATTAAGATTTTAAGATAATAGCACTGTTAATGAGTGGACCAACGATATTCAACCAATTTGAACTCATATTACTGCTGCCCAAGCTGCAATTAGCTTATGTCATTTAGTGTTACGAATTCGGTTTGTAAGGTTTTGTCGATTTGTTTTTGCAGGATTTAGTGTACGAATTCGGCATGCTGTGGTTTAGGAAGATACAATGGTTGGATAATGTGCTTATCAGCTGGAATGGCTTGTAGGAATGCTTCAAATCATCTATGGTGGGACCAATTCCATCCAACAGCTGCTGTGGATGAGATTTTAGCAGAGAATGTGTGGTCTGGATTGCATACCAACATGTGTTATCCTATGAACATGAAGGACATGGTAGCGCCAACGGTTGGATGATGGGATCAAGATAAGCTTTAGTTTCTGTAAATAGAGAGATCTTTTAGTGTTTCAGTTTACTTCAGCTAAGAAAGTATAGAGAGTATAAAGCTTTAGTTAATACATAGATTTTTGTCTCATTTCTTGTTGTATGAAATGTAAATTGGTTACCAACAAAAGGTGAATATCAGTTATGCAACCTCTATCTGTGTTTACTATGTTTCTCTCTGTTGACACAAAAATGAAGTAATTGTTACCATATTGTTGAAACTTAAAACTGAAAAGAGAGAACAAGGCATGATAACATGACTTACTCTCATGATAGAGCATTCTACAAAATACTATGTAACGTGACCATGGGATAGAGGCTCTAACGACTCTTTTGATCAATGTGTTATCAGTTCCCAATTTTTTAGACTTCATAGCATCAGGATGTCTATTTTTAGAGTGATTTACTAAATGTTACTGTCGATATAAAATTTGTTCCCAATCCAATCTTTTTTCTGCTTTTATTTTTAGTTTTAACAGAAAACTCTCTCACACACGCACACTCATCACCACACAATTTTAATACACATTTGTCCCAAGTGGTACTTGAAGTTAAATCCCTAGTCATTTAGTCGTGAACAGACCTTGGATACTGCCAGATAAAAACTATTTAGTCATTTTGGTCAAAAATAATATCTCTACTCCCTTATAAAACAAAAGCCCCCTTTTTAAATTAAACTACTCCGTCTTTGAAATACCGGATTTGCTCTTGACATTTTATATTATCTTCACGCATACTTAATCTCATACTCCATCAGTGCACTTCTATGGAAACAAATGCTCCTCCATCTGAATTAGGCTTTCATTAGCGAATCACTTATACTTTTACGTTAATAACCACACCGTTACCGCTGCTACCACCAACCCTCGCCGCCAACGCCGCCACATTGCGTGGGTACCCCTCTCGTAAACAAACAAACTTGATATACAAGATAACCATTTATTTACAACACGTCAAGAGGAAGAGCACACGAAAGTTTAAAACTGGTTTAAAATATGAACATGTTTTCCAATAACATCTACTGCTAGTTAAAAAAAAGGAAATTATCTCTTTCTGAATCCAAATTTTGCTACTGTATCCAGACTTCAGTTGGTCAAATTCTGATGAACAACACACGGCACAGACGCACAGTTTTCCAACACATCATATAAAACTGTGCATTATAAAGACTAGATATGAAAGGCTCCATGCATTCCCTCAAGAACTGCTCTAATGGTAGTATTTTTCCAGTTAATCCAGCAGATGTATGACAAATATCACATTGTTTATGCACTGAGAAAATGAAAATGCTTCTTCGTGTGAACTCGTTGGATATATCTGCATCTGATACAGCTCTCCTTAAACTGTTCATTCGCAAACTCATACACGAGAAGAAAGAATAATAATCAAGGCCCGAAAATTCATTTGGATGATTCCATTTGCTGAATGATACTCATGGAAGAAAGAATAATAATCAAGGCACGATCAAAAGTACACTGCTGCAAATAAGGAAGAGACGTGAAATTCGACTTGAAACAGGAAAGAATATTTAAAAAGTAGCAAAATACAATTCTTTCTCAAGCTGTTTTCTGATAAACTCTTTTGTATGTGCAGTAACCTTATCCACCTTGTTGCAAAGGATAAGAAGTGGAATTTTCCTCTTCACAACACTAGCTTTGGTCAAAATGTAGTAGAGATACCTTTTAAAAACAAAACGAAAAATGTTAGATTCACTTAGTGTAGCTTTTATTCCACGAAGAACACAACTTAGCATATAAAGGCCTGCATTATAAAGCCTTATAAAATGTATATTACTCTGAAGCAGCACGACAGTTGGGCAAAAATTCCACTGCGTCCACAACAAATATCATGCCAGCCACTCGAGGCAAGTATTCATCCAGTTTAGGGTGAAGACGGGAGTGACCAGGAACATCAACAAGATGAACCGCCTTTGTTTTACCTTTCTGAAAAGTCGCATTCAAATGTGATGAAGATAAAAGAATTAAAAAAAAATAGTATTCACTGTATAATAGCGGCAAGTAAAAGCTGATATTGAAGAATCGCTTTTCTGAAAAATTGCATTCAAAGTGATGAAGATAAAAGAATAAAAAAAAATAGTATTCACTGTATAATAGTGGCAAGTAATAGCTGATATTGAAGAATCTTATGTTAAAAGTTAAAACTACTAAATAATACATGAGTATCGGATTGACTCTCTTGCTGCACTATAGTATGCATTGGCCTAGATATAGCAAGATGAATAGGGAAGTTGTTCTATAAGGGTCAAAACAGACTCGGTTGAAAATACTCTGTTTTTAGCAACAGTCAGTTTAGGAATGTGCAGACCACCACCACTTTTTGTCATTTAAAATATTATTTAATGCGTTAAATATGCAAAAACTATGTTACAAAACAAATTTGCAGGTTGTAGCCTATAGGTATTAAAAATAGATACACTTTAGACGACTTCACAATTTCCATTTTAGTTACATTTAGTGAACTTGACCTATTACAAGTAAACCATAACTTAAATCAACCCCACCTTAAGTATATACAAAAAACAAACTTATATAAACAGCCTTTACATCAGCCTGTGACGGTAGGGTGGTTTACCTTGGAGGTCTCCGAGTTCAATACAAAAAGGCCCTCATGGGGTTCCATTGACGTGACAGTACCTTGGTGGGAAGATCCATCACGCAGCTGCCACACACATTAAATTATGCTAAGCTTAAACTTGAACAGATATAAATGTTGACAGAATGAATCTCAAGGCAAGCATAACTTTCTACGACGTTTACCTTGTAAAAAAGAACAGTTTCCCACCACCACTAAGCCCGCTGAGCACTATGGCGTTAGAAACTGTACGCTTGAGAACACATACTGCAAGGGGATTCAGAGAAACGGTTACAAAAATTGCAGAAAGGTACAACCTTTCTGAAGCAAAGTACAGGCATGAATATAAATTTATAGATGCGAGTGTATAACTGTTAACAATAGCATGGTCAATATAGTTCGTATATGAGAAATAAAGTACTCGAAACCCATAATTACACAGAAGGAAATAGAAAGAATTATGTTCCTAGAAGTATGATTACATGGTTCACAAGGAAGCTAATAAACATCCATAAGTACTTAACGGGGTATATTTAAGTGAAAATAACGGTATATTGAGCAAACCTAAACATAGCACCTGGACGCAAAACGTAAGCTTATTGTTAACTATGTCATGGCAGCTACTTAAAGACCACCTCTTACATATATAGATATTTAGATTCTGCAGTGAATAATGAGATATCTGGAACTTTCTATAAAAATTTTCTTCTTTCACAGTTGAATTTTAAAGTCTCTATTTTGGCCATTTATTGGGGATTTCTTATTCATGTATTTACCGTCCGATACATAAACAGTTCTGAATAATTTCTTCATAGATATTATCAGCATGCAAAATCCGAATTTGGAGATCACAAGCTATAGAGTGACCAATCAGCACCATATAAATGACACAAAGGAACAACCACATAGACCTACTATCCAAAACTTTGACAAATTACGCACTATCTTTAATATGAAAACTAATGAGAAGGGCCTGAGTGCCTGACGATAAACCAGCAGAGAAATGTCTAATAATAAAAAGAACTGTTAAACACGATGGTAACCAACTCTACCAAATTCCTAATGAAAGTAAAAACAACATAACATTGTGGTACCTGGTTATTGATGCATGGGTGATTTTGGAAATTTCCATTTACTCCCTTTAGAAGTTCCGCTAAACGTCCTAGGTATTTACAAGAAAAAACTTGGGGTACAATGTCATGATGCGTTGTGATTGCTTGGAGATGACTTCTGGGTAACCAGTACAAAGGACCAAATTGTAGGATCTAGTCAGACACTTACATTAGGGAATTAAAACAATACCTACTATTCCCATTCCCGAAGATGACATCTACACCAAAAAGATTACTTGAGACGCCAAAATTATGTTGTCGTTGTATTTATTTTGCCTTTATTTTTATTGTTACTCTTTTCCATCTCCTTCTCACTCTCTCCATATTCTCATATCCGCAAGAAAGATATTACTATGGTTCCATTTATGCAACCGTGTCATTAAAAAAGGACCTTGAATCTTCCCAATTGGATCCTTGTACTGCCATTGTTTTCCTCCTTCATTTACTTTTGGACCACTCTCCAGAATATCTTCTATCGAAGGCACATATCTCACTTTCATTTGTAAAACTTGGTATTGTAAGCTTCTGTCTCTTCCTTGATCCCACAGATGTTCAATATGCGGTACTAAACATGGTGAAGTGACATCTTAAAACTTTGTTTAAAAATTGTTACTCAACAAATTTCTACTTAACTCATAGTTCTTGCCCGAACTTTTAGATGTACCTGTACCTCTCCCAGATTCTTTTGAAGGGTAGTCTAGTCTTGTAAATATCTACATAAATATTTTTGAACAAATGAATAAAAACACATGGAAGTAACGAAGTGTCAGATATTCTGCAAACTGAAGAATACCTTGTTTTATTCCATCTTCATCTGCATTATCTTTGGATTTGTAATTTAGATCCATAGTATGATCACCATGAGCTACAGAAATATCTTGTATCCTCCAGGTACGTTCTTCCACGGTCTTTATAACTTGTAATTCAGTGTGTTTCTTATTACTCGCTATTTTCAAACATTTCCTTCCTGATCACATAAGAAACAAAAGGAGTTATGATCTAACATGAAATTACTAAACCATCATCATGGGCCAAATGGGTAAAATAGAAAGAGCTGGATGGGCCAAAAAGGGTTAGAAGTTGTCTAAACACTTTTCTCAAATTTCTAAAAGCCACAAAATCATTTTATTCGGAAATCTTGATTTTTGGTATTGAAAAGAATATAATTTCTGTAATCATGTTCTACCAACGTGACTCGACCAGTTCCAAAAAAAAACTACCTGTTTTGACCCCTTACCCAACCCGCCCATTTTGACCCATCAAGTTAAGTATCTCTCTCTAGTTGTGATGTCAAACGATTGCAGTTTCTTGAAAAATGAACACCACATACACAATTAACTAATGATCAGAATCAGTAAAAGTTTCAAGAAAAAGTTTTGATTTTTGGTATTGAAAGAATATAAATTTTGTAATCATGTTCTACCAACCTGACTCAACCTGGTTCCAAAAAAACCTACCCGTCTCGACCTCTTATCCAACCCGCCTGTTTTGACCCATCAAGTTAAGTATCTCTCTCTAGTTGTCATGTCAAACAACTGCAGTTTCTTGAAAATGAACACCACATACACAAATAATTAATGATCAGAATCAGTAAAAGTTTCAAGAATTTACCAGCAATCCAGCAGACACATAACCGAACCCGTAATCTATGCTCCTTAACTGATGTTCAATATTTATGGCTGGACGGGTATTAGGAAAAGCGGCTCCAATGAAAGGAGGATTTGGTTAGGAGTTGCACGAGCCGCTCCACACAATTACAGTCTTCTGTTGCTTGTTGTACCCGCACCACCCATGGACAATCTACCACCTTTTTTGGCACTTCGTTGCTTCATTGGACTTGGTTTTGAACCAAAGAGTGCTTCCTGCTATCAGTTGTCCCTCATGTTTCTTCTAGTCCATAAATACGAAAGGTTATCCTTTAGACATACATTATGCTCCCTAAAAAGAAAGCTAACAACCTTAGTACTATAATATCATACATACCCTTTGCTTCTTTCATTCTTCCTCTTTATATTGCCTCGATATCTTATTGTCCTCGATCATTGAAAGAAGCCGAACCTGATGTAAAATTAAGATCGCAAGAAATCTCTAATTCAAGTTATGTTTATTATGTTAAACGGGTCAACGGGTTAGACTCTTCCAAAATGATATCATAATCATCAAAGCATAAACCTCTTAATCAATTCGTCAAAAATACATGTTTTGTTCATATAATGTGCTATTTTATTTTTGAGGAGCTAACTATGTAAAAGCTTAAAAACTTAGGGCGGAAAATAGTTTGGGTGAACCTGAGCTTGTTTAATCTATATAAAAATTACTCATCCAACCCGCACTTTATTCATGTCACTAACAAACCAACATATATTAGCATCAAACTCTTACCTCATCATAAGTAAATTCAAAGCCTATTTCGTTCTCCCAGAATACTGTCTTCACCGCCAAAGCTTCCACCATTCCTGTTTCAAATATTGTCTTCTGTTTCAGACTGTTAACTACACACACACATATAATTTGGTGCAGGCTAAAGTTCGTTTATCTATGGAATTAAGCTGATCCATCCTGATCAGCTGAATAACCCGTATGAACAACTTAGGCTATGTACGTATTGGCTGGTAATTCGCTGTCCAAGATGATTTGCAAACATATTAAATTCAAATAATATTTTCCAAGTGAATAAAGTAAAACAAAAAATGACCTATGTACACCAAACCCAGTATTACAATGAAATTTAAGGAATTAAGGCTAAAGCAAACCTGATACAACTCTAGATTGGCAAATGTAAAACTATGTAAACCTAGACGACTGTTATTACTTTTGTGAAAAAATCTTATTTTCGTCAACATAGGCTTCCCAGATCCACCGGTGAAATCTAATTCTACGACCAGCAAAAATCGGTAAGATGATGAAAAAATGGTTAAACCAAACTAAAAAGTGCAAGTTCTGTATGGCCCGACTGTTATTACAAATGTGGGAAACTTGTAACTAAATTTAAAATCATCAAAACTTGGTACAGTCACTAATATCTACAATGGAAATGAATCTTTGGGATTATTTAGGCGTTGAGAAACAGAAATAAGCTCATATTTAAAAACACCTAAATATGTTCTTATAATAAATCACCATTAGAGATGCTCTTATATCATATACGAGCATAGTGTCCGTTAAAAGGTGATGGTGGGCTGGGGTAACAATATAAAAAGAAGGTGGCGTGGAGATCACGGATAAAAGGTCGATGAGAGTGTGTAATGATTAGAGACTGTGAAAAATGATGATATATAAGAGTTTTATGTATAAGTAGGGGTGTTTTGAAAAAAAAATGTTTACTTTTATGAAATCCAATACTCTTTATAAGAGAGTATAGATATAGTTATAACATTCTTGTTTGCCATTATAGTAGTTCTTTTTTACCTATATATTAATTGATTAAAATTTTATATTATTTAAAAAAGGTTTTCTTTCTTAAATATATATATTTGAAATGTCACGTGTAGCTTAAATAAAATGTCTCAAAGGTTTAAGGCCTTGTTTTTTTTTTATTTAATAAACTTAATAGTTAAGAACTTAATCATTCGGTTAAAATCATGTTTCTTTTTTAACTTAATACATAAAAATAACCGTCATTTACCTAAATTTTACTTAACACACATTTTTAATACATTCAGTCATTTAATACACTTGGGACTAAAAAAAATGGGCCCTAAATCTTATTTCAGTGATTAGGAATTGGGATACTTTATTACTTTTCCACGTCATATTGGGCCTCTATGGATTCATTTTTATTGTTAGTAACTATATGGGCCTTGGTTATGTTAATAGGTGTATATGGGCTTCTACTTGAGATCTTTTGTTTCATGTTTTTATTGAATTTGGATGTGTGGATTTTATTAAGGAAAACCAGTGGCGCGTCGAAAACCTACTTGGTTAGATAAAGTGGTTAAAGCTTTTATCTTTAGAATTAGAGGTCAATGGTTTGATTTTCATGTCCAACAAGGTTGAAGGTTCCTTTCTTCCGTTAATAGAACCTGAAAGGAGTCTCTCTACCTTTGGTAGGAGTAAGGTTGTCTACATCTCAACATCCCTTATACACATTCGAAGACGGTATTGGAACCCAAAACCTATGGAAGATACATTGAGAGTTACCTTACTTTTAGTGACATGTCAAGTCTCTTCTTCGGATCATACCCGACGATAACCACACACTGTTTAGGCATAGTGGCAGTGATGGTACGATAGATCCGAGTTCAGAATGTGTATATGATCTTGATGATAGTTCTGAATTCGAAATGGGACAAGTTTTGTTGAGATTGATTAGTATCTTAGACTGAACTAAATATAAAAATAATAATGTTCGGACATGTTGCGACATTAATAAATCGTATTCTTAACAATTAACAATAAAAATTACAATCTTTTAAAAAAAATTTAAATTAAACGATGACATGGAATAAAGAGTTGGATGAAATATGCGTCAAGAACGATGGGATTAATAGTTCAAGAAAATAAATCGTAACTTAAATTAGATTGAAGCATTGTAACTCATTTACGCAAATATTAAAAGTTCTTACGTAATTCAGCTATGACTTATGACCATGTCTAAGAAACAAATTTAAAAAAGTACTTTCTAGTTTTCTCAAGTGGTTGAGCACATGCTTTATAAGTAGGTGGTCTTGGGTTTAAGACTTGGAAAGTACATAAGAAGTTTTTTTAATAAAGGCTTGGCTTAGATATACCCAGATTCAAGTCTAATGAGACAGGGTTTATCTCTATTGATCGTCGTACCTTCAGGCGGATTAGTAGGGGGTTTTCCCCCATCGAGTATTTGAAATAGGCAAATCTACTTCGAGGGTGTTCTCTAACGCGGACCCGGTTAAGATAGCGTATGTTAGACCTCCCGCTGTCAAATCGCGACACGAAGTTCTCAAGCGAAATTCACTTTTAAAAAAAAAAAACAAATTTAAAAAAAACATACCTACAATTCAACAATTCATTATATCATAGTCGTCAATATCATGACTATACAAACTCCAAGCAATTTTCATAAAAACAACTTTCAACATTCTTTCAGAGTTTCATACAACCTGTAAAGAACAATTCATCAAGTCACTTAAATTTATGATAATACAACTACAAAAGCGATCATTAAAAAGACTTGAGAGTTAAGACTCGAGACTTGAATGAATTCGCTATCATTTGTAAGTTGTAACATGCAACACAACGTACACACTAACAATTTAACAAATTCAACTATCAAATATCATTAGTCAAAGTCCCTAATTAGTAATTACCATGACCAGACAAAAACTAATACTAACACTCGTTCAACAACTTTCACCATTCAAATCACTTGACAAGTTTATGACTAGAAAAAACTACAAAAATATGTGCGTATAGACCATTCAAACAAGTTTCAAATGTAAATAAAATTTTTCAAGCCACCTACAAATTGCTTGAATAGTACTTGATGTAATATTGTTTAAACTTTAGACTTTGATCCATTTAACTTGTTTGAATTCATAAGTTCCTATTCAAACCGCAAAAAAGTATCATCTTTTTTACCACTGATTTTCATTTATTAAATTTTTCGGTTGATCCGTATTTGAACAATAATATGTTTGTTTTGTATGAATTCTATATATATAATTATACATATTTTTATTTAACTATTATTATACAAAATTATACGTTTTTTAAATATATGTTTTTTACGTTTTTTATCAGCTAATGTGGAGTTAGCAGGGGCGGAACTACATTGACACAAGGGGTAGCCCAGGCTGCAGGTCCGCTAAATTCATGTAGTTAAAATTTTTCAAAAAATGATGTATTTTTTAATGGTGCTACGGATCAAATAAATATGAGATACCGGTCTTGTAACTAACTTTAAACTTTTGAAACATTTTTTTTTTATCAATAAATGTTTTAAAGATGTATCTGTACAACTAAATAATAAAAAAACTATTAAAAATGCCAAAAATTCTAAAAAATCCATTAAAATAGCCAAAAATCTGTTATAAAATGCTAAAAATTGTAACAATTTTGTCGTTATCGTTGTTATCGTTACTTTATGCCGATACAATGCTAGTTGAAAAAAATTTGTGCTACCAGTCACTTCCGGTTCAGGTTCTGCCACTGGGAGTTAGCCCACTTGTTAGAAGTTATGCGATAATCAAGTCAATTTGATATGTTTCACTAGAACTCTAGCTAGCTATGGCAAATTTGCATATATATATATAGGGGTGAGTTATTTTGAGAACCATCAAAAAAAAAAAACGCGAGAACCAATCCTGGCCATTGATTTTGATCTTGATGATATTTAATTTTCTCTCTCCTCATTTTCACCCAATTCATTCAAATGGTTTTATCTCACAAACCGTACATCGTCAAACGAAAAAAAAAGCATGGGTAGTCTTAAAATTTCGTGCTCTTTCATTAGAGATGCGACTTGATATACTTTTGACAAACTTTTAAATTTCGATTTTTTTTTTAATTTTTTTTTTAGCGATAATCCTACACATGTGTAGGACAGGTAAAAAAAAAATTCGAAAAAAAAAAAAAAATTTCGAAATTTAAAAGTTTGTCAAAAGTATATCAAGTAGCATTTCTAATGAAAGAGGACGAAATTTTAAGACTACCCATGGTTTTTTTTTCGTCTAACGATGCACGGTTTGTGAGATAAAACGTTTTGAAAAATTTGGATGAAAGTGATGAGAGAGAAAAAAGAAGATGAGATGTATGGCCCAGATTGGTTCTCGCGTTCTTTTTTTTTATAGTTCTCAAAATAACTTTCCTATATATATATATATATATATTATATTTATGAAATGAAGTGTTTAGAGTGTGGTTGTTTCCTGCCGGTCTCTTCAGCTTGGAAGTCCCTACTACTTAACTCGATTTATTCTTAATGTTTCCCTAAAGAGAAACACACGTACGTTTGATGAACAAAACTTTATATATGGTGGAGAAAATTATATTTCTAGTTGATTATTTAATATACTGAATATCTAACACTACATCTCAAGCGAAGCGTGTAAAGCTTAATTATTTATACAAATTATATTGATATATATATATATATATATATATATATATATTGATTCTATTTAGCAACTTGGACTGTTTGGTTCATATGTTGGTAGAATGGAACTAATTAAAAATTCCCTATGTTAATTGAATATAATAATCATGCCCCTATGAAAGGAATTATAATCTAATCTTATATATCTTCTTATATTAAACAACGTACAGTTGGTTAATTTTAAAGCAAATCACTTTATCATCATAAATTTGTTTACCTGTATATTAGAAAGAAAATAATACCAATATATTATTCTTTTTACTTTCACAATAGATCAAAATTACATTATCTTCGTTAACGACTATGATAACAAAATCCTTATTGTATAAATATGGAGTTAGATGATTGTTTGACAATCCATGATCCTCCCAAGTATGACATGGAAGTATGGAATGCCCAAATTTGTACCAAGGCACCACCCTCCTATCGAATTGTATTCTAATAAACTAACTAGTTAATCAACCCGGGTTCAACCCGGACATATTAATTAAAATTTTAAAATTATAAATAATATTAAAATATATATATATATATGATGTTTGTAATTAAAAAATTATAACTTGATATAAATCTAATAATTCAACTAACACAATAACTATGTATAGTTAATAAATCACTAACACAATAATAATTTTTTAAAATAAAAATGACTACTGCATTAAGTAAATTAAAAAAGACAAATATTATCCAAGATAGATTTTTTTCTTTATATAAATGATTGACTTGATATAAATCTAATAATTCAACTAACACAATAACTATATATAGTTAATAAATCACTAACACAATAATAATTTTTAAAATAAAAATGACTACTACATTAAGTAAATAAAAAAAGACAAATATTATCTAAGAGAGATTTTTTTTTCTTTATATAAATGATTAATACTTTTATTAAAGATTATGACATCATAATTAAATAAAAAATTTTTAAAGTGAACTATGGATGTGCCACATCAAAAACTTCCTAAAACTACTTATAAAAAATAATCTTGTTTTATTATATATAGAGATTTATTCCCCTACAAATTGGACCGATAGAATCATGTGATTCAAAAACCGAAACTAAGAGCAAAATCCGAAAAAACAGAAACTCCAAAAACTTCAATTATGGTCTTTCAATTTTCATACCCGTAAGAAAGGTACACGCATTTAATTTTCCTTTGGAACAACTACTCAGCGTTGGATGTAAGAAAGTCTGACTAAGACCACCTAGTTAAGACAACCAATTATCCTAGTTTGAGTAGGCCTTCATTATTAGTCGATGAGAAATAAGTCTGAGTTTGAAAGTTAGCTTCTAAAAACGTGATGACCATTGAATAGTAAAATAAACAACTTTTATATATGTCCTTGGATCGATCTAGTCTAACTGAACATTTAATGTCTCTTAGCTCTTTCAGTCAAATGTTGGTTACGAGTTCTAAACTTTTAAAAGGCATTTTGGGAAGTCCTTGCCAATGAGGTGGGACATGGAGGTTTTTTCCAAGCATTTAGCTGGTTTCTTCCAGAACGGTAATGGAACTTCCACCGCCAGTCATGCCCTCGGATTGACTGTGTCGGTGACGTGGTCGATCTCTACAGGACGATAAAGACTGAATAGATATGTCGCTAAGTCCAATCACCAATGTTATTCAAAAAAAAAAAACCTTTATATCTATACAGTTATAGGGTAACCCGTAATCAGAATCGTTTAATACGATCCAGTTTCAGATGGCTAGTGAAAGAAATAAATTGTTGAACCCCGAAAATAAAGTCAAAATTTTTTACTAGCAGCCTAACCAAAAACTCTCGTTTGCACCCTTAAACATATGTATGACACCTATAAATTTACCGCGGAAATAATAGAGGCATGGGCGGATCCAGGGCCTGATGGCTAATACACAGTATATTACAAGTTATAATATATTGATTTTGAAAGGGGAAAAAAAGGCACAAACTCAAAAAAATTCGATAGAACAATTTGTCTTTTATGAAAATTATAACTGTAGAATGATTATTAGCACAAAAAGGTTGTCAACGCCATTTAAGCTTGAATGATTAGCGCAAAAAGGTTAACGCCATTCAAGCTTTTCCTTAAAGTAGTAATATATTCATTATCTTTTTTATTGACACAAAATTCTCAATTAACAAGATTGGATAAGTGGTTACATCTTTGTCAAGGGTTCGATCATCGCAAGATCGGAAATACTTTTCTACTTTAGGTGAAAACTGAATGTAGCCTTTCTTTAAGTAGGTGTAAGGATATTTACATATTAACGTCGCCTTGTTTAAAGTTGTAAACAGTATTGAGATTCAAAAACCATGAAAGAAGTTGCAAAAGTGTTAATATATATAAGATTTTCTAGTACACTTGTTTATGTCTGTTGGAGATGATAAAAAGTATACAGATTCTCATGCTCCTTGCCTGCCAAAGTTTCAATGAAATGCTTCGAGTTTTACACGAGAAATATCGAGGAGAATAACATAGAAAACAATGCATAAAAAATTCATGTAAAGCAAAACTTTGGAACCCAGATCATATTCTTTGATTCACAAGTGGAATGGTTTGAAATTAAAATGCAGTTATTTAAGGGGCAACTTTTGTACGAGAAACTATTATAAATGATATCGTAATAGACCTCCATTAACAAAAGTAGCAATGCTTGGACTCTTTAATTAGTATAAACTTATCAAGGCACTTTGGAGTTGACCATACTATTTGCGTACTCTTCCTTTTCCAGGATCATTTGGAGTTTGCTTTCTTGATGATTAGTTTTAAATATATTATTCTCTACAAACATTATATACTATAGTTAAGAATAGCATGTTCATAGTTTAAAATTAGATATGTCATAACATACAAAAACTTGTTAAGATACAAACCTATTATAATCAAACACAAACACGATAGGATATTTAAATAATCGTGTAATTTTCCAAACATGACCACGAAACCAAAATTAACAGGTTACACATTAGGATCTATTAAAAAACTTGTTAACATATATATATTCTGTAAAAGTCTTTAACTAATACTTTGATAAAGATCCTTAAACAATACAAACATTCATAGAAATCTTAACTAATACGTAAAGATAATAATTCTTATTGTGAAAAAGAAGAAATGAAATTAAGGATTTTGGGTTTAACTTTATAATACAATATACATATTATATTATATTACAGGGGACAATCAAATAAGAAGAGTCTAAAAATAAGAACACGGTGATAATTCTTAAAACTACATTTTGATAAATTAAAAGTCCATAAAACTGACATAGTGCATAACTATTATCATTATTTAAGTGTTTACATTGATCCATCAAAATCGAAAAAATCACATTTTTTGTTCGATGCACAAAACAAAAAACGTGATTTTTTTAATTTTGACGGATCAATGTGTTGTTAAACACTTAAATAATAATAATTAGTTATGCACAATTTTAGTTTTATGGACTTTTAATGCATCAAAATGATGTTTTTAAGTGTTATCACAGTTCTTATTTTAAGACTGTTCTCACCGGAGTGTTACCCTTATATTATATATATATATATATATATATATACATATACATATTATATATATTAGTAAAGTTCTTGTAAGAACCGTTCACATATGTAAATGTTATTTTTCACATATATCATTTACATATAAATATTAAGTTACTCATATAATCAAAAGGTTTCCATGATTTTTTCACTCTAATTGTTCCTACATTATCATCTTTTCTATGTATATATATATATAAAATAAGAATTACTTTTAAAGTGAAGACAGTGTGTAAATATTCAAAATTTTCATTTATGCATTATAAGACCACAAATATATGCTTGTATCTTAAGTGTCATTATTTAACTAATTGATGCGTCAAAACTATCAAAATCACGTTTGTTAATTTATGCATCATGTATCCAAGATGGATGGAAAACTAAAATATGTTTGTAATTAGGGGTGATCATGAGCTCAACCCGGCCCGACCCGCCTCAACCTGGCCCGGCCCGTGACCCGAAAATTATAAAATATGTGGAACGAGGACCGGCCCATGTTTCATTGGGTCGGTCCGGTCTGGGTTAGCATGCGTGCTCGACAATGTTTTAAAAACCAGTATTTTAGTTATACCGGCGTGGAAAAATTTTCCGGTATTACCGGTATTATCGGTAATACCGGAAATACCGGCCGGTACGACTATTTTTAATTTATTATATTTTTTGTGTAAAAATCCTACAAAACTTGTTACAATTTAACAAAAATAGTCAAAATGCAATTATAATTTACTCAAAAATAATACCAAATATGTATTTCATAACAAAATATAGGTTTTAAAGTTCACAAATAACAAAAAATAACATTAAAGTATCAAAAAAATAATTTTTTTAAAAAATCAAATTTTATTTTTTGAAAATACCGGAAATACCGGTATGGTAATACCGGAAAATACCAGGAATACCGGGAATACCGGAAATACCGGCCGATATTGAATTGTGAAAATACCGGACTTAAAATACCGGCGTGGTCTCTGGTACCGGTAATACCGGCCGGTATTTACCGGTATTTAAAACATTGGGGCTCGGGTTTTTTGCGGGTCAACCCGTAACCCGGAGTCCAACAATATATTTATGGTTTTTTATGGTTTTCATAATAATGGTTTAACTACAATACAATATCTCATTATGGTTCTCGTTTTGGCTGTGCTTTAACTATCAACAACAACATTAAAAAAAATGTGAGAATTCCTAATTACATTATTAACATGATTTTATATAAAAAGAGTTTGTTGGATGGAATTGAAAACCAAATCAAATACTGAAATACATATATAAATATATAAAAATACTAGTAAAAATATTATTACAATATATAATATATATTTACGTGAGTATACATAAGTCCTATAACAATGTAATGTCAATGTTGGCCGGGTTAAGGGTTCTCTGATTTTTCCCCGGGTTAGCCCGGCCCGGCCCACAACCCGAGATTTTCATTATAGGCCCATGGACCGGACCATATACTTAACGGGTTGGGTCGGGTTCGGTTTTTACGGGCCGATTAAACGGGTTTGACGGGTTGACCCGTATTTTGATCACCCCTATTTGTAATATAAAACAAAATAGTAATAGTACACCAACTTAATGTTATAAGAATCATGAAAGTTTATTGATTAATTTACCGGCCACATCTATACATTATATGTTTATACAATTTGCTCTAAAAGTTTTACTATATACCAAATGGGTAATATCAATTAATATTTCATAATCTTATATACTTTGGTTGTTTTGAATAAATAAAATTTAAAAAGAAGTTACTTTCTATCTAACACGAATTTATTTTAGTTAGGATTTGTGAAGTAGGAACTTTAGACCAAACACTAACTTCATTAAATATAAGACATTACTATGCACAAAGGAACCTTCATTGCATCTTTAGAGGTCTCATGTAACATCTATAAATAAGCCTTACATGCGTGTGTGTCTTCCACATCACATAAAACTCACATTTCCCTCAATATTCAAATATTCTCCCGCCGATCTAAACATACATACATACACCATTTGCCACCTTAATATTGCGAATAGTAAATCACAATTAATGATGATGTGCAAAGCTCAAGCATCCTTGCTACAAATACCCATGAAGTTATCTTTGATCCGGCGCCGTCCACAAAAGGAAAAAGTTGTGGTGGTGATGGGTGCCACCGGTACGGGAAAATCAAGATTAGCCATCCATCTTGCTACCCGAAACAACGGTGAGATCATAAACTCGGACAAAATGCAAGTTTATGAAGGTTTAGACATTGCTACCAACAAAGTAACCGATGAAGAATGTGAAGGTGTACCTCATCACCTTATTGGGATCGTGGATCCTAATGCTGATTTCACGGCCAGTGATTTCATTAGAACTTCATCACTGGCCATGAAATCTATTGTTGGTAGAGGAAAACTCCCTATTATCGCCGGTGGGTCGAATTCTTTCATTGAAGCATTAATTGATGATAAGAATTATGAGTTTAGATCAAGGTACGATGTTTGTTTCGTATGGGTTGATGTTGCAATGCCGGTTTTACAACAATTTGTTTCGGGACGTGTTGACAAAATGGTTGACGCAGGGTTAGTGGAAGAAGTGAGAAAATTTTTTAACCCTAACTCGGATTACTCCAAAGGAATACGACGATCCATTGGAGTACCTGAGTTCGATTCTTTTTTCCATTCGGAATACTCATCTTCCAGTGATGAAAAAACTCGTGCCAGATTACTAGAATCCGCTATTAATAAAGTAAAGATCAACACATACAAACTTGCATGTAAACAAGTACAAAAAATTCGTCGGTTGCAAAACGTTAAAGGGTGGAAAATTCACCGGATAGACGCAACTAAAGTCTTTCAACAAAAAGAACAAAACACTGATGATGCATGGGCTAAGCTTGTGGCGGCACCCAGTGCCGCCATCATCAATGACTTCATTTGCAATAACTCTTCGGATTTTACTTCCGCAACACTTGATGTTCACGGCATGATGTTTGAAGAGCTGGGGAAATCAACACCGGTGGCAGCCCTTACTTGCTAGGTATACCAAAAGGAAATTATTCGATGACCAATTTGCACAAAATTAAATTATATTGGAATTTTGCCCTCGAATATATCTTACGTAGTTAATGTTTGTACTTTACTATATAATTTTGCATGTTGTTTTGGGTAGAATGACTGAAATGCCCATGTAAAGTAGGAATGATAATAATTGGGTGAAATTATTTATATTAGTATGACAGTGGATGTTGATCTGTTAAATGGATGTATACAAAATATTATACAATGAATCTATGTTTCTGTACGGTCATTATTTGCTCATCGTAGTGTAAAAGCAAAGTGGCATTTTAAATTTATTTTAATTACATATATATGTACCAAAAGAACACCCTCAACACGGTTTTGTGACATGTATGATGATATATAATTTAAAATATTGTTATCTAAACTGTATAAAATATTGAGAATTATCAATAGATGAGTTTTCGTAATATCTAAAGTGATCATCAAGAGTTATGATTTCTAAGTCACATTATATACATAGGTGCTAGACGGGATAACGCGATTAGGCGATCACTTTAGGCTCCTAAAAATCTAAGGCCTCAATACTTTGTAAATTAAAAATTAATGTTTGGACTTTGCACTAAGTATCATCGTATAATTTGCATTGCAATAATATCCTTATTGGTTTTTGCATCAACATCTACATCTTTTTATTACTAATAGTTTAATAACATAATTCGAGCTACTTTATTTTTTATTTACTTTAATTCATATGATAATAATCTAGGCTCCAAAAAACTAATATCGTTTAAGGCCTCTAAAAATCTTAAGCCGACACTGATTATATATAAATTGCAGTTACATAACTAACTAATTAAGTAGAGTTTTTTAGAATTTAAGCATTTACTTTGAAGAAGATTAGAGTGTATAGAGAATAAATCCTATGTCTATTGAATGAGGTTGTTATTGGAGACTACTCGTCACTGAAGATATTCATGGGTTGGGTGCTTGTCTGGTCAGGTTTTGTTCAGATGTTTTCCTAGCTTTATTGTTCGTTTCTGGTAGTGGTATGGATTCAATAGTGAATCTCTTCTATAAAGTTCGGTTGCATGTTTGTAATTTGACTTGGTTTTTGATTCATGATACCTTGCTAGTTTGCCATTTATATTAATATATATTACTTTTGTCGTTTTAAAAAAAATAAAAACTTTGAAAGAAGATTGTGGCAGCTAAATGACGTGGTTAAATTCTTTTGAAGAATATCATGTTAAAGAAAATCTTGTGAATGGCTGTAAAAAGAAGTGGAGCCAATTTCCAAACAAATACAAGCAAAATTGAAAAATCGTAAAATGTGTTCGGAAATTCGGATTGAAAAACTATTAAAAGAATCCATAGAAAATGAAAATTTTAAAATGCGTTAAGAAGGTTTGTAAGAACACCAGGTATGGAATGTTTTGGGTCAGCATCTCATATGTCGGATCCCTTACTACTCTACCCGTTTTGCCTTGCACATCAACCAAGACATGGGAATTTTATTGTGGGGTCTAATGTTGATTTTCTTTTGGAAAAAGATTTATTCTCCTAAAAAATTAGTCTAAAAATTCTCCTAATAGCTTTAGATGATGACATGTGGATACCACTAATTTTCTTTTCAAATCTCATCCACTGATTTTCCACATGTCACAACCCTTTTCTTTTACTTTCTAGTTTTTTTAATTGTATGCGTGTATGGTATATTTATTCTGGAAAAATGTAATGTTTTGCGTTCTGCATTATCATGCAATGGTAAAGCTCAAACATAGAAAAGATTTGAAAGCTGATGTAGTGCGGATATGATGTTTTCAATTACGTTTTTATTCTCTATTCATACTTATTATTTTTAATATATATTAGAAAATGTTAGATTGCTTTTTTTTTTAAAATCACAAGTCGCACAATTTTTTTTTATTTATTTTATCTTGGTAGAATGGATTGACGGAAAACTAATAATAATTTATAAATATTTATCCAAAATTTAGGATGGCATCACACATAAAAGAAGGAACCACTCACAGTTGATTTATACGGGTTTTAGGTTTCAATACTTTGACGGTATATAGGAGAGGTTAAAATATAAGCAGACCTTATCTAGGGTAAAAAAAAAACAACTTCAGGTTCTATCTAAAATTCTAAATAGTAAAAAATAACATGAGATGAAAATCGAATCTCATAACTTTCAAATGTATACATGTGATGCCATTAGTAGAAGGTATGACTTTTTATTGGAAGAAAGGCTATAGTCTGAATTATAAGTTGTCAAAACTTTTGAGTTGTGAATTGTGATAGAAATTAATTTGACACTTCTATTCTATTCTAATTTTGTTGAAATATTATAATAGCGATTTTCTTAAAAGATACGTATGACTTGTTTGGTTGCTGGGTGTTGGGATCTGCGCTATCTAGATTTTAGCTTGCTGAGCTTTGTCCAACAGGATTTTGCAATCTATATTTATTGAAGTCTCGGTAAAAAAAATAAAATAAAATTATCCACACGTGTATAATGTAATTTTCGTTGCTAAGAAAACTTTTGTTTGATAAAAAATTACAAAGTGTATTGACCAACTGACCAAGTGTCATGAAACTAATTTTAGGCAGTGTTTGATAATGTCTTAATTAAAAAGTGACTTAATTTTAATTGACTTAATTCATTAAGTCAATTAAATATGTTTGTTATTGACTTAATAAATAAAAAATAACTATATTGACTTAATCAATACATATATTATGTTTTCATTCAATCACTTTCTACATTCAGTCACTTAATGACTGTTAGGTCCAGATTTACTGGACTCGCTCCAGACGTAACTACTGGAGCCCTCTAAAGATTTGTCCAGAAATTATGTGAAGACCAGTGAACAACTTACTTGTATAGAAATCTGGATTCCACCAGATTTGTTCACTGGACTTCACTCCAGTCAAGATCTTTCCACTGAAGAACATTCTCACTGAAGTCAAAGACTGAAGTCTGAAGAAAGAAGTCTGACAAATAACGGAGCTCACTGGAAGACTTACCAGATCTCCTGACTAGAGTCCTTGTCAGTGTTCTAGACCTTACAAGTCTGAACACTGATTACGAAGAATTGACTTTATGCCTTTACATGCCTTTAACCGGACAATCCATTTGTCTTTTGTTAAAAGCCTTACACGCATGTAAAGGTGGTTGGTTAATTAGAAGACAAGTCACTATCATGTGACTTTATTCTTGTACTTTAATCAATGCTTTTAAGGAATTAATGTAATTTCCTTAAATGCATGTAATCATATTTGTACGGCAAAAAGAATATTATATTTATTCTTTTTGCCTATAAATACCAAGTCACTTCCTCGTCCAAAACATACTTTTGCAATTTGGTGTCTTTGCTCAAATACTCTCGATCTAAACAGTCATTACTTCACAACTTTAAGTATTTCGATCAAAGAGTCTATTTAGCAAAGATTAGATCACTTGTAATTCATAGGTTGTTTAGATACTTACTTTGTAATATCTTGTTCCGCAACAACCTTGTATTTTATTTAACATCAATAAATAAAATACACTTGAAAATTACATTGTGTCTCACCATTTACTTATTTACTTATCTTTATATTGCTTAAGTACGTATTACGTTATATATATTCTTGCACTTATATTTATCGTAATACTAGTCCAATTTAGTGCTCACTTGACGTTTAATACTAGTCCTCTCTAGTGATTACTTGACTTGTTATTCTACACTTGTGGGTTAAACCATCGAGTGAGGGAATTCACAATGACTAAATAAACAAACAAGCCCTTAGTATTTTACTGTTTTAGCCTTTAAAATGACTTGATTGTTGGCTAGGTCCAAAACATTATACGCCATTTTAGAAACTTAGGCTGTGTTTGAAAACAACTGAATGGAATGGTTCAACACCAAATGCTGAATCGGTCAGCATTCCATGTGTTTGTGAAGTTGTTATGAACACTGAATGGCACTGAACGAAGGGAAAAAAACTTCTGAACTGTTCACTCCAAGACCTTCTCTTAATCATTCCTCGTCCAACTATTACCCTAATGCCCTTCTTTTCACACCTTTCTTTTCTCTACTCCTTCCATCTGCTATTTACATGCTCACCAAAGTATTTTCTCTAATCTCTTCTTCTCTTTATTTACTTTCTCTATTTCTTCTTATTTATTTTCTCTTTTAATTCATCCATTGTTTTTCTTTATTTATTTTTTGAAATAGGTAATCTCCTATTAAATATCAGAACATCTTGATCCATTGATTTTGAGTGAAGGTAATGGTTCATATATTCAATTCTTTCTTTTTTTAAAATTAGTTTTGCATATACGAATTTTTCATTATTTTTGCTATTATTATTATTATCAGATCCAATATATATGATTAATTGTTGATACTTGTGACATTATATTTTAATTAATTAGTA
Source organism: Erigeron canadensis (assembly GCF_010389155.1). NCBI lineage: Eukaryota > Viridiplantae > Streptophyta > Magnoliopsida > Asterales > Asteraceae > Erigeron > Erigeron canadensis. Next base: position 8,164,102 of record NC_057769.1, on the reverse strand, counting down.
GGACGTTATTTCATAATTTGTCTAATGAGATATATGTATTTTTTTATCCTTCTTGTCTATTATAGTAGAATGTTTTAATAAAGGTTAGTAGCAAAAGAACCCAGATTAGAATTGAAATTGGAGAGTTGTGCAGGTTGGATTAGGAATCTTAGAAGTAAATATGGACTATTAGGTTGATCACACAGAAGTTTTCTTGCTGTAGGTTTTCATGTGATTTATGTCTTTTGTTACCTAGTTGCTTAACCACCTCCTTTTGTCATCTGATATGATGAATATACAATATGTTTTTGGTCATTTTGCCTAATTTATATACATCAGGATTTAACAAGTCGTGCGTTTGGTTTAATATCATTTGTATTTGGCCTTTTTGTTTAGTTTGAAGTATCTATAAATCTTTTTTTTCTTTTCTTTGTGAATTCTTGGATTTTGGTGCATGCCAACAAGACAAATTGTGTTTGCTTGTATAATTTCTCATGCCAACAAATTGTGATTGCTTCTGCCGTGCATAACTTTATAAGGAAATGGAATATTCAAGATCACCTTTTAAGGAATGTGACAGGAGTACCATCTTTTGTTAGGGAAGAACAACGAGCCGAGGGACAAGACATGCTTGGGGTTGAATGGGGTTCTCTAGCGATGAATGTATGGCTAATCTACGTGATCAAATTGTTAATCAGCTATTCTAAAGTACTTCAATTTAATGTTTGACGAATTCGACCGATATTAATGTAAGAGAATATTGTGAGTAGGATTTATAATATTATGTTTTTAAATATTTTTCGTGTGCAATATATATGTAAAAATAAAAATAAAACACATTTACCAAACTTATTCTAGTCAGTACGTAGACAGAAGGTTAAAATGGTAATTTTCTATCATTCAGATTACTAATTTAGAACAGATTTCAAACATAACTTTTCATTTAGAACCAAGTTCATCCAGTGTCTTTGAACCATTCAAACTTTAGAATCATTCAGCACTAAATCATTCTTTGTTATCAAACACAACCTTTCTTTTTTTTTTCTTCTAAATTTTTGGACCCATGGAAGGCTTGATTTTCCCGTCCATGTTAATTGATTTCATAGTTGTGTAAAAACTAAAAAGTGAAAACCTTGACTGTGTAAATGCATCATTTTCATTTAACAAATAAATAAATACTCGATAGATTTCATTAATCTCGAATGCCATATTTCGAGTGTAAATGCATCATTTTCATTTAACAAAATAATGAAAAACTACAATTCTATGTCGATGTATTATTATTTTTTTAACAATAATTTTATGGGTAAATTACAAAAATCATACCTAAGGTTTGTTCGAAACTACAATGGTCATATCTACAATTTAAAAATTACGCGAGACATACCCATTGTTGTCAAAAACTTACATTGACCATACCTATCACTGACGGTCGTCTATTTGGCCGTTAAGTCAAGTCACGTGTCGTGCATGTGAGGTATCAAAATTGTAATTTCGTGTATACTTCAGGTATCATCAGTGTAATTTACTCTAATAAAAAATTATTAAGAATTTTAGAGTTTTATTTATACTTCAATTATTAAGTTGGGTAGATGTGAAAAAAAATTATGAAACTTATGATGAAAAAAATAACTTTTTTTTATATTCTCTTTCACCATAATAATAATAATAATAATAATAATAATAATAATGTATTACTATTATTATTTAAAAAAAACTATGTAAAAACTTCGTGTAAAAACTATTTAATATTGAATGAATTTTATTATTAAAGAAAATAATAATAATAATATTTCGGTTTCCCACTAATCTATATCTATATTCCCTTAATACACAAACTACCTCACCCCCTTTTTAACACCTCTACCTTTGAAATGTCTTTTATGCCCTCCTAACTTACACTACCCTAATTTAACTTCTTACTGACTATTGTGAAAAGTAATTACTTATGTTTTACTTTTCGTTGGTGGTTTTCGTATATATCCCTTTAACTTGGTTGGACCAATTTACATTAAAAACACAATCATATAATCAAACTGTGTTCCTATCTTTACAGCTAATATAGGAAAATTCCAACTAATTGGTTGCTTCGTATGATATATGTTCTATATATACACGTCTCCACACATTCAACCTTTGACTAATTTGACTACTATAGTAAATTTGCCACTAATTTACCTAAATTACGGTAACTTTTGACTAATTTCACAACTTTGACAGTTTCAAATATATCAAAATAAGTAAATTTGACTAATTTGATCCTCCATCCTCTATCTAATTCCCTACACCCATCTTATTTATAGCTACACGTTTTCATTGAGAAAATCATTTCCTATTATTTGCCATTGCATTACACACACTAATTCATAACAACTATATAAATAGTTGAAAACACATTGACGTAAAGCAAAACACAATTGCAAGTCTCCACCATATCAACAACATAATAACAAATAACAATGGGTTCATCATCAAACCATATCAACACCAACGTCAACGAGGCTTCTGATGATAACATGAACGACATTCAGTCTCATCCGTTTGTTGTTGCACCACCGCTGTGGACTCCTAATGCTCCTGCTCCCGTTTGGGTTTCTCATGCTCCTGCTCCGTTATGGGTTAATCCTTCTCCTGCTCCGGTTTGGATTACTCTTTCTCCTCCACCGCCTTCTGTCACACATTCTTTTACTGCGATTTACTATACCCCTGCCCCTGTTCAACCCTCTCATGCTCCTTCTCTGGCTCTCGCTCCTGATGCTGGTGGTCATCAAACTCCTCCAGCAGTGATTAATGAGGTACACCTTCTTATACCCACTTCTTATATTTGTTACCTTTTGTCATATTTTTGTGGTTCTTAAATACAACCCATAGTAACTTTTATTGATATTTACCAACGTTTTACATATCCATTCCCATTAAAATGATTTCATACATCATTCATAATTATATTAGGCACAAAACTCAAATTATTAAAATATATATCAACAAGACTCTAATATTCCTTTCATTACTTTTGGACTTTTCAGATTGATGATAACTCAAAAAAACGTATAAGAGAGGATAATTTGTTAAAAATGAAATCTCACAAAGTCATCAATCGTTACGATGATTGCCACCTAATAAAGATTATTACTCAGTTTGTGTATATTTTGCGTTACTGAATTTAATAAATCACTCAACATAAAAAACGCTCACCCTAAAACAACAACAACCGCTGTTTGAACTTTGAGTCGAAATAAGAAACGCTTGAGGTTAAGTTATACATTCATTTAATAACACGGTACCCGCTACTTGACTGGCGTTTTTTTCCTATTTCTTGTCGCATCGCGCGGGTATAACGCTAGTTTATTATAAGTCCAACGAATTTCTAATCAAAGTGATTTTAATAATAATAATAATAAATAAATAAATAAATAATTTATATCTACATCTACATCTATACTCAGATTATAAAGCAAAAAGTCCATGTCTAACATTTTAAGTTTCTAACATTTATTTTTCCCAAGATTCTCCTTCTATCAATTCTATATTACCAAACACCCTTTTTCTCTTCTCAAATCTCAACCAATCATCTTTTTTGTCTCTCCTTCATAAATCATTTATTTCTCCAATTCATTCAAAATGTTTTATCTTACAAACCGTTCATCCATAAATTATACAAATTTTATGGATTTTCTTAAAATTTCATGCTCTTTTATTAGAGATGTCATTCGATATATTTTCGACGAATTTTTAAATCCGAGGGCGGAGCCCGTACGGTTAAGACATTTGGCTATCACACTTTATGACCTATCACCCCACCATCTCACCGCCGCAACGCAAATGTACAAATTAAAAGAAGAGAGAATCGTCGACTAAAATAATAATAAATAATTAAAAATAAGTAGTACGAGTATTATCCATGAAAATCACCCACACAATTTCTTAGGAGGAAGGGTTATCATTCTTGGGACCCAACAACAACCCAAACCCAACACTTTATATACGTTCCCCATAATTTCGTTTCATATTCTTCCTCAATTCAATTCATTCAATAATATATTTACTTACAACAACTTATATACGTATATATATTTATTAATTAATAAAATAAATAAAATCTTGGTTTAGGGTTTGAATCCGTCCAACAGAATTACGCAATCAAAGGTACACATCAAATTCACTCTCATTTATATTTTGATCATCGCCAAACAATCAAATATCATTACATATCTTTAAAGGTTTTTTCTTTTTATATCAAGATTTTGTTATCAATTATGTTACTGGATCATATAGAACAGTTATATTTATGATAATTTCTTTTGCATGATTCTTTTGATGATTATCCAGAATATTGTTTTATTTAATTAATGTATGTATATATATTGAATATATGTCTGTTGGGGTTTATGTTTCTTGTTGGTAAATGAGCTGAATTTATTTATTTGTTTGTATTTTTTTTAACTAATGGATAAGGGGTTTAGTGGTTTATGATTGTGTACCTTAAAAATATAATATTTATTTATTTATTATTTTTTTGTGTTCAGAATTGGTAGAAAAGATGGGGTTCAGTTCAGTTTACAGGGTATTACAAGAGGTTTTTCCACAGGTTTGATTTTTGATCTTTTTATATTAAATAAATATAAATTGCAATTTGTGTATTGATATCCGGGTTAAAAAGACAAATCGCTGATGGAGGGGTATGTGTTGTGAGTGTAAGAATCTTCGTGTGACGTATTTACTTATTTTGACTGGACTGGTGTATCGTATATGTATTGTGTCTTTGAGCTATGCGTATACGTTTTAGATTATTTTTGCTGCAATTAACCTGATTATTAGATTGTAACGTAAATCGTTTATATGCCGTTATATTAGTTGAATTGTAATTATATTTTGAGAAAAAAAGTTCAAATCTTGATACCATGAAAAGTGCTCGTTACAACATTAAGCTGCTGAAGCATATCCCAAGTCCAAACGGTATATCTAGGATACCAAAATGTTTTAAATGGTAATCTGATCTGGGTGATCTGTTTGAGTACCTGTATAAATGTTGTCGGATTAAATATATGCGCTGTTCTATGATTTTTACAGGTTGATTCTCGTATACTTAGAGCTGTGGCTATTGAGCATTCTAAGGATGCCGATACAGCAGTGGAGGTTGTTCTTGTTGAGATTATCCCTTCTCTCTCTGAACAATCTTTTGCAGTTAGGTCTTCCAATACGAGCACGAGTTCACTCAGTCTCACTGAAGGTAAATAGTGTTTCTGTTTTTTTGGGAACTTTGTTGTTTTGGGATATCTATATAACAGGTTGTTTTGTATTGTTCTTATTGTGGTAGATGGTGGCAAAACTGGGCAAGTTGAGTCAAGTATGAATCACGTAGTAATTAAACCAAGTCCTACTGAGCAATTAACTGAAGTTCGTCTTTCGAGCGTTTATGGAAGTTTATCTGGTGCGATGGAAGGTATCATTATCTTGTATATTGTAGTTCTTTCTATTTGTTTAAAGGGTGTGTTGTTGCATTACCAACCTGTTCTTGTTATTTAGTTATTCGTGCTTTTGGATTAAATTGTTCTGATTATATGGCATTTAGGGGTTAAATAGTCAGTTTTATATTATAACTGTTTATGGGGGCTGTTCCTTTTATAGTTAGCTAAAGTTACAACTTTGTTTTTTTCAGTTGTCAAATATTTTCACCAATTATTATTCTTATTTATAATAATTGTATTGTGATTGAAGGAGCTCATAAGCTATGAATGCCAATTTTATTTGAAAATCTGATCAATAAATATATTCTTTTGGTATAAAATTGATATAAAATTGTAAGTTTTGCTAAATTTTTAATTACGTCAATGAAGGTAAAGAATATATTTGGGTCATAACTCATAATATATGTTTTTCTCCTTGAATACTCGGAATATATGCAAAACACTAGCAACTGATTATCTGAATGTTACAACTTCAAAACAGACGAACCACAATAAAACAGCACATCATGTTATACATATTGACATATCTGTTTATCCCGATTCAGTTATGCAGTATAACATAATCTGTTTTGAAACACATCCCATAGAATCTGTTTAAATTCCTTCATTGGGCTATCTGAGTTTGACTTGACTACTTGTATTTGTAACAGTAAATGAGGGTTCATCTGGTCAACAAAATAGTCCCACAGCTCTAGAGCCTGAAACTTGGGGACACCTTGAAAAATCTTCTTATCATGATGCAAGTGACACTGAAGTTGATTCTGTTAATTCTGGCGGTCTTTCAGTTTACAAGAGGCGTTCTTGTGATAATCTTGATCAAGGATCTGTTAAATATGATGGTGACAATGTTGCATTGTTTGGTGAGTCTTCAGGAGACAAGGCTGGAGTTTCTGGATCAGTTCAAGAGGAAGAAAGCCTTCATTTAGGAACAACTGCACCTAGTGCCAAATTTGATAAACACATAAATTTAGATGTTGGTACTTTAACATTAGTTACTCCTGGAAGCAACTGTGAGATGAATGTAGCTGTTCCTAAAGAATCAGATCCTAGCTGCTCATCAGGAACTGCCTCCGAAAAAGATGCTTTTGGAATCCATAATGTTAATTCAGAGGATGAGTCTGCTATGTCTTCCATGCTTGCTGGTTCCGAAGAGGAATGTAACTCTGAATTTCTCGAGGAAATTGTTGAAGATGCCAAGAACAACAAGGTGTACTTTAAATTCTTGAAAAAATTTATTTAATTTCATGAGTTGAAGCGTTTAATCCATAAATTTAGAATGTCGCAGGACTTAACGTTATTACAAGATCATTTTTTTATGCGATAAAACTTATAGCTGGCAAAAAGGGCGGGTTGGGTAACGGGTTAATCTAGGTAATGTTGTCTATTTGCTTGGTTAGGTTTACCCAATGCCGTTTTGACTCTATAGGTTTTGTTTTATTTGTTGCAGTAAACCTGTTTGAGATAAAACACGTTCTGTATAAACCCATTCATAAGTACCTTGGCTGATGTGGCCATCTTAAATTACAACTTCATTAGAGATTTGCTTGTCTCTAGAAACTACAATCTTCTAATATTAAAAGTTGCATGTGACTATAAATAAGCTTATGGTATTTGATTCTGAGCATGACTGGTTCTTATAATATACTGCCGGGTGTCCTGAAATTTGTCGTTTGCGCAGAAAACCCTCAATATGGCTATGAACTCATTTGTTGACCTCATAAAAGAGGTAGAATCTAAAGAGAACGCCGTCGAACAAGCAAAAGAGGAAGCTAATAGGGGTTGCTCAGATATTATTGCAAAGGCGGATGAGGTTAAACAAGCACTTCTAAGAGCCAAAGAGGCAAATGATATGGTTAGTTGCTTCCCTTTTTATTAGTAATTTGGGCTGACAATATACTTGTATTTATGCTTTACCTTCTGTTTTTTTTTCCAGCATGCTGGAGAAGTACATGCAGAGAAGGCCATTCTAGCAACAGAATTGAAGGAGCTTCAGCTGCGCTTGCTCACATTATCAGATGATAGAAACAAGTATCTTGGAATTCTTGACGAGGTATGATAAGTTTATTTGTTCATACCATATGTTTTCTTTTCGCTTACGATATTAAAGGCAGAAATTTGGGTGGTCTACTGTTTGAGTAGCATGTAAATAAGGTGGCATTATATTGGTATGGTTCAAACGGGAAGGTTAAGTTGACCCAAATACACTTCAATCCAATCTATGAATGAAAATATTTATCTAACATTCATACAAATTTTACTTTGGGATTTTGTTTTATTCTTAAACTTTTACCTGTTTAACTTATTAGAGATAAACATAAGCTAATTTTTGATCATTACACAAGTTTATGGTCAAAGTTGGCACACATCTTTGACAGTTGGACCTGCTTTACATGTATCTTTCTTCCCTGAATATTGTTTTTGGGTACTGTTAGATGATATTACTAGAGATAGATGTGCTTGCCAGCCTATAAGATAGAAGCATTACTGTAAAAATTCTATATGTTGGTTGCATTTATAAGCTCTGTTGTAGATGCTATTGGTTTGAGTTTGAAATCATGCTCACATTACCTTTCTTTTCATTTGTGTAATTTAACTCATGTTCATGTATCTATTCTATGATGCTTAACTCAATTGTTGTTTTTTGTTCAGATGCGTAGAGCTTATGAGATTAGACTGGCCAAGGCATTAGAAGAACTTGCAGCAGCAGAGGAATACAAGCTGGAAAAAGAAAAGTCTGCTAGAGAAGCACTTGCGTATCAAGAACTCCAAATGGAGAAAGTGGTTGAAGAATCCATAAAACTGAAGCGAGAAGCAGAAGAGAATTCCAAGGTAAATGACATTTATCAATATAGCTTTTAAATATGCTAGAACGCTGTTGACCATAGTAATTTGTCAGATTCTGACGTTTTTCGTTTTGGGGTGTGTAGTTGCAAGAATTTCTTATGGATCGAGGCCGCACTATTGATATCTTACAGTAAGTTTGTTCTTTCTCTGTGAATGGTTTCAATTATAGTTGGCAAAATGGGTTGGGTCTGGGTAACAACTCAGGATGGGCTTTATAGTAGTACCTGTCACATCACATCAAGCTGGGTTGACCTCAAACATATTTCTCTCATGGCCCATTTTAAAATTTCGTATACATTTTTTAGACCAATGGATTTTTTAAATAAAGCAATTTAGCTGTGTGGTTATATGCATCATTTAAAATAAATCACCCACTTTTGGTTATTTTATATGACTTGCAACATATTATGGCGCAATATCAAAAAAATAAATCATTAATTATTGTATGCTCTCTAAATTTGCTGCCTTGAAATCTACCAGTGTTTATAGTAATGATATGAAATTGCCAGCTCTACCTTTTCTAGTTTATGTGCTAAAAGAATAAAACTGACATACTTGAACCATGTGCTCTACCTTTGTTCAGAGGTGAGTTCTCTGTAAAGTTCCAGGATATCTTGCTGCTTAAAGAGAAGTTTGACCAAGGAATCCCGCTATCCCGCTCACTATCTTCTAGCCAACATTCCTCAATCTTAGCATCTTCAAGTTCATCACTTAGAAGTACCGTCACACCCATTGAGACTGAGCCAGAGTCGGAGACATATAAAGCCCCAAAGAGGAGTGCAGAGCTTGGGGATTCTTATGAATTTTTCGAAAGGAGTTTAAACTCGGAGGTAGCTCCTCCATCCCCCAAGTCTCCAATAGAAAAAGTTGATGGTTTTCCATTTGGAGAAGCAAAAAAGATTGGCAAGGTGCCTGTTGATGACGGATGGGAGCTTTTCGAAAGTGATGACTTTTTGCTTAGATAATAAGGGGGAGCTATCTGACAGTGGGGATTGCATTCTAGTATATCGAACTTACTACTACTAATACATATTTTGATGATAAGAGGGAGATTTTTGTCGTTCATTTTTGCTTTATAGCTGTTTTACATTTAAACTGGTGGTAAGCCTTCTATTTTTGTTTATAAGTTACACTACTATAAAAGTATGAATGGCAAGATCTTTTGGACATTATTTAGTTGTTTTGGCAAAAACGTTTTTGGCTAGGCTGATATCTCAACTGTATCTTAATTGTTTTACAACAAAATTTGTGGTATAGGTGTTATTTTATTCTTAGAAATTTTAAAAACTTTTTATTTTTAAAGCGGACATATGTTTATTCAACGCGAGACCGATAAAATATCTCTACACAATACAAAATCAACATTTTCTACAATATAAAGCCAAGTATTAATACATTAAATACTCTTGAATATAGTTGTTTTCTACAATATAAAGCTAACTATACTCTTGAATATGGTTGATGCGATAAATCCAAATTGGCCCTTGTATTAATGGACACACGTACACCCGTGAGTAGAGTGCTAAACTCAAGGCACAAAGTTGACAAAAAAGAAAACACGACATTGTGATTCTGCTATGAGTTTATATGTTGTATCATATATTATGTGCCTTGTGGGTATTTTCTTTTCCAAGATAAATCGTATCGGCAAAGAAAAATATGTATCGGCTGCTATAAGGCTGGATGCCCAGCATGATCAAGGAGTAGGCAACGGACCACCCGTCTATCCGGCGGCACTGGTGGGTCGGGGAGCAAAATAGGGACCGTCGTGCCTAATCCCGTGTCTTGCCCATTTTCATTGAAACTTTTATTCATATTCATTTCATGTAGTATTAGACTTCCCATCAACGGATAAGCATATTAACTCTTATTGTTTCTCTAAAATAATAAACATTTATATATAAATATTGATACAGTATGTTTGTTTGTTTTTGAGTTTCATGTAATCACATGCACGTCCAAAATATTAATTACTTCTATTTTCATATTAACTTTAATAATACATTAAAGTTTATTTAGAAAGAAAAGGAAAATAATAGAAAATAAAGGCGGGAGGAATAGACAGACACTCCTTACAAATGAGGATGAATAGACGCCTAAATGGTCATTGGGGAAGATTAGGCATCCGTACTTTCACCCTAATGGTAAGAGTTTTTCCTCCTACTAGGTATTGGGTGAGGCGGCTCTCTAGCGTAAACCCGGTTAAGACAACATAGTATAGACTCTCTGTTGTGATATTCGATCCATGTAAAAAAAAAGTTGCTTAGCAAAAGAAAATCATGACAGGGAACAGAACCAATCCTTCAAAAAGAGAGAAAAAACTTAGGACATTTTCAACTCTCATCCACAATGGTTCACCCCTTTGATGCCTATGCTATTCACTCCTAAAAACCCGTTTTCATGGATAAACTCCATCATTAGGGAAGTGTTATCTTTGTTTTTTTTTTTCTTCTTCTTTTGTGTGTGTGTGTGTGTATAAATATGGCCACATTTTCTTATCTTGCAATATGAATATAGATCTTGCAACCTTTTATGTGACGATGTCTTGTTTAGTTGTTTTTGCTACAATATTTTCCTAGCATATAATTCTAAGACATGAACTAAGCTAAAGCCTTTCTTTCACGATATATAATCATATATACAGTTTCTGGATTCAGCTTAGAGCATTTGCTAACACGTTTCTGGATGCATGTTTGAACTTTGAACAAAAAGATGGTATGCTGAAAATCAACATTGTCATACAGCAGATCATTATTCTATATTTATTATTGAATGTTGCCAGGTTGAAAATAATGTACAGGTCATTTTGGTTCTGGTTTTCCATGGTGAACTGTTAAGTACCAAAGCACCATCATCTAAGATATTATGTTGCAGCTGCAATAATCTTATATTTAATAATGATTTACGTATGAACAGCAAAGCAATTCTCATAAACATTACAACTTCTAAAAGAATAATACATAATTTTACCGTGATAAAAAAACTGTTCCTGCAGGATCGTGAACAGGGATCACTTGGCGTCATAACTTAATATGTAGTTACACCAACAAATGTCAGATAAAAAACTAGTAAGCTAAGCTTATGTTGTTAATGTCATACATTATTGGCTATAACAAGTTTCTAATCTCAACTGACAACGAAAACTCGCTCTTCTAACAGACAAAAATAGTACATGTTACATAAACAAAATGGCTGGAGGTAGAATCATGAAGATGTGTTTTTGTAAACCATATCATGAAATTTACCTCGAACATTATGTGTCCAGCTATAATATAAAATAATATGACAAGTATGCTATTTCTTTTATCCAGTAGGACATTATTTGGTAGATGCCCAGCATGATCAAAAGATCCAAATGCATAAACTTTAAAGTCGCTTTTCATACTGACCTCCTCTTGTTCTTCTTTCTTCCTTTGGCTTGTTTCTCTAAATTTTTTATCCTATGGCTAACAGCAGCTGATGATATAATATTTTTAGGCTTTTCTTCTGAAGATGTATTCCCGTCGCGAAGTCGTGATGGATAAAAAAGTCTACTTATGAGTGATGGCTCTGAATTTCCTGATTTTTGTTGTTCCATTGCTTTTGCAGCAGCGTACTTTTTCATTGAATCCCAGAAGGAGACGGGTGGCCTGGACTCACCAATGGCTAGCAGAGGAGGTACTATTATGGGTATGTTCAAGAACTTCTTCACAGACTCTTGTTTTATTACTGAGTAAAAGATAGCAAGAACGTTAATTAGATAACTTAGCAAACTACACATAAGACACGAGATGGGTAGGCATATGAACTTGAAGTATGTTCAAACTGAGCAGAAAACTAGCTACAAACCATAAGAAGGTGACATAAGTTAACAAATACCATAAAGCAATTTCTAAGTGAAATCTAGTAACTTACCAAGTCCATATACAAGGGAGAACAAGTTGGAGGTGATCCAATAACAAAAGAGAGCCTGCCCAAATGTAAAAATTGATATTAATGAGAATGACATCCAAAAAGTTCAGATATGGTCCGTATATTTTGGAAATCAATAAAGAAGATGATGCAATTTTCATGACACAGACATCTTGCAACGTCCCAAGAATTATATTGTTATTTAAGAAGCATCACAAGGGCAGGTCAGGTTGGGTAAGTTAACGGGTCAATATGAGATAAATCAATAAAACTAGTCCTAATGGATCTCCTATCCTACTCAAAACTACTTATAGTAACACTAATCTACAAAAAAATATTGATATAAACTCTAATACTTAATAGAGTTTGACAATAGCAAAAGAAGCAAGGTTGAGTTCCACGTGACTTAGAAAAAGAGAAATCATAATATAATATGTATACAAAATGTGGGTGACATGTATAGCATGGATCCATAGCTTGTGTAAGTAGTGGGTTTCCCACATGATGTATACTACAGATTTCCCCCAATTGGTCGTACGGAAACCTATCTAATCGAAATTGGGGTCTAGTTTAAGCTGTCAAATACATTGTAAATAAGGATTCCTATCAACCAGAAATAAGTTTTGAATATGAGTTTTGACCCGCTCAGAAAACAGTAGCGGAAAATTAATAACGATATACATTACGGGCCAAAGTTTATGTATATATTGAAACAAACACATCAAATATTTTCTTAGGTTATAGTCATCTATTATGCTATGTTATTGAAAAAGAGTAATTTATAATTAGTTATAAATTGGTTAGTTAAGTTATACGATGCTTTAGTTAAATTAGTTGAAGCTTTCTATTGTTTGATTAAAAGATTTTTCAAATATTATATTTAATTAGAATATGTTTATTTTTATTATTTTAGGTAAAATATTCTAGTAGTTATAATTGAAGAAATTAAATATGAAAATCCAAGATGTAATTACAAGAAGAAATAAAGTATATAAACTCCAAAATTTCACATCAAAAATGTACACTAACAGCTAAGTAGTATTAGACGAAACTAACTTTCTTTTGATAATAAACCTACGGAAAAATATTTAATCATTATAGGTTTAAGGGGCTAAATTTATGGATAGGCGTAAGGGTTAAACTGTGTATGAAAATACTATAAAGAGATCAATATTGTAAAAATGGGTTTAAATAACCTTCAAGCAAACAATATACAAAACTGAGGATTATAGATTGCAGGGGAGACTGCGGTTTTCACCAAGTGATATCGCTTGCATGTTTGTGATAAATCTATATCTATCTATAACTATATGATATTATGATAACTAAAACAGTAGTTACCGAACCTACTGAAGACCACTCCAAACCTATTGCTGAACCTCACCAAACCTCTATTTCATTCCAAACCAACCTCATTTATTTGAACTTGATTACATTAAACATAAAATTATATACCGAACCTATTTAAGACCATTCCTAACCTATTCCCAAACCTCACCAAACCTCTATTTCATTCCAAACCAACCTCATTTATTTGAATTTAGTACATTAAACATTAAATATAAAATTATGTACAATTCCCGTGTATGAAAGTAATTCCATCGAATACAAATAAATTAGGCAAATATATTTCAAATCCAATAAATTATCATCAATTACTATTATTGAAAAAAAACTATATATTAGGACAAATGATTTAAAAATCCGGTAACTAAATCTATATTTATTTCCTACAAAGTTAAAATTCTGTGATTGATGAAGTTTAGATTTTAGAATATTTAATTTCTTTATATCTATAAATATTAATTAAATATCCAAATCATCCAAATCAAAGGATACGGAGTATGCATTGAATGGTTAACAAATCAAATGAATTCCATGATTTCTAAACTTTGTCGTAAGGTAGAATCAGATGTATCAGTTAGGACTTAGGACCAGCTAGTTAAAAAAGAGAAGCCTAAATTATCATTTGACTGGAGATAACTTCAAAGACTTGTCATGTCGATATATAGTCTTGTAAATTTGTAATGAGATGTCTAAAATTGGAAATTGTTTGCAGCTTTCATCGAACGGGGAGAGTGCCAACCATCACAACAAAAAACTGAATTGTCAAAAAGTTATGAAATCTACCTTCGGGAAGGTAGCAGTCAAGGGAACTGTAAGAGCAGCAAAAGCTCTCGAGACATTTTTCATGGTGCCAGCAGCAGGATTGCCTTCCAATCCTTCCTGCATGTTACACTGAACACAGCAGATAAAATTATGTTGATATTATAAATCCATATAAACTATTTATAAGGCTTGATATAAATTTGTATTTTGTGTATGGAGCGAGTAAACTGGAGGCTCAACAATGAGAATACTCAAACGTGGTGGAGCAATGACTACATATTTTTTAGTCTCATGCGACATGAAGTTTAACATACACAAAATCAAGTGAAACCGCAGTGAATAAGTTTTGTAATTATAAAGATAATATGTATACCTCCACAGTTATCCAAAATGTAAATGCAGTCAAACAAGGAAGTAAGTAGAAAGGATCGGCAGTGGTAAGATCTGTGAACCAAGACACCCCACCAGTTTGGAAAGATGGAACCTTATCCACCATGTTCCGAATCTGCAGATGAAAGGTATAAAAAATTTGAACGCAAATATAAATTTGCAAAATTTCCATTTACTTCTATAAGATTAGTAATTTCAATTTTCTTTTTAAATATAACATTGCATAAAGTTGTACACTAAGATTGAATGTTTTATTACAAAGATAATATATTTACTTACCGCAAGAAAAAAACTGACAAAAACCGGGCCTTGAATGAGGAGCCCCTTAAGTGGAGTGAAGGTACTAACACCATGTCTGCAGAATTATGATGTTCCAATATTAACATTGACATTATTTAAGCAAGTATAATCATGTAATACGGAACATGGATTAGTGCTTACTCTGAGAATACCCTCTTCATTTTTGCCTGACCTTCAGATACAGCTGACGGGCTCATGCCCTATAAAAAGTGTTACAGATATTAGAAAATCATTTTTTAGAATGTTAAACTTATCTACTTCACTTAGGAATCAATGGGACAATGATTCCACAAACAAACATTCAGACCACATGAATGAAGTAAAGCCCACGGTCTTCCTTAGCCTTTTATTTGAATGAATAACTAATCATTACCAAAAGTTGTATGGTGCCATCGCCCATAAAAAAAATAGAGATTCACAAGAATATAACTTAGTAGCTTGAAAAAAAGAAAGTTTAAGCTTTGGACTTTTGGGTATGCAACACAAAAGAGCAGTTTGATGCACATACCTTATCTTGCATCTCTTGCTTAATCTGCTCCAATTCTGGTCTCAAAATCTGAGTAAAACAAAAATACAAGACACACCTTTTAACAAAAAATGACAATCAAATCACTGGGGAAATACTTAGCTACCATACTAATATGAAAGATTACAGTTTGGAAAAGCTATAGGATAACAGAAATTACATCATGTCAATGCCAAATGCACAAACTCGTCAATATGTTATGTAAAATATAGATTAGAAAAAAAAGGCGGACAACCACAGGGCTTTGGCCTTAGTGGTACCATCACCAAGTGTAAATGCATGGTGGAGCCAATGTGAAGGAATTTGGTCAAGATAGAGGTCACGAATTCGAATCGGTTTTCCACCCACGAGGTGGTACTCCTAGACAGCTGATCATCGAATGTGCAGGATCCTTGGTAAAGGGTCCAGTTGGGTCCAATGGACCACGGGGTCGGTTCAGGATTCTCTGCCGCTAAGTAGTTAAAAACCGAAATTTTGGTGCTGCGGTCAAGAACCAAATTTTGAAATTTTCGAAACTTGGTGGGATTTTGGTATTTTATTATTATGCAATATCCATACATATAATAATTAATACTTAATACTCAATCTAAATAACAAAAGTCAAGCTTAAAAGTGTCAATATTTGATTGATCAGTGTTAATAACTTCTTGCAAAAATTGGTGTTTCTTATGCTGTTTTTAAGTTTGGACAAAAAATGTATAATTTAAAAAAAAAAAACTGAAAAACTGGTATACCACCAAAATTTAGACCACAATTTGACCAATTTCGGTAAATTTCACCTAAATTATCAGGAACGAAATTATAGAAGAGGACCGAAAACAGAAATACCACTGGTATACCACCGAAATTGAATACATAGTGTTGTTCCAAACCTTTTGGTCAAGTAAATGAAAAGCGGACATAGTATATAACTTACAGTTAACTTTGTAGTTGCTTTAAGCTGATTGATCAAGATTGGAATTGACAAGGTTCTGATAATGAGAGTGGTAATTACTATGCTTGCCCACCTAACAAAAGACACGAAAGATCAGTACAAAAGATATATACATAATTTAATTCTAGAAATGAAAGTGAGATTTCAACTAAGCATGGACATCCATTCGCATGTAAAATACATCACACACACTATATTGATTGTAGTTCATATCCTTATATCAAAGTTTCATTGCATAACAAAAAAGTTTGAAATATAACTTCCTTGAAGGTTGATCTACAAATATTTTCTCACTGTCGTTCTTATCTTCCACTGAGCCAATAAGCAAGAGTCACGGCCCGATAAATCCTATTTGTGACCCTATATAATAATTTCCCATATTTCCGTATGTTACATTTATTTTCAAAGCATATGTGAACTTCACCATCTCATTCAACACAACATCAATGTAATATGTAATAACTAACAAAACTAAAAAATGGGATTTAGTTATAATGACTTTCATGCTTTGCACCTTAGAGCATCAATGTATTACACATCTACTATTTTCGCTTACTGTTGTGCATATACAGTGAGCTGAAAAAGTCTAATAGAGAACAACATATCATGACAAGTCAAAACTAATACCATGTCATATCTACAGACCTGTTAATAGCAGTTCATCATCAACAAGTTATTACAATCAGATGCATATACACCACATCTAGATAAGTAGTATAACTTCCAACAAGTCTTTGGTATAGATGAATGAGAGCAGCCTTTGAGTAAGTCAAGTGTTTGATATCACTTAGTGAAGCCTTTTCATTGGCTAAGAGACAACATAATTTTTAGCTTTTCCCCAACACTTGAGAAGGTCTTCCATGGTTAGGGTATCTCTACATTTTCTTACTTATTTTTCATTCTAGTCAAACAATGAGATACGACGTTCCGGTCAGTGATGTCAGGCTGCCAAATCGTCCGTATTTCTTGTGAAATGCTACACACAAGGTGTAATTTCAGCAACATGAACTACTAGTACTAACAGCCTATGATGAAATATCATCTCTACAGCTCTACTTTAAGGACTGCCACAAGCAAATACTACATCAAAAGGGAACTGCAAAAATGACAGTGACGGACAACTTCTATCCCAAAAGGCACCAACAGAATTTATATGATCTATAGGACTATAAAGCAAAGCCTTTTTTCTGTAACAGATTATACACCATTACTAACTTAATAGTTGTAAAAGCATATGAAGATGTACCAACATTCTGATAAGCTTATACGAACGTCTAATCACATACCTTAAGCACTGGCCAGAAAATTATTTCACTATCCTACTAACTTTCAATAACCCACGGTCCAACAAAGCTTAATTGTAACCCTATTTAATCATTTCCCTTATAATACACTTACTTTCAAAGTAAAAAGGGGTACAAGACGAAAATTTTCCCTATTCAAGTTACCCGGGGATGGTGAGTCATTTTAACGCTGATATATGCGGCCTAAAAGGGATACCCGGACCATTTCCAACCATTTTCTTGGCCAACCCCTAGATGTTTACCTAGGGCGGTTTCGAACCCAAGACCTCTTCTGAGGTAACAAGATATCATCAATGTAACAAGTTCATAACCAATACATCTGAAATTCAAACACGCTTTATTGTTCACATTTTTCCTCTAAACCAACCAAAAGGCGGGCGAGGCGCACCTCCAGCGCCTGAAACCCTAGGCCCAAGTCGACCATGAAAAAGGCAGTCAACAACGGTCAACTGTGGTGGTCAACGACGGTCAAAATGGTTTAATGGGTCAAGATTCATTCAAGATCCGGCCGAATCGTGGCTAGATCTAATGAGTGACCATAGTCGTTTAAGAAGATAAAAGAAGATAGTGAAAATATAAAATGGGGGGAAGAAAAAATTATGTTTTTTTTATATATGTTTATAATAGTCTAATAATTTGAATTTTTTGGTGGAAAAGTTATATTTTGAATGATATTTGGTTTTATAACTGATATCTGATATTTTTTTACTATTATTTTTCACTATATATAAATATTTACTTAGTGCGCTTTTTTTTTCCCGGGCGTGCGCTTTTTTTGCGCCTCTCGCCTTCGCCCTATTTGGGGTCTTTGCGCTTTGAGGTCGCCTTCGCTTTTGACAACTATGCTTTATACAAAATTACAAACATGCAAAAAATATCAGCAGTAAACCAAAATACAATCTTCGTTCATATTGCCTTACCAGTTAAGGCCGGTAAAGGTATGAATCCCATCAATAGCATACTGCAAAGCTGCAACGGGTGGCCAAGAATCCGCAGCAGCAACAGCAACTTCACTAATAGCAGGGGCTGCTTCAGTCGTCTTCGTCACAACTTCCGTAGCTTTATCAGACAAAAATTCAGCCAACTCATCAATATACTCAAACTTATCTGCAACTCCTTCTTTAACTCCATCACCGATACTACTTGACATATTTCTAGCCGACAAAAACCCACTTATCGTCCCCATTGGTACGTCTCGACACCATCTCGTATCCCGAAAACCCACACCACTACCCCCGAATCCTAACCCATTACTATAAGATCTAAATCCAGTAAAAGCACACAACTTTTTTTCATTGGGTAAATGGGTATTACTTTCTTCATCATTACGATGATTAAAATGTGAAATTGAAGGTGTGATTGATCTTTGTTGACCAAAAAGTTTGGTTCTTGAAATGAGATTTCGTCTGTATGCCATTGATATTGATTCACCTGGCCATGTGAATGGATTAATCAAGATTCACGAAATTTACAAGACATATACATATAGTGACATGGGTATAACTAATATATATACGTATATAATTAAAATTAAAGGAAGCTTTACAGAGTATAATAGATATAGAAATGAGGGGTTTTATTTTAGGGTTTTAAAAACCTAGGCTCGTTTTGACTTTGTGTTATTCGATTGGTTTTGTCTTTTTATTTTTTCATTGCTCATTTATATCTCGATTATTAGATTGATTGTATATACATAATTACATATATAAAACCTATACATACATATATATAATCAGACTGTAAATCTAACCTTGTTCTTTAAGGAAACTTCACTTCTATCCACACCCAAAAATCACGGGCAAAGGAATTCCGGGCGGCTGTGACTTGTTGGTTTCGCCGGAAAATGAAAATGAAGGGGTGCTGGTGGTGGTGGCTGATGGCTAGGGTGGGTGTGTTCTGAGAAAAAGAAGCGGGGAAGGAGAAGGGTGTGTGTGTGTGTGGGTTTATCCACGTAAGCAAAGCAGTAACTTTTTTTAAGTAAAGCAAAAGTGGTATGAAGAAATGTAAACTTTAGCAAAAGTGATATATGGTGAAATGTAGATTTTATTTTAAATTTTATCCTTTCATTTTATCATTTATCATCATCTTATACTTACCAAGATTTTTTTTTTATATATATTTAATTGGAGGGTGTTTGGAAAAACGCAGTTTTGACCTACATGCTTCTTCAAAACGTAGTTTTGAAAACGTATAATTTATTTTGAAAACACAAAATCTGTTTTATAATCATAATAACAAACACCCCTTTACTAAGATTAAGTAGTATATATTATTGGGACAGAAAAATGAGTTTTTAACATGAAATATACACCACACGAAATCAATACACGACATTAACATATTACATTCAAGAACCTTCAACTATTTTATAAAATGAAGATACAAGAAGTAGATTCATTAGTTTCAAATTTTTATTTTTTTTGGAATGGCTCAAATAATTCTTAGTAGTTTTTGGAATTATTCATATTTTGGTGACGTACTGACATAGGGGTGTTCATGGTTTGGTCTTTACCCGGTTAAACCGTAAACTGGACCGTTTAAAAAACCGAAAAAAACCAAACCGTTTTTTAATTAGGTTTTGGGTTTGGTTTGTAGCCGAAACCAAATTATATATTTGGTTTTTGGTTTGGTTATGGGTTTATGATAATGAATTTGGTTACACCGAAAAAACCGAATAACTTAGATTCTTTTTATGTATTATCAAAAATGTGATATTTAATATATATATATATATATATATTTGTATGGATAGTTATTAATATATTTTTTACTTTTGTTTTCTATTTGTATATTATATAATTGATTTCTTTTAAAATTAGAATAATTCAATTGACAAACAATGTAAGACTTGATAAAAAAATTTTAATATAAGGATAACAAATAAGAGTTTAGTTGTTTCAGTTATGTTACTTATTTATCCATATTGTACTTGAAGTCTAAATTTACTACTTCGATGAAAATTGAAATTATTTTGGTTGAAACACAACCTAGACAAACAAAAATTGTGAATTTGGTTTTTTCAATTTTAAACCGAAGCCGAACCAAATTCTAATTTGGTTTTTGGTTTGGTTTTTTTCATTTTAAATTAGGTTTTGATTCGATTTTGGTTTTGAAAAACAAAAATAAAAAAAACCGAAAAACCCGAACCAAATAGACCGAATAACCGAAAACCGAACCAATGAACACCTATACTGACATGCCAAAACGATGTCTAAGTAAAACATAAACTTTAAGCAAAAATTCGATGTAAAACTCTGTAATAATTAATACATCATAACAAAGACCTTAATTTTTGTTTATGTGTTGCAACTTTTATGATAATTTACCCTATAAGAATGGGTTGTACATTCCACAGTGGACGACTGACCATGTCTCACTCTTGACAAGATTGTGTGATTATTAGTGTTTTTCTTTATTATTCTGCATTACTTAATGCCAAAATCTTGTAGTTGTCTCTCTTTAGCATTTCTGCATAGTTAGAATCCTCTAATTTGGTTCACTAGTAACAACATCAACAAAACACGAGTCTTGTCAAACCTAGTTTTATTAAACAATGTAATGCTAACAAATAATGCATAAATACACTTGAATATGGGCCGATGCTATATCAAAGTTGGCTTTTTTGTATTAAACGCTTCAAAATTCAAATACTACCTACTACCAGACACACACCCATTTGTACTAAACTCAAAACAAATACATAAAGTTACAAAAATTGAAAGATGAGTGTGTAATTTTCATAGAGGTTTATATGGTGTATTTCATATACCGTGTGCCTTTTGGTATTTTCTTTGGTAAAATTTCCGTATTTGCTGCCACAATGGTCAAGAATGGTATCAAGTAATCACAAACATACATTCTTACTATCTTTTCACAAACGAAAGTGATGACAGGAAACATAACCGATCCTTCAAAAAAGATAGACTAAACCTGGACATCTAACAAGTAATAACTACAAACCACGCATGCCAAACCAACGTAATATAAATTACAGTAAACGTTTCAACTCTCGTCCACAACGGTTCACCCCTTTGACGCTTATGCTATACACTACTAAAGCCTTTTTTCATGGATGAATCTTGAGTACCCATATGATTGGCAGGGATCTTGGTTACCTTCACTTCAACAGAATCTGATGTTGAATACCTTACTAGGCGTCCAACGCCTTCTGAATAGCTCCCTGCAATGAGGTTAACAATGCTAAAACCGTTAGTTGTTCATTTAGTGAGTGATAATAGCAGTGGCAAAAGAGGGGGGAAGGATCGGGTAACGGGTCTAAGAAAGGTAGGTTTTTGTATTGAACAAAACGGGCCAGGTTGACTATTAAGAGGTAACACCTCTATAAATTAATAGTGCATTAAATACGACCATGGGCTAATTTCAACACATGAAACCTATATCTTTCCGCTCGTTTGACATGCTAGAAGCCTAGAAATGGAACATAACCCAAACTACCTAACCATAAGTAACATAGCTTGCAATCGACACCTATTTTTAAGAATACAAAGGAATATGAGAAGAGCTGGTATGCAACCGTTTACCTCAATGGATAGGGGTGATGTAGTTGGCCCATATCGGGCTATGACCTGGCCTTCTTTATCCACAAGAAACTTGGTGAAGTTCCATTTGATTCGAGACCCACAAAACCCGCTTTTCTTGGCTTTAAGAAACTTGTAGAGAGGTGCTGTTTTGGGCCCGTTGACACGAACCTTTTAAAGTTAGATGCAGATGATTAGACTATTGGAAAAAAGTTGATCCTTATAAAATATCAAACACATCACGCCTGTATAGGTATCATGTATACACCCAAGAAAACGAATATTAACCTACCTTTTGGAAGATAGAATATGCAGCGTTAAACCTTGAACATGCAAATTCTTCTACTTTCTCACTTGATTCTGGTTCTTGGTTCAAAAATTGATTGCAAGGAAATGCCAAGATCTCAAGACCTGATGATAATATAGATAGACTTCACTTCTCGTTCTAGCTCACAAATATTTTATTATTTTAATGTAAAAAATAGGTGGTGCAAACCCGTATTAGAGTGAACTATTATTAATTTAATAAGAACAGAAGATGGATTCAAAAGCAAACTCCGGGTTTAATATATATCAAGAAGAGAGACTAATGCCTCACTCCAGTTTGATATGCATAACATCAACTTATTTTTTTCTAGTCACACATTGCAAAACTTATTCTCAAGTCATGTGTGTGCATCCCATAAGCTCGTTTAGGTATGTCTACGTAAGCTTGGTATATTAGTCAATTCATCAATCAGTGTGCCAAAAATCAGAAGGAGCTAAGTGTTCCTCTATAAAGTTCAGAAGAAAGCTAGCTTAGATGGTAAACATGGATCAAATCTCATAAACTACAAAATGAGAATAACAAGTTTATTCCTAGATGTGTGTGCCAAGGTCTAACATGACCAATACTCGAACCAACTAGCGTACAGTAATCATTAAGTTATATGAGTTGATTTCTAGTTCGATGATTAAATGTATAAGAGGGTGTTTATGAAAAGCAGATAAGCATGTTAAGTGTTTGGATCAAGAGAAATGCTTATATGCTTATGAATATGCAATAAGCAGTTTGAGATAGCTTATGAAGTTTACCCTTACGTTAAGCTAAGTTGTTTTCAATAGCATAAGACATAATAAGCTACTTCAAGTGTTTGTGAGGGATTTTTTGGTGGGCTTGTTAGCATTTTTACAAGTGAAGAAAGCCAATAAGCTTAAGCTCATTTTTTAGCTAATTGAAATGTCATAAGCTACTAAGCTTAAAGCATAAACTATGAAAATAAGCTTTACCCAAACAACCTGCTAAACTAGCCCCTAAATTGCACTAAATACAACCAATAAACTTATTTATCAATAACATTAATCAACGTATTATAATTTCCGAATATTGTTACTTCAGAAAATCTCACATCTAAACATTGTCATACAATTCTTATCTCACCCAAACAGCATAAATTAAAACACTTGAAGTTTTCATAGGAAAAAAAAAAAAGGAATATACCTTTAGCTCTATACTTTTCATAAAGCTGTGTCAGTTGTGGATAGTTTGAGTTTGTAAATCCACTGTTTCAATCCCCACCAACAAAAAAACAAATAATTACAACACAAAAATAATACTCCATATATAAATAAATTTTAAAAAAAAAAAAAAAACAACAATACCCAATAAGTATAATAACAATGAAAATAAAAGAAAGGAAAAGTAAGTAACCATTTGGAAGCAACATTAACAATAAGAACAACTTTGCCTTTGTAGATACTAAGATCCACATCCCTTCCTTTGCTATCCTGTATACATACATATAATATTATTTTTTGAGCAGTAATTTCGATGTATAACATTTTACCGCGTATTATTCATAGCAAACTCTATATAAAAAAAAAAAAAAAAAAAAAAAAAACTACTAAAAAAGTTAACAAGAATATATTAGTAAAAAGTGTTTGCTGGTGGAAAACCTTGACAGTAAATTCATGAATAGAATTTTCAGGAACAGAAGAAGCACCACCCATTTTTTTTGTTTATTTACTATGACTATGGTATTTTTAAGAAAGTTTTATTTTCTTTTTATGAGCAGCAGCAGCAGCTTGAATTGAATTATGTTTATGGAGAAGAAGATTTAAGTTTTTTTATTTGGAGAAGATATTTTTTTATATGTATATATAAAAGAAAGGATTGGATTGGATTAAATTAGGCAAGAAAAGAATGAATGAAAGTTGTTGGAGTGACAGCCAATGTCATCTGTGTGTGTTTTCATTGATTGTTTCATTTGACTTTTTGTCAACCATTTTTAATTAATTTTATATGATTACTTATATTTTTAAATTTTAATGTTTCTATACCAATCATGGAGACATATGGACTCCGTCAAGAAAATTCTACAACGTTTTACACCAAATATGATAATAGAATGACAATGATGACTATTGGTTAGAGACATCTTAGGTTTTATTTAAGGTCTTGAGTTCGATCTTTAAGGATGACAAGTCTTGAGGTTTTTTCCTCCGAATACTTGTAACGACTCATGGTTAACATCTCGTTGTCTAGGGTACGTGCAAGGCTTCACCATTATACGGTGATGTTTCTCTGATGTCGCATACCGACTGAATGTTCAAAAAAAAAATGATAATAGAATTATTTATGAATTAAAATAATACAAGTACAACGCATTCTTCCTCCTCGTATACCTTTTTACTATCTCTATATTCGTCGTCAGTATTCGACACCTTCCTGGCTGTAAGCGTATACGTTTACGGGAAAATTTAAAAATCTTTCTAAAGTTCTATGTTTTATTCCAATCTTATTTTGATATTTTTAGTCTTTTATTTTTAACTTTAACAATATTTATTTGCATTTTATAGTAGTAGATGTAAATTATAATGATGAAAAATATATTTAAAATTTAATTCATGTATTTTGTTGTTCAAAAAATACAATTATACGTAATTTATCTTTTATTCTTGCATACATGTTAATAATCTTTATTCGTTACTATAAAATAATAATTCCTTTTAACATTTTAACATTGATTATAACATCTTTCCTATATATAAATATAAGCTTCCATATAATAATGATATAATTATTGAAAATGATCATGGTTTTAAACGTCTATTCATTAACTATCAATCTATCATAAATCCACGAGTGACATTGATCTTCTTGGACTACAAGTTTGTAAAAGAAAAAAGCTCGAAGTAGGACCAGATAATAAATTCAGTACGTCATTTTAACTCGCTCCAACTGATTACATAATTATATTTGTGTTTACTATTAATTTTACCCTAGTTTTTTTTTGTTCAGTGTTGAAAACTAGTATTATGATCGTTGCATTTTACTCTTGTTTTTTTTTTTTTTTAACCTATGTATTCCCATTTTGTGAGTATAATAATCTCAAGAGAGTATTCGTTTATACATTAAAAAGTTCAACTACCTTGTTGAAGCTTCATCAACTTTGTTCATGTGTGTTTTTCTGTAAAAGTTCTAAATGTTTTCAAGCATTTTTTTTCTTTTCTTCTTAAAACGGCAATTTTCAAGCATTGTGTGAGGTTTTGTTGGTCAATTTAAGCCCAACATATGTAGTTATAATTTTTTAGATATAAAAATGAAGTATTTGTACTTGTATTTATTGAATTTCTTCCATATCGTGGTATCGGGAGACAATGCGAGACTCTGCTCACCCCTAAACATGTATAATATGCCATCAGGTCGTATATTGTGCTTAGCTAATTGTTGATATAGATCATTCACTAACAAATTCAATATTGTTTGGTGATAAAAAATAGAAAGAAAAATCAATCTATAGGTCGGAAAGAAAATTATATTGTCAACAAATGTTGAAATTGGAATAAAATTGGGCAAAAAGTTAGTTTGGCGTAAACTCATAAAACTCTTTATGAACTCGTTGAAACAACTATGGTCAGCAAAATTAATGGAGGTTGCTGCATAAACGTTGCGTTGAAGTTGAAGAAAACGAAATAAAATTTATACCCGTAAGGCCATAATCAGTCCAAAGTATTAACCAAACACCAAGTTTACATACATAGCTATGGAATATCGAAATTTTGTGTTTGCAAAACGGCATTTGATGAAAACCTTCATACTATGAGATAGGGGTGTTCATGGTTTGGTCTTTACCCGGTTAAACCGTAAACCGGACTGTTTAAAAAACCGAAAAAAACTAAACCGTTTTTGAATTAGGTTTTGGGTTTGGTTTGTAGCCAAAACCAAATTATATATTTGGTTTTTGGTTTGGTTATGGGTTTATGATAATGAATTTGGTTAAATCGAAAAAACCGAATAACTTAGATTCTTTTTATGTATTATCAAAAATGTGATATTTAATATATATATATATATAATATTATATATATATATATATAATTATTAAAACAGTAGGAATCCTAAGGATTTTAAAGGGTCTAAAAAATAAAATCTATTTTATAAAAATGTCACGTAGGATTAACACTTATGTGTCATTCTCATACATTTTTTCTCATTATTTGATGATAAAAAAGTGATAAATTTTATTATATATTAGAATTAGATAAAAAAAAACCCAAAAGCCAAACAAACCATCCAATGTATCATTTTCTTTGGCAATTATTTTCTTTTATATTCATAGATATTCATAGATCTATATCTATATCCCGTACATATTCATAGATCCCCTTTACTCATAAGATCTAATCTTTCAAATTGTATAAACCCTTATATTATAGGAATTCAGATCTTCATAATTAGGAATATGATATCATTTACGCAAAAAATACATCAATGTTCATCTTATATATATATCGATCAAGAGTTTTTGAAATTATCTTCTCCTTCTGTATCTCTTCTTTGCTCGAAATCT
This sequence comes from Erigeron canadensis, assembly GCF_010389155.1. Classification (NCBI taxonomy): domain Eukaryota; kingdom Viridiplantae; phylum Streptophyta; class Magnoliopsida; order Asterales; family Asteraceae; genus Erigeron; species Erigeron canadensis. Next base: position 8,136,987 of record NC_057769.1, on the reverse strand, counting down.
GTAAGTTTTTAATTCATTTGTTTATTTTTTTTAGCTGTTATCGACTTATCTTCTCCTTCTGTATCTCTTCTTTGCTCGAAATCTGTAAGTTTTTAATTCATTTGTTTATTTTTTTAGTGTTAAAGGGTACATAAAAGTGCCTTTCTTTTGTAGTCTTTTTGTCTATTGATGGATTGGTTTGATTATTGTTATTTCCCTTTCAGTTTAAACTTCTATAAAATGAAATTGGCTGTTTGGAACAGCCAGACTGGTGATGTCTGCCTGCCTGCAATCAGATTCCCCTGTACCCTGTACAACATATGTGTTTGATAGAACAGGCTGAAGTGTTAGTTTAATAGTTTTACATATTTTAAGATTAATTGAGTTATTTATTATTAATTGTTTGTTACAAGTATACCATGGTTGGAATTAGTTGTTGTGTATGTTCTTATTTTTATTTAACATAAATCTAAAATCTTTTGTGCCATTTTCAACAAAGAAGATGACAGGATAAATAAGACCTGATTATTAGTAATAATAAAAAAAAAGGAAAAAAAGAAAAGAACAGTATTGACTTGCTTTTAGGGAAAAACCTTGATGTTCTATACACTTTGTTACCTTGCTTCATATTATGAAAAGACATCTTTTGTTATTCAAACAATGATGTACTAATTGTTATATAAATACGTTGTGACGCAGCAATGGCTACACATATGGTTTTTTTTATGATGTAAAGCTCAATCACCAATATCGAAATAGTTGTTCAGTGAAAGCACGTATACTTAAAACATGGCTGCAACCTGGATATGGAGAAAAACAACACCTCCATAGTTTGGAAGTACTTATACTTGACGAACGTGTATGTTTTCATTATTTTAATCTATGAATTCACTTACAACATTTTAAATTTTTATTATTTTTTATTTGTTGACATGATAAAAAAATATGGTTTCCTCTCTTCGTAACAGGGAAGTAAGATGCAAGCATCATTAAGTCATTCTAATAAAGCCAAATTTCAGTTTATCTTGGTTGATGATACTGTTGTCGTTATCTCGAATTTCAATATTGGTTTAAACAACTCGAAATATAAGCTTACCGAATATCCATATAAGCTCACTCTTACTACAAAGACAACCATCAAAGTTGCGATTTAATTTTGAATCTTTTACCAACATTACCAACCAAAAAGTTGTCATTGGTGACCCTATCGGTAATTTTATTAATTATATCCTGTTACTTATAACATCTTTTCCCTATCATTCGGTCCGTACACATGATTTATAGTATGACTTTAATATGTGCTATTACAGATGTCATTGGCTGCGTGGTTACTTATAGTGATCCTCAACCGTTTGGAGATAAAAAAGAATAGAAATTTCTGATCAACACCACTCTAATGAATACGGAGTAACTTTTTTGTGTTTTAAAAGTCGTATGTTTAACTAGACATTATATAATATATTTTCCAATTTACGCAGGAGGGACCAGATTGATTGCACTTTGTTTGGTGTTTATGCCGAACAGTTTTTGACATTTGTTGCTTCTCATGATATGGAAAAGCCAATTATAATAACACTACAGTTTGCAAGAATGAAGATTTGGAATGGTAGCAACTAAAATGTCACCAATGTGTTTGTCTTTTTGGTATTTACGTTCCCCAGTAATGAACTTCCTTAATTTTATTGATGCAGAGCACCCCATAGTTCAAAATGATTATTATGGAACTAGACTCTTGATCAATGCTTCTATTGATGAGGTTGAAGATTTCAAGCAAAGGTACTCAACACCTAGAATATACTTTATTTTTTAATAGATATTATTACACTACTTTGTAGCTATGTGAAGACACTATTTATTTATGCCAATTATACGATGAGCGATAACGGCATTCAACTTTCTGGGTTAAATAAGATCCCCCCAAACAGTCACAATCAAGTGTAACTACAGAAGATGATTTTTTGGTGGACATAGACCGTCAACCTTTAGCCACAATTGATAATCAAAAAAAGGTATATATTTAAAACTTGCATCTCATTATTGCACCATATGTGTTGTTTTTCACATATTTTACAAACTTTATTCAGACTACTTGGTACACAAACTTATCAACTATAGAAGGATTTCTTGATGAGGATGAATGGTCTTATATTGCCTGCAAAAAATGCACTAGAAAGGTTGTAACCATAGATCCAGAACAAGAAATTGTTGGCTCAATTGACGAACAGTTGGTAATCCCTTTCAGATGTAACAAGTGCGGCGATCACCCCCTCTCTATCTAAGGTTTGTTTACATTTACATTAACGCTTAATTCCTAATCATAATAAACATACTGTTGATTTTGTGATTTTATATACCATTAGCATACTAATGTTAATCCCTATGGTTTATTTACCTTAGGTACAAAGTCAATATCATAGTAGAAGATGAAACAGGCTCATTCGCTTTCACCCTCTTTGAAAGAGATGTCATTCAATTGGTGAGTAGTACTGCATACGATCTAAAGAAAAAACAGGCAAACAACAATGACTCATTGCCCGATGAGCTTAACGTCCTCATCGGTCAAAGGTACCTTTGGAGGGTATCTGTTACTCCCTACAATCTAAGATATACTAGGAAGATTTATACTGTTGGCAAGTTTACCAACGACAAAAATATTATTAGAAAGTGGTGTAACCTACATGGAGTAGAACAGGTATAATTCATTTATTGTATATACGAAATCCATAATTTCCATTTTATCTTCCCACCAATACTCATTTAACAAATTTTTTGATTATTATTGTCTCCTCCAAATATTCATTAATAAAAACTGTCAAACCCTTATAATTAAAATTTAAGAATATATTTTACACCAAATTTACTTCTCTAATTTATGTATCTAACATCTCAGGAGTCTATTATGAAAGACAATGAAGAAACTATGAACTCAATAACCGCTATTCATTATGATGATACGGATTTGGAACCATCAAGTGCCAAGACCACCACAAAGAGAAGACGCATTCTCATTGAAAATGATGTTTCAAATCCTTGAACCTGAGTGACAACTCTATGTCTTTCCATTAGTTATGGCTAGATCTAAATCGCTTATCTTGCTTTTTGCTTAATAATTGGTATGCAACGTTGTGCCATCCATTTTAACCCATTGGGTGTTTTCCATTAATTATTATTATTAGTTTTTATGAATGTTAAATTGTTTCGGTTGTTCTTAATAAAATTGCATCATTCCATTTAAATATTCGTTCTTGGAAATTACATAATTAGGTGCATGAAACAGGAGATGGATTTCGCCCGACGATTTTCGGTATGGTCATATTCCATTTTCATCAAAAACGTATCACAACAACAAATCTAATGACCCAAGTTTAAAATGAAAAAAGTCCAGTAGCATTCATATATGAAAATCGATTAACATAGTATTAAATCTTCTATTTGTTTCCTTTGACACCACTGGGACACGGTCCTACAAATTTTTTGGCATCCCACTTATCAATTGTTAGAAATAAGCTAATCTCTTACAATGGGATTCCACCGTTGCAAAAACACTAACATATTATTTGGCCATTTTCCACTTTCATTTACCTCACCTCCAAAATGTAAAAAATCTTAAATGATATTGTTTTCCCATTATCCTGGCAAAGGCGAGATTGTGTTAAAAATACAAACAACAAGCATTAATAAAATTCAAAAGGCACAGGTCGCCAATCATGCCCCGAAATTATTGTTATACTCCAGGACCCCAACTTTTCCAACCGAATGCAAATAAAAAGGCACATCATGTAATCCAACTTATATAAATTGGATAGTCAAAGACTTAGGTGAGTTGCAGTCGGTGATTGAAGGAAAATCCATATTTACACTCACATCAAATATTATATTTTATTCTTCTTTCTTTGTAACTTATTTTCCATTAAATATTTACCAAATATATGTAGCAAACATATCACTATAAACAAGATATTATATTCAAAATCTAGATATTTTTTAAAATCCATAATTACACATACATCAAATATTATATTTTATTCTTCTTTCTTTCTAACTTATTCCCATTAAATATTTATCAAATATATGTAGCAAACATATCACTATAAACAAGATATTATATTCAAAATCTAGATATTTCTTCACATATATGTAAAAGAATATCTGTAAATATCTGTAAATATATATTATATACGTTCTATATATCTAAATATCTAGATCTATAACTAAATAATCGAACCTCTTCCTCTATAAACAATAAACATAAATAAATAAACTATAAATAAACAAAAACCAATAAGCACAAATACACAAATGCAAGATTAGGAAAATATGTCATCTTCTCATCGATTACTACCTTCCAAAAGATCTAGGAATGCTACCGATTTACTCCAGTATGGACATATACACAGCTCTGCACAATCTCATGGTAATACATTATATTATGCCAATTAAATTGTATTTACTTTGTAAACTGATTGAAGCACTAACTTTCATTAACTACTGTATCTAGAGGAAAGTATCAACGATGCAAAAGAAGCACGCATAAAGCGTAGAATGTATATAGATTCAAAAAAACACACAAATACTCACTCAAATGTCCATGTTTCACAGTCGCCATTAATATCACATCATATATCATCTTCTCATCGATTACTACCTTCCAAAAGATCTAGGAATGTACCTCAACACTTTTCAACCGTTTCCAATTCTCCCAATTTACTCTAGTACGGACACACCTCTGCACCTTCCCATGCAGCTTCCCACGGTAATACATCATACTTCGACTATTAAATTTTTTACTTTGTAAACTTATTGAAACACTAGCTTTCATTATTCTATTTAGATGACATTACCAACGATGCCAAAGAAGCGCGCAAAAAACGCAGAATGTATATAGCTTCAAAAAAAAACACAAATGATGCCTCACCTGTCCATGTTTCACATGACAAACGTAAAGGTAAGTCCATTATATATGAGGCTAACAATGAATCGCAGCATTCATTTGTGCAGAATATGAACACACCCATCATCACTCCTTCCACAATGGTAAGGCCATTGTACCATTAAAACTCTTTTCCCTTTTATACATTTATATGGTACCAACTCTTTATCAAATATTTAGGAAATAACGTTTGTAGACTAATAACTTTAACTTCAAAGGCCACACCTTAGTGACTCCTAAATTCATTCTGCTGATATGTATATATGGTTCAAAAAATGTATCGCATCATTCATATGTGCAGAATCTTAACTTTCCAATCATCACTCCTTTAACAAATGTCTCTCCAGGTATTTTCAACCAATAATGGCTTCTCTTCATATGTAAACTACCTACCGTTATAACTGTATTAACTAACATATTCTCTTAACTTTTTCCGGAAGCAATATCAAGAGCAAATACAGCTGGATGCATGCGGCTCAAACTAAGAATTTATATGAAAATAAAAAAAAGCTGCTCATAATCATAGTCATGTACCTAAAGAATACTTAACCACTGCTGGAATGTCCACAGGTATCATGCTCTTATGAATAGAAAATTTAATTTAGGGGGAAAAAAAACCTTCTGTGATATAGTTTGAATTAATCTTAACTCAGATTATGCTGATGAAGGGGACCCGATCTACAAGTGTATAAGTTGTGGGGCAATGGTGTGGCATGCAGAAACTTTAAGAGGTAAAGAAGGGGGTAAAAATGGAAGATACTCAATGTGTTGTAAGACCGGCAAAATTGTTCTTCCAACAAATTCCAAACCACCACCCCCGTTGCTATCTGATCTTTATTTCAATAGACATCCATTGAGTAAAAACTTTATGGAATTCATCAGACAGTATAATATGATGTTTGCTTTTACGTCAATGGGTGGAAAAATTGATAAAAAAGTGAACAACGGTCCTGGACCTTATATCTATCGGATACAAGGACAAAATTGTCATCGGATGGGAGGATTGGTTCCAATAGAAGGTGAAGCTCCAAAGTTTTCACAGATGTACATATACGACACAATTAATGAGGTTTCACACAGGCTAAATGCAGTTAGGTACAATATAATATTATCTTATTATACGATATAACTATATAAATATAGATATACATATACATATAATAAACTATTAAATTATATTATATTCTTTATGTAGTAAAACTGCTTCAGATTCTACTGTAACCAAACAGAAACTAAATCCAGATCTGATTGCTCATTTGGTTGAATTACTAAACGATTGCAACCCGTTAGTCAAAACGTTCAGAATGGCAAGAGATCGCGTTACTCTTAAGCCTACTAGAAAAATTCAAACTAAAGCTTATCGGTCGAAGACAAAAGGATGGTCGCACATACAATCTCCCAAGTGTTGATGAAATTGCAGCTCTGATTGTTGGTGACATAGATATGTCTTTTGATGAACGTGATATTCTGATTGAAAGTCATTCTGGACATTTAAAAAGAATTAGTGAATTGCATCCACAGTATCTTGCACTTCAATATCCACTGTTATTTCCACATGCTGAAGATGGATATCAAACTGACATATATCATAAGAATGCAGATGAAAATAGTCCTCAAAAAAAAAACGTGTCACCATGATATTTGCATACCAAATCCAATTTAGGGACGATGTACCATCTTTATTGCATAATGGCAGAAAGTTATACCAACAATACTTGGTTGATGTGTACACGATGGTTGAGGCAGAAAGAATTCCTACGTAAGGAACAATCAGTCCAATTTAAGAACGGATTCACTGAAGAACTTACAACAAGCTTCAAATAGTAGAATAACCGAGAGTGCAAACATAGGTACAAAAGTTATACTGCCTTATTCATTTACCGGTAGTCATAGATACATGATGCAGAACTACTTGGACGCAATGGCAATATGCAGATCCTATGGATATCCTGATCTCTTCTTAACGTTCACATGCAATCCACAATGGCCTGAAGTTGTTAGGTATATGAAGCAGGTCAAACTAAATCTGGAAGATAGGGCCGATACTTTATCCAAAATGTTTAAGATTAAGGTTGATCGGTTGATGCAAGATATCAAAGAAAACAACATTTTTGGTAAACTTGAGGCAGGTATGTTTTTATAAAATAATTTAACCTTGCCACTCTATAGAACTTTTTTAAAAAGAAACTTATTAATTCATTTCAATCTATTTGTAGTTGTTTACACAATTGAGTTCCAAAACGTGGACTTCTCATGCTCATATATGTCTATTCTTGAATGAGAAAGATAAACTCAAGGACATCGACTCAATAGATCATTTTATTTCTGCCGAGATTCCAGATGAAAATGTTGATCCAGATCTTTATAAAATCGTAAGCAGCTTAATGGTTCACGGTCCATGTGGTGAAACCAATATGGATGCTGCATGTATGGTTGACAAGAAATGTTCTAAAAATTTCCCAAAGACTTTTCAGATATTACAACCATCGACAAAGATGGTTATCCTCACTACCGCAGACCGGATAACGGTAGAAAAATAATAAAAACAAAATTCCCCTAGATAATAGGTATGTTGTTGTTATAATCCTACTCTTTCAAAAAGGTATCAAGCCCATTTAAATATCGAGTGGCGCAACAGTTAGGAACTATAAAGTATCTATTCAAGTACATAAACAAAGAAAAATGATCGAGTTACAGCTGCAGTTGTTGATGAAGACATTGACGAAGTACAAGACTACTATGATTGTAAATATTTATCAGCATGTGAATCAGTTTGGAGGATTTTAGGATTCGATATTCATTGCATATTTCCTTCTGTTATAAGGTTGCCTTTCCATCTTGAAGGCGAACAGTATATAACATTCACCGAAGAATTAACTATTGAAAATGTCTAACAAGACTTCTGTCAATTGTTCAATGTTTTAGAATGGATGAAGTGCAACAAGGAAAATTCTTTGGCACGTACGTTAACGTATGGTCAATTCCCTGAACATTTTACATGGAAGACGGATAAAAAAAATGGGCTCGACGATCCAGAAAAGTGGTTTCTATAGGAAGGATTCATAATGTTTCTCTAAACACTAGTCAACTTTTTACCTAAGAATTTTGTTGAACCATGTAAAAGGACCTGCATCTTATAAAGAAATCAGGACTTATGGAGGTAGAACCTATGAATCTTTTAAGGAGACTTGCTACGCTATGGGTTTGTTGGATGATGACAAAGAATACATTGAGACAATTAAAGAAGCAGCTCGCTCTGCATCTGGTCCTTTTATGAGATCATTATTTGTGATGATGCTTCTAAGTGACTGCTTGGTCGACCCAGTTGTTGTATGGCAACAAACATCAAATCTATTGGCCGAAGACATTCTTCATAGGGAACACAAAGTACAAAAAAGACCAGGTTTGCATACTCCTGAAACTTTTTTTGACAAATCGTTTCTAATTACTAAACCACCAACTCACCAACTAGAATTCATCACAGGGTCTCAGATTCATTTTTGTTATACTTTCTTCTTATATTATATATTATATACACACCAGTGATAACCCTTTAATATAAAATTTAACACTTTTCCTTTTTTTTAAATTTCAGATATGAACCTCACACATGAACAAATACTTGACGTTGCGTTGGTGACATCGAGAAATTGTTACAACGTAACAACAGTACACTAAAGAAATATCATGGTATGCTTACCCAGTTGGTACATCTCTATCTGACGTTGGAAATAGACTTATTGACGATGAAATGAACTATCTATTTGACCAACTACAGATCGAACATGGTATTTGTATCGAAGTTTGACAGATGAACAAAAGCATGTTTATGAAACAATCATTACAGCTGTTGGTGCACAACAAGGTGGTGTTTTTTTCTATACGGTTATGGAGGTACCGGGAAAACTTGTCTGGAAAACATTATCAGCAGCAATACGTTCAAAACGATAGATTGTTTTGAATGTTGCATCAAGTGGAATAGGAGCTCTTTCTTAGACGGTGGCAGAATAGCACATTCGAGATTCGTGTCCTATAAAAATAACCAAAATCATTATGCTCTATCCGTCCAGATAGTCACTAGCAGTATTGTTACAGCAAACAAAGTTGATCATATGGGACGAAGCCCCAATGACAAACAAACATTGCTTTGAAGCTTTAGATAGAACTCTCCGAGACATTTTAAAATCAACTAACCCTCAAAGCACACACATACCATTTGGAGGTAAAGTTGTTGTTTCGGTGGTGATTTTAGACAGATTCTCCTGTTGTTCAACAAGGTACACGTCAAGATATAGTTAATGCTTCACTTAAATCATCTTATCTTTGGAACTATTGTACTGTACTTAAACTTACAGTTAACATGCGCTTCATGGAGGAACAAGTCTATTAGAAATCGTTGAGACAAAAGCATTGGGGATTGGCTATTGAGCATTGGAGAAGGTACAATAAATAACCCAATGATGGAGAAACTGATGTTGAAATTCCTGAAGATATACTCATAACAGATACAACCGATCCTATCAAATCTATCATTGATACCATCTATCCAGAGTTGAATAGAAAATTAGCAACCCCTTCTTACTTTCAACAAAGAGCAATTCTGGCTCCAACATGATGTTGTAGATGTTATCAACGACAATGATGGACCTAATCAACGAAGAAGAAAAGGTATATCTAAGCTATGACAAATCCCTGAATCTGATCTTGCTCAAGATATCAACAAAGATTTGTATTCTCCAGATTTCCTCAATGCCATCAATGTCGGCGGTCTCCCAAACATAAGTTGACTTTGAAGAAAGATGTTCCAGTAATGTTACTTAGAAATATTGATCAAACTGCCGGACTTTGTAATGGAACAAGGTTGCAAGTTGTTACATGGTGATCGTGTTATTGAAGCAAGAATCATTTCAGGAAAACCATATTGGGAAAAAAAAATTATTCCAAGAATGACATTGTCTCCATCAGATAAACGGGATCCTTTTAGATTACAAAGGAGACAGTTCTCATTGGCCGTTTGTTTGCAATGACCATCAATAAAAGCCAAGGACAATCGCTCTCAAAGGTTGGATTGTATCTAGAACGTCCAGTCTTCACACATGGTCAATTATATGTTGCACTTTCAAGGGTAACAAGCAAAAAAGGATTGAAAGTTTTGATATGTGATAAAAACAAGAAAATTTCGAAGACTACAACAAATGTTGTGTATAAAGAAGTCTTGCACTCTCTGTAACTTTTACTTCTTTGGCTACTATAATTATACTTCTATTATGAAAGCTTTTCTATATATTTTTAACTGTATTGTTTAGTCGTAAACAGGACTGTCGTTACTTCTCTTTATATACCAATTTCTATCTAAGGTACTTTTAGCAGATATATGATACCTACAACCTATAGGTACTTTGCTGCTAAGAAGAACATTAATTCTTAATTGATGCCTAAATGCTTTAAATTGTCATATTATCAACTACCAGTCATCAAAGATGGTTCCAAGTGGTGACTTACCTATCGCTCTGGTGAGCATGATCTTAAAATCGACCAGTGTTACTTTCAGCCTTTTCAAATATCGATCAAAAATTTCATCTAATATACACAAAGAATTGCTATGTTGATCAATCTGAGCATTTTCGCTATCATCATTCACTTTTAATACATGTTTGTTAATATTAATGGTTAGTCGTAAGCAACACTTTGATTACTTCTCTAACATACCATTTTATATAACGTACTTTCGCATAATATATGATACCCACAAACCTTCACGTTAGACTGCTTATAAAAAATATTTACTTGTTGATCGGTGCTTAACTGCTTAAAAGAGGAATGAGTCATCAACGATAATTCCAATTGGTGATTCACAGGCAACCATCGACAAGTGTATAACATAACATTTAAATCAACTATATATGAAATACCTATGAATCTTTTAAGACAATATATCTTATGTTAATAGATACAGTAATCTACAACCAAATTAAAAATAACATCAACTTCAATTAAATGTATTTAATCTATAACATGGAAACAAAACTATCTAATATACTTGGCGATCACCTACAACATCATTACTTTTTAAAATATTCATTATTACCTATATAAACTATACTTTTGTTGATAACAACCATCACTTCAATGGATTCATACAATCTAATGGTTAACTCTTTTTTTAGCTGACTCTTTCTCTTTTGGTACTCTTAAATATAGATCCTATTTTTACTTACAAAATTATAACGTAAATTTGTTTTAATGTGTACTACAGGATATATTTTACGGATGGTTGCAAACTCTAAAGCTTGGAGCTTACTATTGTGAATCACGAGAGAACATCGAAAGAAAATGCAAAAAATTGAAGAACGACGACAAGTTAATTGGAAAAGTTTAACAAGATAGATGAAGAAGCCGACAAAGTTGCGATTAAGGTGGAAAAAGTGTTTGCCGAACTAGATGAAAAAATGGAAAGATGAGACCATAATAAATGTAAAACAACAAAATATAAAATTTTTTGTTATTTTATATTTTCATAGACTTACGTTTACCGAGATCATCTAATAAATTTTGATCAACATTCATCCTCTGGTTACATATCTATACGTGCATGTTTTATGTGTTATGTTAAAAAAAAACATCTTTTCACAGCCTCTCTTTTCAATGAATGAACGAAAGATTGTGACCGTAAAACGCTCGGACTACTAAACACCTCTTGCGCTTCTATACGCCTCATACATGATACAGTACGCCTCGCCTCAAAAGCGCCTCGGGGCTATCTTAAATCTTGGCCACGTTGGATTTTATTCTATGTGTCATGTCATTTTTTCTTTACAATAAACCTCATTTATTTGATTTTTAATTAAATATAAATCTTAA